>NC_054745.1:26683625-26992576 GCF_018143015.1 Lytechinus variegatus | reverse complement strand
ATTTTTCTACCCTAAATTATTGGGGGGGATGATAATACAGGCCATCCCCCCCACTTGAAATATTGGGGGGGGGATACTATCCCCCCATCCCCCCCCCCGTGATCGCACCCATGATTAGAGGAAACGTTAAACTCATATTTTATATTTCAACAATACGTTTTGTATCGACATACGGCCCCATATTTTCTCGGTATGCCTTTTTTCTGCGAGAGCAGGCAGAGATGCCGATCTACAACAAAAGGCTAAAGATATTCATTCGACCAACCCATTCTCATTTTTCTTACTTTGTAATCTGATTGCAAAAAAGAAGTATGTATAATGATTAGACTGATTCGAGTAAAAAAAATATGGGTAAACAACTTTACAAACTTTGTGCATCAATAAAACAAAATACATGTATCACTGGCTTTCGGAACTATGTTAGGGCGGAGGAATTAGGACTGAGTGTCATTAATGAATAAATTGCTGATGAGATGTTTTACCGAGTTGCCCCTAAATGTGCATGCGCCGGGTCAAGCAGGTGTTTATCTTGTTGCCCGAATCAAGTTCTACAAATTAGGATAGGTGGTTACCCTGGCTAGGCCGTCGGGATATCCCTGGGGGCCCCTTGAAAAAAATACTTTTTTTGATTTAAAAAATGGTCTAAATAGCCCTTTATTCCCTTTAATTTTGTTAATTTGAGCCCCCTTAATGTGCATGCGCCGGGTCAAGCAGGTGTTTATCTTGTTGCCCGAATCAAGTTCTACAAATTAGGATAGGTGGTTACCCTGGCTAGGCCGTCGGGATATCCCTGGGGCCCCTTGAAAAAAATACTTTTTTTAATTAAAAAAAATGGTCTAAATAGCCCTTTATTCCCTTTAATTTTGTTAATTTGAGCCCCTTAATGTGCATGCGCCGGGTCAAGCAGGTGTTTATCTTGTTGCCCGAATCAAGTTCTACGAATTAGGATAGGTGGTTACCCTGGCTAGGCCGTCGGGATATCCCTGGGGGCCCTTGAAAAAAATACTTTTTTTGATTAAAAAAAATGGTCTAAATAGCCTTTATTCCCTTTAATTTTGTTAATTTGAGCCCCCTTAATGTGCATGCGCCGGGTCAAGCAGGTGTCTATCTTGTTGCCGAATCAAGTTCTACAAATTAGGATAGGTGGTTACCCTGGCTAGGCCGTCGGGATATCCCTGGGGGCCCCTTGAAAAAAATACTTTTTTTGATTAAAAAAAATGGTCTAAATAGCCCTTTATTCCCTTTAATTTTGTTAATTTGAGCCCCCTTAATGTGCATGCGCCGGGTCAAGCAGTGTGTCTATCTTGTTGCCGAATCAAGTTCTACAAATTAGGATAGGTGGTTACCCTGGCTAGGCCGTCGGGATATCCCTGGGGGCCCCTGAAAAAATACTTTTTTTGATTAAAAAAAATGGTCTAAATAGCCCTTTATTCCCTTTAATTTTGTTAATTTGAGCCCCCTTAATGTGCATGCGCGGGTCAAGCAGGTGTTTTCTTGTTGCCCGAATCAAGTTCTACGAATTAGGATAGGTGGTTACCCTGGCTAGGCCGTCGGGATATCCTGGGGGCCCCTTGAAAAAAATACTTTTTTTTAATTAAAAAAAATGGTCTAAATAGCCCTTTATTCCCTTTAATTTTGTTAATTTGAGCCCCCTTAATGTGCATGCACCGGGTCAAGCAGGTGTTTATCTTGTTGCCCGAATCAAGTTCTACAAATTAGGATAGGTGGTTACCCTGGCTAGGCCGTCGGGATATCCCTGGGGGCCCCTTGAAAAAAATACTTTTTTTAATTAAAAAAAATGGTCTAAATAGCCCTTTATTCCCTTTAATTTTGTTAATTTGAGCCCCCTTAATGTGCATGCGCCGGGTCAAGCAGGTGTTTATCTTGTTGCCCGAATCAAGTTCTACAATTAGGATAGGTGGTTACCCTGGCTAGGCCGTCGGGATATCCCTGGGGGCCCCTTGAAAAAAATACTTTTTTTAATTAAAAAAAATGGTCTAAATAGCCCTTTATTCCCTTTGATTTTGTTAATTTGAGCCCCCTTAATGTGCATGCGCCGGGTCAAGCAGGTGTTTATCTTGTTGCCCGAATCAAGTTCTACAAGTTAGGATAGGTGGTTACCCTGGCTAGGCCGTCGGGATATCCCTGGGGGGCCCTTGAAAAAAATACTTTTTTTAATTAAAAAAAATGGTCTAAATAGCCCTTTATTCCCTTTAATTTTGTTAATTTGAGCCCCCTTAATGTGCATGCGCCGGGTCAAGCAGGTGTTTATCTTGTTGCCCGAATCAAGTTCTACAAATTAGGATAGGTGGTTACCCTGGCTAGGCCGTCGGGATATCCCTGGGGGCCCTTGAAAAAAATACTTTTTTTGATTAAAAAAAATGGTCTAAATAGCCCTTTATTCCCTTTATTTTGTTAATTTGAGCCCCTTAATGTGCATGCGCGGGTCAAGCAGGTGTTTATCTTGTTGCCCGAATCAAGTTCTACAAATTAGGATAGGTGGTTACCCTGGCTAGGCCGTCGGGATATCCCTGGGGGCCCCTTGAAAAAAATACTTTTTTTAATTAAAAAAATGGTCTAAATAGCCCTTTATTCCCTTTAATTTTGTTAATTTGAGCCCCCTTAATGTGCATGCGCCGGGTCAAGCAGGTGTTTATCTTGTTGCCCCGAATCAAGTTCTACAAATTAGGATAGGTGGTTACCCTGGCTAGGCCGTCGGGATATCCCTGGGGCCCCTTGAAAAAATACTTTTTTTAATTAAAAAAAATGGTCTAAATAGCCCTTTATTCCCTTTAATTTTGTTAATTTGAGCCCCCTTAATGTGCATGCGCCGGGTCAAGCAGGTGTTTATCTTGTTGCCCGAATCAAGTTTCTACAATTAGGATAGGTGGTTACCCTGGCTAGGCCGTCGGGATATCCCTGGGGGCCCCTTGAAAAAAATACTTTTTTAATTAAAAAAAATGGTCTAAATAGCCCTTTATTCCCTTTAATTTTGTTAATTTGAGCCCCCTTAATGTGCATGCGCCGGGTCAAGCAGGTGTTTATCTTGTTGCCCGAATCAAGTTCTACAAATTAGGATAGGTGGTTACCCTGGCTAGGCCGTCGGGATATCCCTGGGGGCCCCTTGAAAAAAATACTTTTTTTAATTAAAAAAAATGGTCTAAATAGCCCTTTATTCCCTTTAATTTTGTTAATTTGAGCCCCTTAATGTGCATGCGCCGGGTCAAGCAGGTGTTTATCTTGTTGCCCGAATCAAGTTCTACAATTAGGATAGGTGGTTACCCTGGCTAGGCCGTCGGGATATCCTGGGGGCCCCTTGAAAAAAATACTTTTTTTGATTAAAAAAAAATGGTCTAAATAGCCCTTTATTCCCTTAATTTTGTTAATTTGAGCCCCCTTAATGTGCATGCGCCGGGTCAAGCAGGTGTTTATCTTGTTGCCCGAATCAAGTTCTACAAATTAGGATAGGTGGTTACCCTGGCTAGGCCGTCGGGATATCCTGGGGCCCCTTGAAAAAAATACTTTTTTTGATTAAAAAAAAATGGTCTAAATAGCCCTTTATTCCCTTTAATTTTGTTAATTTGAGCCCCCTTAATGTGCATGCGCCGGGTCAAGCAGGTGTTTATCTTGTTGCCCGAATCAAGTTCTACAATTAGGATAGGTGGTTACCCTGGCTAGGCCGTCGGGATATCCCTGGGGGCCCCTTGAAAAAAATACTTTTTTTAATTAAAAAAAATGGTCTAAATAGCCCTTTATTCCCTTTAATTTTGTTAATTTGAGCCCCCTTAATGTGCATGCGCCGGGTCAAGCAGGTGTTTATCTTGTTGCCCGAATCAAGTTCTACAAGTTAGGATAGGTGGTTACCCTGGCTAGGCCGTCGGGATTCCCTGGGGGCCCCTTGAAAAAAATACTTTTTTTAATTAAAAAAAAATGGTCTAAATAGCCCTTTATTCCCTTTAATTTTGTTAATTTGAGCCCCCTTAATGTGCATGCGCCGGGTCAAGCAGGTGTTTATCTTGTTGCCCGAATCAAGTTCTACAAATTAGGATAGGTGGTTACCCTGGCTAGGCCGTCGGGATATCCCTGGGGGCCCCTTGAAAAAAATACTTTTTTTAATTAAAAAAATGGTCTAAATAGCCCTTTATTCCTTTAATTTTGTTAATTTGAGCCCCCTTAATGTGCATGCGCCGGGTCAAGCAGGTGTTTATCTTGTTGCCCGAATCAAGTTCTACGAATTAGGATAGGTGGTTACCCTGGCTAGGCCGTCGGGATATCCCTGGGGGCCCCTTGAAAAAAATACTTTTTTGATTAAAAAAAATGGTCTAAATAGCCCTTTATTCCCTTTAATTTTGTTAATTTGAGCCCCTTAATGTGCATGCGCCGGGTCAAGCAGGTGTTTATCTTGTTGCCCGAATCAATTTCTACAAATTAGGATAGGTGGTTACCCTGGCTAGGCCGTCGGGATATCCCTGGGGGCCCTTGAAAAAAATACTTTTTTTGATTAAAAAAAATGGTCTAAATAGCCCTTTATTCCCTTTAATTTTGTTAATTTGAGCCCCCTTAATGTGCATGCGCGGGTCAAGCAGGTGTCTATCTTGTTGCCCGAATCAAGTTCTACAAATTAGGATAGGTGGTTACCCTGGCTAGGCCGTCGGGATATCCCTGGGGGCCCCTTGAAAAAAATACTTTTTTTGATTAAAAAAAATGGTCTAAATAGCCCTTTATTCCCTTTAATTTTGTTAATTTGAGCCCCCTTAATGTGCATGCGCCGGGTCAAGCAGGTGTCTATCTTGTTGCCCGAATCAAGTTCTACAATTAGGATAGGTGGTTACCCTGGCTAGGCCGTCGGGATATCCCTGGGGGCCCCTTGAAAAAAATACTTTTTTTGATTAAAAAAAATGGTCTAAATAGCCCTTTATTCCCTTTAATTTTGTTAATTTGAGCCCCCTTAATGTGCATGCCCGATCAAGCAGGTGTCTATCTTGTTGCCCGAATCAAGTTCTACAAATTAGGATAGGTGGTTACCCTGGCTAGGCCGTCGGGATATCCCTGGGGGCCCCTTGAAAAAAATACTTTTTTTGATTAAAAAAAATGGTCTAAATAGCCCTTTATTCCCTTTAATTTTGTTAATTTGAGCCCCCTTAATGTGCATGCGCCGGGTCAAGCAGGTGTCTATCTTGTTGCCCGAATCAAGTTCTACAAATTAGGATAGGTGGTTACCCTGGCTAGGCCGTCGGGATATCCCTGGGGGCCCCTTGAAAAAAATACTTTTTTTGATTAAAAAAAATGGTCTAAATAGCCCTTTATTCCCTTTAATTTTGTTAATTTGAGCCCCCTTAATGTGCATGCGCCGGGTCAAGCAGGTGTTTATCTTGTTGCCCGAATCAAGTTCTACGAATTAGGATAGGTGGTTACCCTGGCTAGGCCGTCGGGATATCCCTGGGGGCCCCTTGAAAAAAATACTTTTTTTGATTAAAAAAAATGGTCTAAATAGCCCTTTATTCCCTTTGATTTTGTTAATTTGAGCCCCCTTAATGTGCATGCGCCGGGTCAAGCAGGTGTTTATCTTGTTGCCCGAATCAAGTTCTACAAATTAGGATAGGTGGTTACCCTGGCTAGGCCGTCGGGATATCCCTGGGGGCCCCTTGAAAAAAATACTTTTTTTGATTAAAAAAAATGGTCTAAATAGCCCTTTATTCCCTTTAATTTTGTTAATTTGAGCCCCCTTAAAGTGCATGCGCCGGGTCAAGCAGGTGTCTATCTTGTTGCCCGAATCAAGTTCTACAAATTAGGATAGGTGGTTACCCTGGCTAGGCCGTCGGGATATCCCTGGGGGCCCCTTGAAAAAAATACTTTTTTTGATTAAAAAAAATGGTCTAAATAGCCCTTTATTCCCTTTAATTTTGTTAATTTGAGCCCCCTTAATGTGCATGCGCCGGGTCAAGCAGGTGTCTATCTTGTTGCCCGAATCAAGTTCTAAAAATTAGGATAGGTGGTTACCCTGGCTAGGCCGTCGGGATATCCCTGGGGGCCCCTTGAAAAAAATACTTTTTTTGATTAAAAAAAATGGTCTAAATAGCCCTTTATTCCCTTTAATTTTGTTAATTTGAGCCCCCTTAATGTGCATGCGCCGGGTCAAGCAGGTGTTTATCTTGTTGCCCGAATCAAGTTCTACGAATTAGGATAGGTGGTTACCCTGGCTAGGCCGTCGGGATATCCCTGGGGGCCCCTTGAAAAAAATACTTTTTTTGATTAAAAAAAATGGTCTAAATAGCCCTTTATTCCCTTTAATTTTGTTAATTTGAGCCCCCTTAATGTGCATGCGCCGGGTCAAGCAGGTGTCTATCTTGTTGCCCGAATCAAGTTCTACAAATTAGGATAGGTGGTTACCCTGGCTAGGCCGTCGGGATATCCCTGGGGGCCCCTTGAAAAAAATACTTTTTTTGATTAAAAAAAATGGTCTAAATAGCCCTTTATTCCCTTTAATTTTGTTAATTTGAGCCCCCTTAATGTGCATGTGCCGGGTCAAGCAGGTGTTTATCTTGTTGCCCGAATCAAGTTCTACAAATTAGGATAGGTGGTTACCCTGGCTAGGCCGTCGGGATATCCCTGGGGGCCCCTTGAAAAAAATACTTTTTTTGATTAAAAAAAATGGTCTAAATAGCCCTTTATTCCCTTTAATTTTGTTAATTTGAGCCCCCTTAATGTGCATGCGCCGGGTCAAGCAGGTGTCTATCTTGTTGCCCGAATCAAGTTCTACAAATTAGGATAGGTGGTTACCCTGGCTAGGCCGTCGGGATATCCCTGGGGGCCCCTTGAAAAAAATACTTTTTTTGATTAAAAAAAATGGTCTAAATAGCCCTTTATTCCCTTTAATTTTGTTAATTTGAGCCCCCTTAATGTGCATGCGCCGGGTCAAGCAGGTGTTTATCTTGTTGCCCGAATCAAGTTCTACAAATTAGGATAGGTGGTTACCCTGGCTAGGCCGTCGGGATATCCCTGGGGGCCCTTGAAAAAAATACTTTTTTTGATTAAAAAAAATGGTCTAAATAGCCCTTTATTCCCTTTAATTTTGTTAATTTGAGCCCCTTAATGTGCATGCGCCGGGTCAAGCAGGTGTTTATCTTGTTGCCCGAATCAAGTTCTACGAATTAGGATAGGTGGTTACCCTGGCTAGGCCGTCGGGATATCCCTGGGGGCCCCTTGAAAAAAATACTTTTTTTGATTAAAAAAAATGGTCTAAATAGCCCTTTATTCCCTTTGATTTTGTTAATTTGAGCCCCCTTAATGTGCATGCGCCGGGTCAAGCAGGTGTTTATCTTGTTGCCCGAATCAAGTTCTACAAATTAGGATAGGTGGTTACCCTGGCTAGGCCGTCGGGATATCCCTGGGGGCCCCTTGAAAAAAATACTTTTTTTGATTAAAAAAAATGGTCTAAATAGCCCTTTATTCCCTTTAATTTTGTTAATTTGAGCCCCCTTAATGTGCATGCGCCGGGTCAAGCAGGTGTTTATCTTGTTGCCCGAATCAAGTTCTACGAATTAGGATAGGTGGTTACCTGGCTAGGCCTTCGGGATATCCCTGGGGGCCCCTTGAAAAAAATACTTTTTTTGATTAAAAAAAATGGTCTAAATAGCCCTTTATTCCCTTTGATTTTGTTAATTTGAGCCCCCTTAATGTGCATGCGCCGGTCAAGCAGGTGTTTATCTTGTTGCCCGAATCAATTTCTACAAATTAGGATAGGTGGTTACCCTGGCTAGGCCGTCGGGATATCCCTGGGGGCCCCTTGAAAAAAATACTTTTTTTGATTAAAAAAAATGGTCTAAATAGCCCTTTATTCCCTTTAATTTTGTTAATTTGAGCCCCCTTAATGTGCATGCGCCGGGTCAAGCAGGTGTTTATCTTGTTGCCCGAATCAAGTTCTACAAATTAGGATAGGTGGTTACCCTGGCTAGGCCGTCGGGATATCCCTGGGGGCCCCTTGAAAAAAATACTTTTTTTGATTAAAAAAAATGGTCTAAATAGCCCTTTATTCCCTTTAATTTTGTTAATTTGAGCCCCCTTAATGTGCATGCGCCGGGTCAAGCAGGTGTCTATCTTGTTGCCCGAATCAAGTTCTACAAATTAGGATAGGTGGTTACCCTGGCTAGGCCGTCGGGATATCCCTGGGGGCCCCTTGAAAAAAATACTTTTTTTGATTAAAAAAAATGGTCTAAATAGCCCTTTATTCCCTTTAATTTTGTTAATTTGAGCCCCCTTAATGTGCATGCGCCGGGTCAAGCAGGTGTTTATCTTGTTGCCCGAATCAAGTTCTACGAATTAGGATAGGTGGTTACCCTGGCTAGGCCGTCGGGATATCCCTGGGGGCCCCTTGAAAAAAATACTTTTTTTGATTAAAAAAAATGGTCTAAATAGCCCTTTATTCCCTTTAATTTTGTTAATTTGAGCCCCCTTAATGTGCATGCGCCGGGTCAAGCAGGTGTTATCTTGTTGCCCGAATCAAGTTCTACAAATTAGGATAGGTGGTTACCCTGGCTAGGCCGTCGGGATATCCCTGGGGGCCCTTGAAAAAAATACTTTTTTTGATTAAAAAAAATGGTCTAAATAGCCCTTTATTCCCTTTAATTTTGTTAATTTGAGCCCCCTTAATGTGCATGCGCCGGGTCAAGCAGGTGTCTATCTTGTTGCCCGAATCAAGTTCTACAAATTAGGATAGGTGGTTACCCTGGCTAGGCCGTCGGGATATCCCTGGGGGCCCCTTGAAAAAAATACTTTTTTTGATTAAAAAAAATGGTCTAAATAGCCCTTTATTCCCTTTAATTTTGTTAATTTGAGCCCCCTTAATGTGCATGCGCCGGGTCAAGCAGGTGTTTATCTTGTTGCCCGAATCAAGTTCTACGAATTAGGATAGGTGGTTACCCTGGCTAGGCCGTCGGGATATCCCTGGGGGCCCCTTGAAAAAAATACTTTTTTTGATTAAAAAAAATGGTCTAAATAGCCCTTTATTCCCTTTGATTTTGTTAATTTGAGCCCCCTTAATGTGCATGCGCCGGGTCAAGCAGGTGTTTATCTTGTTGCCCGAATCAAGTTCTACAAATTAGGATAGGTGGTTACCCTGGCTAGGCCGTCGGGATATCCCTGGGGGCCCCTTGAAAAAAATACTTTTTTTGATTAAAAAAAATGGTCTAAATAGCCCTTTATTCCCTTTAATTTTGTTAATTTGAGCCCCCTTAATGTGCATGCGCCGGGTCAAGCAGGTGTTTATCTTGTTGCCCGAATCAAGTTCTACGAATTAGGATAGGTGGTTACCCTGGCTAGGCCGTCGGGATATCCCTGGGGGCCCCTTGAAAAAAATACTTTTTTTGATTAAAAAAAATGGTCTAAATAGCCCTTTATTCCCTTTAATTTTGTTAATTTGAGCCCCCTTAATGTGCATGCGCCGGGTCAAGCAGGTGTTTATCTTGTTGCCCGAATCAAGTTCTACAAATTAGGATAGGTGGTTACCCTGGCTAGGCCGTCGGGATATCCCTGGGGGCCCCTTGAAAAAAATACTTTTTTTGATTAAAAAAAATGGTCTAAATAGCCCTTTATTCCCTTTAATTTTGTTAATTTGAGCCCCCTTAATGTGCATGCGCCGGGTCAAGCAGGTGTTTATCTTGTTGCCCGAATCAAGTTCTACAATTTAGGATAGGTGGTTACCCTGGCTAGGCCGTCGGGATATCCCTGGGGGCCCCTTGAAAAAAATACTTTTTTTGATTAAAAAAAATGGTCTAAATAGCCCTTTATTCCCTTTAATTTTGTTAATTTGAGCCCCCTTAATGTGCATGCGCCGGGTCAAGCAGGTGTTTATCTTGTTGCCCGAATCAAGTTCTACAAATTAGGATAGGTGGTTACCCTGGCTAGGCCGTCGGGATATCCCTGGGGGCCCCTTGAAAAAAATACTTTTTTTGATTAAAAAAATGGTCTAAATAGCCCTTTATTCCCTTTAATTTTGTTAATTTGAGCCCCCTTAATGTGCATGCGCCGGGTCAAGCAGGTGTTTATCTTGTTGCCCGAATCAAGTTCTACAAATTAGGATAGGTGGTTACCCTGGCTAGGCCGTCGGGATATCCCTGGGGGCCCTTGAAAAAAATACTTTTTTTGATTAAAAAAAATGGTCTAAATAGCCCTTTATTCCCTTTAATTTTGTTAATTTGAGCCCCCTTAATGTGCATGCGCCGGGTCAAGCAGGTGTTTATCTTGTTGCCCGAATCAAGTTCTACGAATTAGGATAGGTGGTTACCCTGGCTAGGCCGTCGGGATATCCCTGGGGGCCCCTTGAAAAAAATACTTTTTTTGATTAAAAAAAATGGTCTAAATAGCCCTTTATTCCCTTTAATTTTGTTAATTTGAGCCCCCTTAATGTGCATGCGCCGGGTCAAGCAGGTGTTTATCTTGTTGCCCGAATCAATTTACAAATTAGGATAGGTGGTTACCCTGGCTAGGCCGTCGGGATATCCCTGGGGGCCCTTGAAAAAAATACTTTTTTTGATTAAAAAAAATGGTCTAAATAGCCCTTTATTCCCTTTAATTTTGTTAATTTGAGCCCCCTTAATGTGCATGCGCCGGGTCAAGCAGGTGTTTATCTTGTTGCCCGAATCAAGTTCTACAAATTAGGATAGGTGGTTACCCTGGCTAGGCCGTCGGGATATCCCTGGGGGCCCCTTGAAAAAAATACTTTTTTTGATTAAAAAAAATGGTCTAAATAGCCCTTTATTCCCTTTAATTTTGTTAATTTGAGCCCCCTTAATGTGCATGCGCCGGTCAAGCAGGTGTCTATCTTGTTGCCCGAATCAAGTTCTACAATTAGGATAGGTGGTTACCCTGGCTAGGCCGTCGGGATATCCCTGGGGGCCCCTTGAAAAAAATACTTTTTTTGATTAAAAAAAATGGTCTAAATAGCCCTTTATTCCCTTTAATTTTGTTAATTTGAGCCCCCTTAATGTGCATGCCCGGGTCAAGCAGGTGTCTATCTTGTTGCCCGAATCAAGTTCTACAAATTAGGATAGGTGGTTACCCTGGCTAGGCCGTCGGGATATCCCTGGGGCCCCTTGAAAAAAATACTTTTTTTGATTAAAAAAAATGGTCTAAATAGCCCTTTATTCCCTTTAATTTTGTTAATTTGAGCCCCCTTAATGTGCATGCGCCGGGTCAAGCAGGTGTTTATCTTGTTGCCCGAATCAAGTTCTACGAATTAGGATAGGTGGTTACCCTGGCTAGGCCGTCGGGATATCCCTGGGGGCCCCTTGAAAAAAATACTTTTTTTGATTAAAAAAAATGGTCTAAATAGCCCTTTATTCCCTTTGATTTTGTTAATTTGAGCCCCCTTAATGTGCATGCGCCGGGTCAAGCAGGTGTTTATCTTGTTGCCCGAATCAAGTTCTACAAATTAGGATAGGTGGTTACCCTGGCTAGGCCGTCGGGATATCCCTGGGGGCCCCTTGAAAAAAATACTTTTTTTTATTAAAAAAAATGGTCTAAATAGCCCTTTATTCCCTTTAATTTTGTTAATTTGAGCCCCCTTAATGTGCATGCGCCGGGTCAAGCAGGTGTTATCTTGTTGCCCGAATCAAGTTCTACAAATTAGGATAGGTGGTTACCCTGGCTAGGCCGTCGGGATATCCCTGGGGGCCCCTTGAAAAAAATACTTTTTTTTATTAAAAAAAATGGTCTAAATAGCCCTTTATTCCCTTTAATTTTGTTAATTTGAGCCCCCTTAATGTGCATGCGCCGGGTCAAGCAGGTGTCTATCTTGTTGCCCGAATCAAGTTCTAAAAATTAGGATAGGTGGTTACCCTGGCTAGGCCGTCGGGATATCCCTGGGGGCCCCTTGAAAAAAATACTTTTTTTGATTAAAAAAAATGGTCTAAATAGCCCTTTATTCCCTTTAATTTTGTTAATTTGAGCCCCCTTAATGTGCATGCGCCGGGTCAAGCAGGTGTTTATCTTGTTGCCCGAATCAAGTTCTACAAATTAGGATAGGTGGTTACCCTGGCTAGGCCGTCGGGATATCCCTGGGGGCCCCTTGAAAAAAATACTTTTTTTGATTAAAAAAAATGGTCTAAATAGCCCTTTATTCCCTTTAATTTTGTTAATTTGAGCCCCCTTAATGTGCATGCGCCGGGTCAAGCAGGTGTTTATCTTGTTGCCCGAATCAAGTTCTACAAATTAGGATAGGTGGTTACCCTGGCTAGGCCGTCGGGATATCCCTGGGGGCCCTTGAAAAAAATACTTTTTTTGATTAAAAAAAATGGTCTAAATAGCCCTTTATTCCCTTTAATTTTGTTAATTTGAGCCCCCTTAATGTGCATGCGCCGGGTCAAGCAGGTGTTTATCTTGTTGCCCGAATCAAGTTCTACAAATTAGGATAGGTGGTTACCCTGGCTAGGCCGTCGGGATATCCCTGGGGGCCCCTTGAAAAAAATACTTTTTTTGATTAAAAAAAATGGTCTAAATAGCCCTTTATTCCCTTTAATTTTGTTAATTTGAGCCCCCTTAATGTGCATGCGCCGGGTCAAGCAGGTGTCTATCTTGTTGCCCGAATCAAGTTCTACAAATTAGGATAGGTGGTTACCCTGGCTAGGCCGTCGGGATATCCCTGGGGGCCCCTTGAAAAAAATACTTTTTTTGATTAAAAAAATGGTCTAAATAGCCCTTTATTCCCTTTAATTTTGTTAATTTGAGCCCCCTTAATGTGCATGCGCCGGGTCAAGCAGGTGTTTATCTTGTTGCCCGAATCAAGTTCTACGAATTAGGATAGGTGGTTACCCTGGCTAGGCCGTCGGGATATCCCTGGGGGCCCCTTGAAAAAAATACTTTTTTTGATTAAAAAAAATGGTCTAAATAGCCCTTTATTCCCTTTAATTTTGTTAATTTGAGCCCCCTTAATGTGCATGCGCCGGGTCAAGCAGGTGTTTATCTTGTTGCCCGAATCAAGTTCTACAATTAGGATAGGTGGTTACCCTGGCTAGGCCGTCGGGATATCCCTGGGGGCCCTTGAAAAAAATACTTTTTTTGATTAAAAAAAATGGTCTAAATAGCCCTTTATTCCCTTTAATTTTGTTAATTTGAGCCCCCTTAATGTGCATGCGCCGGGTCAAGCAGGTGTTTATCTTGTTGCCCGAATCAAGTTCTACAAATTAGGATAGGTGGTTACCCTGGCTAGGCCGTCGGGATATCCCTGGGGGCCCCTTGAAAAAAATACTTTTTTTGATTAAAAAAAATGGTCTAAATAGCCCTTTATTCCCTTTAATTTTGTTAATTTGAGCCCCCTTAATGTGCATGCGCCGGGTCAAGCAGGTGTTTATCTTGTTGCCCGAATCAAGTTCTACGAATTAGGATAGGTGGTTACCCTGGCTAGGCCGTCGGGATATCCCTGGGGGCCCCTTGAAAAAAATACTTTTTTTGATTAAAAAAAATGGTCTAAATAGCCCTTTATTCCCTTTGATTTTGTTAATTTGAGCCCCCTTAATGTGCATGCGCCGGGTCAAGCAGGTGTTTATCTTGTTGCCCGAATCAAGTTCTACAAATTAGGATAGGTGGTTACCCTGGCTAGGCCGTCGGGATATCCCTGGGGGCCCCTTGAAAAAAATACTTTTTTTGATTAAAAAAAATGGTCTAAATAGCCCTTTATTCCCTTTAATTTTGTTAATTTGAGCCCCCTTAATGTGCATGCGCCGGGTCAAGCAGGTGTTTATCTTGTTGCCCGAATCAAGTTCTACGAATTAGGATAGGTGGTTACCCTGGCTAGGCCGTCGGGATATCCCTGGGGGCCCCTTGAAAAAAATACTTTTTTTGATTAAAAAAAATGGTCTAAATAGCCCTTTATTCCCTTTAATTTTGTTAATTTGAGCCCCCTTAATGTGCATGCGCCGGTCAAGCAGGTGTTTATCTTGTTGCCCGAATCAAGTTCTACAAATTAGGATAGGTGGTTACCCTGGCTAGGCCGTCGGGATATCCCTGGGGGCCCCTTGAAAAAAATACTTTTTTGATTAAAAAAAATGGTCTAAATAGCCCTTTATTCCCTTTAATTTTGTTAATTTGAGCCCCCTTAATGTGCATGCGCCGGGTCAAGCAGGTGTTTATCTTGTTGCCCGAATCAAGTTCTACAAATTAGGATAGGTGGTTACCCTGGCTAGGCCGTCGGGATATCCCTGGGGGCCCCTTGAAAAAAATACTTTTTTTGATTAAAAAAAATGGTCTAAATAGCCCTTTATTCCCTTTAATTTTGTTAATTTGAGCCCCCTTAATGTGCATGCGCCGGGTCAAGCAGGTGTCTATCTTGTTGCCCGAATCAAGTTCTACAAATTAGGATAGGTGGTTACCCTGGCTAGGCCGTCGGGATATCCCTGGGGGCCCCTTGAAAAAAATACTTTTTTTTATTAAAAAAAATGGTCTAAATAGCCCTTTATTCCCTTTAATTTTGTTAATTTGAGCCCCCTTAATGTGCATGCGCCGCCGGGTCAAGCAGGTGTTTATCTTGTTGCCCGAATCAAGTTCTACGAATTAGGATAGGTGGTTACCCTGGCTAGGCCGTCGGGATATCCCTGGGGGCCCCTTGAAAAAAATACTTTTTTTGATTAAAAAAAATGGTCTAAATAGCCCTTTATTCCCTTTAATTTTGTTAATTTGAGCCCCCTTAATGTGCATGCGCCGGGTCAAGCAGGTGTTTATCTTGTTGCCCGAATCAAGTTCTACAAATTAGGATAGGTGGTTACCCTGGCTAGGCCGTCGGGATATCCCTGGGGGCCCCTTGAAAAAAATACTTTTTTGATTAAAAAAAATGGTCTAAATAGCCCTTTATTCCCTTTAATTTTGTTAATTTGAGCCCCCTTAATGTGCATGCGCCGGGTCAAGCAGGTGTCTATCTTGTTGCCCGAATCAAGTTCTACAAATTAGGATAGGTGGTTACCCTGGCTAGGCCGTCGGGATATCCCTGGGGGCCCCTTGAAAAAAATACTTTTTTTGATTAAAAAAAATGGTCTAAATAGCCCTTTATTCCCTTTAATTTTGTTAATTTGAGCCCCCTTAATGTGCATGCGCCGGGTCAAGCAGGTGTTTATCTTGTTGCCCGAATCAAGTTCTACAAATTAGGATAGGTGGTTACCCTGGCTAGGCCGTCGGGATATCCCTGGGGGCCCCTTGAAAAAAATACTTTTTTTGATTAAAAAAAATGGTCTAAATAGCCCTTTATTCCCTTTAATTTTGTTAATTTGAGCCCCCTTAATGTGCATGCGCCGGGTCAAGCAGGTGTTTATCTTGTTGCCCGAATCAAGTTCTACGAATTAGGATAGGTGGTTACCCTGGCTAGGCCGTCGGGATATCCCTGGGGGCCCCTTGAAAAAAATACTTTTTTTGATTAAAAAAAATGGTCTAAATAGCCCTTTATTCCCTTTAATTTTGTTAATTTGAGCCCCCTTAATGTGCATGCGCCGGGTCAAGCAGGTGTTTATCTTGTTGCCCGAATCAAGTTCTACAAATTAGGATAGGTGGTTACCCTGGCTAGGCCGTCGGGATATCCCTGGGGGCCCCTTGAAAAAAATACTTTTTTTGATTAAAAAAAATGGTCTAAATAGCCCTTTATTCCCTTTAATTTTGTTAATTTGAGCCCCCTTAATGTGCATGCGCCGGGTCAAGCAGGTGTTTATCTTGTTGCCCGAATCAAGTTCTACAATTAGGATAGGTGGTTACCCTTGCTAGGCCGTCGGGATATCCCTGGGGGCCCCTTGAAAAAAATACTTTTTTTGATTAAAAAAAATGGTCTAAATAGCCCTTTATTCCCTTTAATTTTGTTAATTTGAGCCCCCTTAATGTGCATGCGCCGGGTCAAGCAGGTGTCTATCTTGTTGCCCGAATCAAGTTCTACAAATTAGGATAGGTGGTTACCCTGGCTAGGCCGTCGGGATATCCCTGGGGGCCCTTGAAAAAAATACTTTTTTTGATTAAAAAAAATGGTCTAAATAGCCCTTTATTCCCTTTAATTTTGTTAATTTGAGCCCCCTTAATGTGCATGCGCCGGGTCAAGCAGGTGTCTATCTTGTTGCCCGAATCAAGTTCTACAAATTAGGATAGGTGGTTACCCTGGCTAGGCCGTCGGGATATCCCTGGGGGCCCCTTGAAAAAAATACTTTTTTTGATTAAAAAAAATGGTCTAAATAGCCCTTTATTCCCTTTAATTTTGTTAATTTGAGCCCCCTTAATGTGCATGCGCCGGGTCAAGCAGGTGTTTATCTTGTTGCCCGAATCAAGTTCTACAAATTAGGATAGGTGGTTACCCTGGCTAGGCCGTCGGGATATCCCTGGGGGCCCCTTGAAAAAAATACTTTTTTTGATTAAAAAAAATGGTCTAAATAGCCCTTTATTCCCTTTAATTTTGTTAATTTGAGCCCCCTTAATGTGCATGCGCCGGGTCAAGCAGGTGTTTATCTTGTTGCCCGAATCAATTTCTACAAATTAGGATAGATGGTTACCCTGGCTAGGCCGTCGGGATATCCCTGGGGGCCCCTTGAAAAAAATACTTTTTTTGATTAAAAAAAATGGTCTAAATAGCCCTTTATTCCCTTTAATTTTGTTAATTTGAGCCCCCTTAATGTGCATGCGCCGGGTCAAGCAGGTGTCTATCTTGTTGCCCGAATCAAGTTCTACAAATTAGGATAGGTGGTTACCCTGGCTAGGCCGTCGGGATATCCCTGGGGGCCCCTTGAAAAAAATACTTTTTTTGATTAAAAAAAATGGTCTAAATAGCCCTTTATTCCCTTTAATTTTGTTAATTTGAGCCCCCTTAATGTGCATGCGCCGGGTCAAGCAGGTGTCTATCTTGTTGCCCGAATCAAGTTCTACGAATTAGGATAGGTGGTTACCCTGGCTAGGCCGTCGGGATATCCCTGGGGGCCCCTTGAAAAAAATACTTTTTTTGATTAAAAAAAATGGTCTAAATAGCCCTTTATTCCCTTTAATTTTGTTAATTTGAGCCCCCTTAATGTGCATGCCCGGGTCAAGCAGGTGTCTATCTTGTTGCCCGAATCAAGTTCTACAAATTAGGATAGGTGGTTACCCTGGCTAGGCCGTCGGGATATCCCTGGGGGCCCCTTGAAAAAAATACTTTTTTTGATTAAAAAAAATGGTCTAAATAGCCCTTTATTCCCTTTAATTTTGTTAATTTGAGCCCCCTTAATGTGCATGCGCCGGGTCAAGCAGGTGTCTATCTTGTTGCCCGAATCAAGTTCTACAAATTAGGATAGGTGGTTACCCTGGCTAGGCCGTCGGGATATCCCTGGGGCCCCTTGAAAAAAATACTTTTTTTGATTAAAAAAAATGGTCTAAATAGCCCTTTATTCCCTTTAATTTTGTTAATTTGAGCCCCCTTAATGTGCATGCGCCGGGTCAAGCAGGTGTTTATCTTGTTGCCCGAATCAAGTTCTACGAATTAGGATAGGTGGTTACCCTGGCTAGGCCGTCGGGATATCCCTGGGGGCCCTTGAAAAAAATACTTTTTTTGATTAAAAAAAATGGTCTAAATAGCCCTTTATTCCCTTTGATTTTGTTAATTTGAGCCCCCTTAATGTGCATGCGCCGGGTCAAGCAGGTGTTTATCTTGTTGCCCGAATCAAGTTCTACAAATTAGGATAGGTGGTTACCCTGGCTAGGCCGTCGGGATATCCCTGGGGGCCCCTTGAAAAAAATACTTTTTTTGATTAAAAAAAATGGTCTAAATAGCCCTTTATTCCCTTTAATTTTGTTAATTTGAGCCCCCTTAATGTGCATGCGCCGGGTCAAGCAGGTGTCTATCTTGTTGCCCGAATCAAGTTCTACAAATTAGGATAGGTGGTTACCCTGGCTAGGCCGTCGGGATATCCCTGGGGGCCCCTTGAAAAAAATACTTTTTTTGATTAAAAAAAATGGTCTAAATAGCCCTTTATTCCCTTTAATTTTGTTAATTTGAGCCCCCTTAATGTGCATGCGCCGGGTCAAGCAGGTGTCTATCTTGTTGCCCGAATCAAGTTCTAAAAATTAGGATAGGTGGTTACCCTGGCTAGGCCGTCGGGATATCCCTGGGGGCCCCTTGAAAAAAATACTTTTTTTGATTAAAAAAAATGGTCTAAATAGCCCTTTATTCCCTTTAATTTTGTTAATTTGAGCCCCTTAATGTGCATGCGCCGGGTCAAGCAGGTGTTTATCTTGTTGCCCGAATCAAGTTCTACGAATTAGGATAGGTGGTTACCCTGGCTAGGCCGTCGGGATATCCCTGGGGGCCCCTTGAAAAAAATACTTTTTTTGATTAAAAAAAATGGTCTAAATAGCCCTTTATTCCCTTTAATTTTGTTAATTTGAGCCCCCTTAATGTGCATGCGCCGGGTCAAGCAGGTGTCTATCTTGTTGCCCGAATCAAGTTCTACAAATTAGGATAGGTGGTTACCCTGGCTAGGCCGTCGGGATATCCCTGGGGGCCCTTGAAAAAAATACTTTTTTTGATTAAAAAAAATGGTCTAAATAGCCCTTTATTCCCTTTAATTTTGTTAATTTGAGCCCCCTTAATGTGCATGCGCCGGGTCAAGCAGGTGTTTATCTTGTTGCCCGAATCAAGTTCTACGAATTAGGATAGGTGGTTACCCTGGCTAGGCCGTCGGGATATCCCTGGGGGCCCCTTGAAAAAAATACTTTTTTTGATTAAAAAAAATGGTCTAAATAGCCCTTTATTCCCTTTAATTTTGTTAATTTGAGCCCCCTTAATGTGCATGCGCCGGGTCAAGCAGGTGTCTATCTTGTTGCCCGAATCAAGTTCTACAAATTAGGATAGGTGGTTACCCTGGCTAGGCCGTCGGGATATCCCTGGGGGCCCCTTGAAAAAAATACTTTTTTTGATTAAAAAAAATGGTCTAAATAGCCCTTTATTCCCTTTAATTTTGTTAATTTGAGCCCCCTTAATGTGCATGCGCCGGGTCAAGCAGGTGTCTATCTTGTTGCCCGAATCAAGTTCTACAAATTAGGATAGGTGGTTACCCTGGCTAGGCCGTCGGGATATCCCTGGGGGCCCCTTGAAAAAAATACTTTTTTTTATTAAAAAAAATGGTCTAAATAGCCCTTTATTCCCTTTAATTTTGTTAATTTGAGCCCCCTTAATGTGCATGCGCCGGGTCAAGCAGGTGTTTATCTTGTTGCCCGAATCAAGTTCTACGAATTAGGATAGGTGGTTACCCTGGCTAGGCCGTCGGGATATCCCTGGGGGCCCCTTGAAAAAAATACTTTTTTTGATTAAAAAAAATGGTCTAAATAGCCCTTTATTCCCTTTGATTTTGTTAATTTGAGCCCCCTTAATGTGCATGCGCCGGGTCAAGCAGGTGTTTATCTTGTTGCCCGAATCAAGTTCTACAAATTAGGATAGGTGGTTACCCTGGCTAGGCCGTCGGGATATCCCTGGGGGCCCCTTGAAAAAAATACTTTTTTTGATTAAAAAAAATGGTCTAAATAGCCCTTTATTCCCTTTAATTTTGTTAATTTGAGCCCCCTTAATGTGCATGCGCCGGGTCAAGCAGGTGTTTATCTTGTTGCCCGAATCAAGTTCTACGAATTAGGATAGGTGGTTACCCTGGCTAGGCCGTCGGGATATCCCTGGGGGCCCCTTGAAAAAAATACTTTTTTTGATTAAAAAAAATGGTCTAAATAGCCCTTTATTCCCTTTGATTTTGTTAATTTGAGCCCCCTTAATGTGCATGCGCCGGGTCAAGCAGGTGTTTATCTTGTTGCCCGAATCAAGTTCTACAAATTAGGATAGGTGGTTACCCTGGCTAGGCCGTCGGGATATCCCTGGGGGCCCCTTGAAAAAAATACTTTTTTTGATTAAAAAAAATGGTCTAAATAGCCCTTTATTCCCTTTAATTTTGTTAATTTGAGCCCCCTTAATGTGCATGCGCCGGGTCAAGCAGGTGTTTATCTTGTTGCCCGAATCAAGTTCTACAAATTAGGATAGGTGGTTACCCTGGCTAGGCCGTCGGGATATCCCTGGGGGCCCCTTGAAAAAAATACTTTTTTTGATTAAAAAAAATGGTCTAAATAGCCCTTTATTCCCTTTAATTTTGTTAATTTGAGCCCCCTTAATGTGCATGCGCCGGGTC
Source organism: Lytechinus variegatus (assembly GCF_018143015.1). Taxonomy (NCBI): domain Eukaryota; kingdom Metazoa; phylum Echinodermata; class Echinoidea; order Temnopleuroida; family Toxopneustidae; genus Lytechinus; species Lytechinus variegatus. The sequence goes on along the minus strand of NC_054745.1, from coordinate 26,972,426 downwards.
AAGCAGGTGTCTATCTTGTTGCCCGAATCAAGTTCTACAAATTAGGATAGGTGGTTACCCTGGCTAGGCCGTCGGGATATCCCTGGGGGCCCCTTGAAAAAAATACTTTTTTTGATTAAAAAAAATGGTCTAAATAGCCCTTTATTCCCTTTAATTTTGTTAATTTGAGCCCCCTTAATGTGCATGCGCCGGGTCAAGCAGGTGTTTATCTTGTTGCCCGAATCAAGTTCTACAAATTAGGATAGGTGGTTACCCTGGCTAGGCCGTCGGGATATCCCTGGGGCCCCTTGAAAAAAATACTTTTTTTGATTAAAAAAAATGGTCTAAATAGCCCTTTATTCCCTTTAATTTTGTTAATTTGAGCCCCCTTAATGTGCATGCGCCGGGTCAAGCAGGTGTCTATCTTGTTGCCCGAATCAAGTTCTACAAATTAGGATAGGTGGTTACCCTGGCTAGGCCGTCGGGATATCCCTGGGGGCCCCTTGAAAAAAATACTTTTTTTGATTAAAAAAAATGGTCTAAATAGCCCTTTATTCCCTTTAATTTTGTTAATTTGAGCCCCCTTAATGTGCATGCGCCGGGTCAAGCAGGTGTCTATCTTGTTGCCCGAATCAAGTTCTACAAATTAGGATAGGTGGTTACCCTGGCTAGGCCGTCGGGATATCCCTGGGGGCCCCTTGAAAAAAATACTTTTTTTGATTAAAAAAAATGGTCTAAATAGCCCTTTATTCCCTTTAATTTTGTTAATTTGAGCCCCCTTAATGTGCATGCGCCGGGTCAAGCAGGTGTTTATCTTGTTGCCCGAATCAAGTTCTACAAATTAGGATAGGTGGTTACCCTGGCTAGGCCGTCGGGATATCCCTGGGGGCCCCTTGAAAAAAATACTTTTTTTGATTAAAAAAAATGGTCTAAATAGCCCTTTATTCCCTTTGATTTTGTTAATTTGAGCCCCCTTAATGTGCATGCGCCGGGTCAAGCAGGTGTTTATCTTGTTGCCCGAATCAAGTTCTACAAATTAGGATAGGTGGTTACCCTGGCTAGGCCGTCGGGATATCCCTGGGGGCCCCTTGAAAAAAATACTTTTTTTGATTAAAAAAAATGGTCTAAATAGCCCTTTATTCCCTTTAATTTTGTTAATTTGAGCCCCCTTAATGTGCATGCGCCGGGTCAAGCAGGTGTTTATCTTGTTGCCCGAATCAAGTTCTACGAATTAGGATAGGTGGTTACCCTGGCTAGGCCGTCGGGATATCCCTGGGGGCCCCTTGAAAAAAATACTTTTTTTGATTAAAAAAAATGGTCTAAATAGCCCTTTATTCCCTTTGATTTTGTTAATTTGAGCCCCCTTAATGTGCATGCGCCGGGTCAAGCAGGTGTTTATCTTGTTGCCCGAATCAAGTTCTACAAATTAGGATAGGTGGTTACCCTGGCTAGGCCGTCGGGATATCCCTGGGGGCCCCTTGAAAAAAATACTTTTTTTGATTAAAAAAAATGGTCTAAATAGCCCTTTATTCCCTTTAATTTTGTTAATTTGAGCCCCCTTAATGTGCATGCGCCGGGTCAAGCAGGTGTTTATCTTGTTGCCCGAATCAAGTTCTACAAATTAGGATAGGTGGTTACCCTGGCTAGGCCGTCGGGATATCCCTGGGGGCCCCTTGAAAAAAATACTTTTTTTGATTAAAAAAAATGGTCTAAATAGCCCTTTATTCCCTTTAATTTTGTTAATTTGAGCCCCCTTAATGTGCATGCGCCGGGTCAAGCAGGTGTCTATCTTGTTGCCCGAATCAAGTTCTACAAATTAGGATAGGTGGTTACCCTGGCTAGGCCGTCGGGATATCCCTGGGGGCCCCTTGAAAAAAATACTTTTTTTGATTAAAAAAAATGGTCTAAATAGCCCTTTATTCCCTTTAATTTTGTTAATTTGAGCCCCCTTAATGTGCATGCACCGGGTCAAGCAGGTGTTTATCTTGTTGCCCGAATCAAGTTCTACGAATTAGGATAGGTGGTTACCCTGGCTAGGCCGTCGGGATATCCCTGGGGGCCCCTTGAAAAAAATACTTTTTTTGATTAAAAAAAATGGTCTAAATAGCCCTTTATTCCCTTTAATTTTGTTAATTTGAGCCCCCTTAATGTGCATGCGCCGGGTCAAGCAGGTGTCTATCTTGTTGCCCGAATCAAGTTCTACAAATTAGGATAGGTGGTTACCCTGGCTAGGCCGTCGGGATATCCCTGGGGGCCCCTTGAAAAAATACTTTTTTTGATTAAAAAAAATGGTCTAAATAGCCCTTTATTCCCTTTGATTTTGTTAATTTGAGCCCCCTTAATGTGCATGCGCCGGGTCAAGCAGGTGTTTATCTTGTTGCCCGAATCAAGTTCTACAAATTAGGATAGGTGGTTACCCTGGCTAGGCCGTCGGGATATCCATGGGGGCCCCTTGAAAAAAATACTTTTTTTAATTAAAAAAAATGGTCTAAATAGCCCTTTATTCCCTTTAATTTTGTTAATTTGAGCCCCCTTAATGTGCATGCGCCGGGTCAAGCAGGTGTTTATCTTGTTGCCCGAATCAAGTTCTACAAATTAGGATAGGTGGTTACCCTGGCTAGGCCGTCGGGATATCCCTGGGGGCCCCTTGAAAAAAATACTTTTTTTGATTAAAAAAAATGGTCTAAATAGCCCTTTATTCCCTTTGATTTTGTTAATTTGAGCCCCCTTAATGTGCATGCGCCGGGTCAAGCAGGTGTTTATCTTGTTGCCCGAATCAAGTTCTACAAATTAGGATAGGTGGTTACCCTGGCTAGGCCGTCGGGATATCCCTGGGGGCCCCTTGAAAAAAATACTTTTTTTGATTAAAAAAAATGGTCTAAATAGCCCTTTATTCCCTTTAATTTTGTTAATTTGAGCCCCCTTAATGTGCATGCGCCGGGTCAAGCAGGTGTTTATCTTGTTGCCCGAATCAAGTTCTACGAATTAGGATAGGTGGTTACCCTGGCTAGGCCGTCGGGATATCCCTGGGGGCCCCTTGAAAAAAATACTTTTTTTGATTAAAAAAAATGGTCTAAATAGCCCTTTATTCCCTTTAATTTTGTTAATTTGAGCCCCCTTAATGTGCATGCACCGGGTCAAGCAGGTGTCTATCTTGTTGCCCGAATCAAGTTCTACAAGTTAGGATAGGTGGTTACCCTGGCTAGGCCGTCGGGATATCCCTGGGGGCCCCTTGAAAAAAATACTTTTTTTGATTAAAAAAAATGGTCTAAATAGCCCTTTATTCCCTTTAATTTTGTTAATTTGAGCCCCCTTAATGTGCATGCGCCGGGTCAAGCAGGTGTCTATCTTGTTGCCCGAATCAAGTTCTACAAATTAGGATAGGTGGTTACCCTGGCTAGGCCGTCGGGATATCCCTGGGGGCCCCTTGAAAAAAATACTTTTTTTGATTAAAAAAAATGGTCTAAATAGCCCTTTATTCCCTTTAATTTTGTTAATTTGAGCCCCCTTAATGTGCATGCACCGGGTCAAGCAGGTGTCCATCTTGTTGCCCGAATCAAGTTCTACAAATTAGGATAGGTGGTTACCCTGGCTAGGCCGTCGGGATATCCCTGGGGGCCCCTTGAAAAAAATACTTTTTTTGATTAAAAAAAATGGTCTAAATAGCCCTTTATTCCCTTTAATTTTGTTAATTTGAGCCCCCTTAATGTGTATGCGCCGGGTCAAGCAGGTGTCTATCTTGTTGCCCGAATCAAGTACTACAAATTAGGATAGGTGGTTACCCTGGCTAGGCCGTCGGGATATCCCTGGGGGCCCCTTGAAAAAAATACTTTTTTTTATTAAAAAAAATGGTCTAAATAGCCCTTTATTCCCTTTAATTTTGTTAATTTGAGCCCCCTTAATGTGCATGCGCCGGGTCAAGCAGGTGTTTATCTTGTTGCCCGAATCAAGTTCTACGAATTAGGATAGGTGGTTACCCTGGCTAGGCCGTCGGGATATCCCTGGGGGCCCCTTGAAAAAAATACTTTTTTTGATTAAAAAAAATGGTCTAAATAGCCCTTTATTCCCTTTGATTTTGTTAATTTGAGCCCCCTTAATGTGCATGCGCCGGGTCAAGCAGGTGTTTATCTTGTTGCCCGAATCAAGTTCTACAAATTAGGATAGGTGGTTACCCTGGCTAGGCCGTCGGGATATCCCTGGGGGCCCTTGAAAAAAATACTTTTTTTGATTAAAAAAAATGGTCTAAATAGCCCTTTATTCCCTTTAATTTTGTTAATTTGAGCCCCCTTAATGTGCATGCGCCGGGTCAAGCAGGTGTTTATCTTGTTGCCCGAATCAAGTTCTACAAATTAGGATAGGTGGTTACCCTGGCTAGGCCGTCGGGATATCCCTGGGGGCCCCTTGAAAAAAATACTTTTTTTGATTAAAAAAAATGGTCTAAATAGCCCTTTATTCCCTTTAATTTTGTTAATTTGAGCCCCCTTAATGTGCATGCGCCGGGTCAAGCAGGTGTTTATCTTGTTGCCCGAATCAAGTTCTACAAATTAGGATAGGTGGTTACCCTGGCTAGGCCGTCGGGATATCCCTGGGGGCCCCTTGAAAAAAATACTTTTTTTTATTAAAAAAAATGGTCTAAATAGCCCTTTATTCCCTTTAATTTTGTTAATTTGAGCCCCCTTAATGTGCATGCACCGGGTCAAGCAGGTGTTTATCTTGTTGCCCGAATCAAGTTCTACAAATTAGGATAGGTGGTTACCCTGGCTAGGCCGTCGGGATATCCCTGGGGGCCCCTTGAAAAAAATACTTTTTTTGATTAAAAAAAATGGTCTAAATAGCCCTTTATTCCCTTTGATTTTGTTAATTTGAGCCCCCTTAATGTGCATGCGCCGGGTCAAGCAGGTGTTTATCTTGTTGCCCGAATCAAGTTCTACAAATTAGGATAGGTGGTTACCCTGGCTAGGCCGTCGGGATATCCCTGGGGGCCCCTTGAAAAAAATACTTTTTTTGATTAAAAAAAATGGTCTAAATAGCCCTTTATTCCCTTTAATTTTGTTAATTTGAGCCCCCTTAATGTGCATGCGCCGGGTCAAGCAGGTGTTTATCTTGTTGCCCGAATCAAGTTCTACAAATTAGGATAGGTGGTTACCCTGGCTAGGCCGTCGGGATATCCCTGGGGGCCCCTTGAAAAAAATACTTTTTTTGATTAAAAAAAATGGTCTAAATAGCCCTTTATTCCCTTTAATTTTGTTAATTTGAGCCCCTTTAATGTGCATGCGCCGGGTCAAGCAGGTGTTTATCTTGTTGCCCGAATCAAGTTCTACAAATTAGGATAGGTGGTTACCCTGGCTAGGCCGTCGGGATATCCCTGGGGGCCCCTTGAAAAAAATACTTTTTTTGATTAAAAAAAATGGTCTAAATAGCCCTTTATTCCCTTTAATTTTGTTAATTTGAGCCCCCTTAATGTGCATGCGCCGGGTCAAGCAGGTGTTTATCTTGTTGCCCGAATCAAGTTCTACAAATTAGGATAGGTGGTTACCCTGGTTAGGCCGTCGGGATATCCCTGGGGGCCCTTGAAAAAAATACTTTTTTTGATTAAAAAAAATGGTCTAAATAGCCCTTTATTCCCTTTAATTTTGTTAATTTGAGCCCCCTTAATGTGCATGCGCCGGGTCAAGCAGGTGTTTATCTTGTTGCCCGAATCAAGTTCTACGAATTAGGATAGGTGGTTACCCTGGCTAGGCCGTCGGGATATCCCTGGGGGCCCCTTGAAAAAAATACTTTTTTTGATTAAAAAAAATGGTCTAAATAGCCCTTTATTCCCTTTAATTTTGATAATTTGAGCCCCCTTAATGTGCATGCGCCGGGTCAAGCAGGTGTTTATCTTGTTGCCCGAATCAAGTTCTACAAATTAGGATAGGTGGTTACCCTGGCTAGGCCGTCGGGATATCCCTGGGGGCCCCTTGAAAAAAATACTTTTTTTGATTAAAAAAAATGGTCTAAATAGCCCTTTATTCCCTTTAATTTTGTTAATTTGAGCCCCCTTAATGTGCATGCGCCGGGTCAAGCAGGTGTTTATCTTGTTGCCCGAATCAAGTTCTACAAATTAGGATAGGTGGTTACCCTGGCTAGGCCGTCGGGATATCCCTGGGGGCCCCTTGAAAAAAATACTTTTTTTGATTAAAAAAAATGGTCTAAATAGCCCTTTATTCCCTTTAATTTTGTTAATTTGAGCCCCCTTAATGTGCATGCGCCGGGTCAAGCAGGTGTTTATCTTGTTGCCCGAATCAAGTTCTACAAATTATGATAGGTGGTTACCCTGGCTAGGCCGTCGGGATATCCCTGGGGGCCCCTTGAAAAAAATACTTTTTTTGATTAAAAAAAATGGTCTAAATAGCCCTTTATTCCCTTTAATTTTGTTAATTTGAGCCCCTTTAATGTGCATGCGCCGGGTCAAGCAGGTGTTTATCTTGTTGCCCGAATCAAGTTCTACAAATTAGGATAGGTGGTTACCCTTGCTAGGCCGTCGGGATATCCCTGGGGGTCCCTTGAAAAAAATACTTTTTTTGATTAAAAAAAATGGTCTAAATAGCCCTTTATTCCCTTTAATTTTGTTAATTTGAGCCCCCTTAATGTGCATGCACCGGGTCAAGCAGGTGTTTATCTTGTTGCCCGAATCAAGTTCTACAAATTAGGATAGGTGGTTACCCTGGCTAGGCCGTCGGGATATCCCTGGGGGCCCCTTGAAAAAAATACTTTTTTTGATTAAAAAAAATGGTCTAAATAGCCCTTTATTCCCTTTAATTTTGTTAATTTGAGCCCCCTTAATGTGCATGCGCCGGGTCAAGCAGGTGTTTATCTTGTTGCCCGAATCAAGTTCTACAAATTAGGATAGGTGGTTACCCTGGCTAGGCCGTCGGGATATCCCTGGGGGCCCCTTGAAAAAAATGGTCTAAATAGCCCTTTATTCCCTTTAATTTTGTTAATTTGAGCCCCCTTAATGTGCATGCGCCGGGTCAAGCAGGTGTTTATCTTGTTGCCCGAATCAATTTCTACAAATTAGGATAGATGGTTACCCTGGCTAGGCCGTCGGGATATCCCTGGGGGCCCCTTGAAAAAAATACTTTTTTTGATTAAAAAAATGGTCTAAATAGCCCTTTATTCCCTTTAATTTTGTTAATTTGAGCCCCCTTAATGTGCATGCGCCGGGTCAAGCAGGTGTTTATCTTGTTGCCCGAATCAAGTTCTACAAATTAGGATAGGTGGTTACCCTGGCTAGGCCGTCGGGATATCCCTGGACGCCCCTTGAAAAAAATACTTTTTTTGATTAAAAAAATGGTCTAAATAGCCCTTTATTCCCTTTAATTTTGTTAATTTGAGCCCCCTTAATGTGCATGCGCCGGGTCAAGCAGGTGTTTATCTTGTTGCCCGAATCAAGTTCTACAAATTAGGATAGGTGGTTACCCTGGCTAGGCCGTCGGGATATCCCTGGGGGCCCCTTGAAAAAAATACTTTTTTTTATTAAAAAAAATGGTCTAAATAGCCCTTTATTCCCTTTAATTTTGTTAATTTGAGCCCCCTTAATGTGCATGCGCCGGGTCAAGCAGGTGTTTATCTTGTTGCCCGAATCAAGTTCTACAAATTAGGATAGGTGGTTACCCTGGCTAGGCCGTCGGGATATCCCTGGGGGCCCCTTGAAAAAAATACTTTTTTTGATTAAAAAAAATGGTCTAAATAGCCCTTTATTCCCTTTAATTTTGTTAATTTGAGCCCCCTTAATGTGCATGCGCCGGGTCAAGCAGGTGTTATCTTGTTGCCCGAATCAAGTTCTACAAATTAGGATAGGTGGTTACCCTGGCTAGGCCGTCGGGATATCCCTGGGGGCCCCTTGAAAAAAATACTTTTTTTGATTAAAAAAAATGGTCTAAATAGCCCTTTATTCCCTTTAATTTTGTTAATTTGAGCCCCCTTAATGTGCATGCGCCGGGTCAAGCAGGTGTTTATCTTGTTGCCCGAATCAAGTTCTACAAATTAGGATAGGTGGTTACCCTGGCTAGGCCGTCGGGATATCCCTGGGGGCCCCTTGAAAAAAATACTTTTTTTGATTAAAAAAAATGGTCTAAATAGCCCTTTATTCCCTTTAATTTTGTTAATTTGAGCCCCCTTAATGTGCATGCGCCGGGTCAAGCAGGTGTTTATCTTGTTGCCCGAATCAAGTTCTACAAATTAGGATAGGTGGTTACCCTGGCTAGGCCGTCGGGATATCCCTGGGGGCCCCTTGAAAAAAATACTTTTTTTGATTAAAAAAAATGGTCTAAATAGCCCTTTATTCCCTTTAATTTTGTTAATTTGAGCCCCCTTAATGTGCATGCGCCGGGTCAAGCAGGTGTTTATCTTGTTGCCCGAATCAAGTTCTACAAATTAGGATAGGTGGTTACCCTGGCTAGGCCGTCGGGATATCCCTGGGGGCCCCTTGAAAAAAATACTTTTTTTGATTAAAAAAAATGGTCTAATTTTGTTAGCGCCTTTATTCCCTTTATATTTTAGGCCGTTAAAAAAATACTTTTTTTGATTAAAAAAAATGGTCTAAATAGCCCCTTTAATTTTGTTAATTTGAGCCCCCTTAATGTGCATGCGCCGGGTCAAGCAGGTGTTTATCTTGTTGCCCGAATCAAGTTCTACAAATTAGGATAGGTGGTTACCCTGGCTAGGCCGTCGGGATATCCCTGGGGGCCCCTTGAAAAAAATACTTTTTTTGATTAAAAAAAATGGTCTAAATAGCCCTTTATTCCCTTTAATTTTGTTAATTTGAGCCCCCTTAATGTGCATGCGCCGGGTCAAGCAGGTGTTTATCTTGTTGCCCGAATCAAGTTCTACAAATTAGGATAGGTGGTTACCCTGGCTAGGCCGTCGGGATATCCCTGGGGGCCCCTTGAAAAAAAAAATTAAATTAGAAATTTCCAACCCTTTTATTCACTGACTTTTGTCCCCTAAAAAATCCTCGTATTAGGGCAAGCCAGCTATTTTATTGTTGCCCGAGACGTGCTCCACCTTTTAAACCCCCTAGCTAGCTTTCAAACCCCCTAATTTTTGAATATCGAATATTGAATATCTGTCCAACTTCACACGCGTTTGAATATCGAACCTGAATATCCAACCAACTTCACAGTTTGAATATCGAATATCGAATATCCAACCAACTTCACGCCGGTCCGTGCCGGTGAGTCTAACGGTGAATTATAACTTTGTAATTATGTGGGTTTTAGGAAAATTTCAGATAAATTATACGTAACGTTAGTTGGTTCATGTTTGATAGTAGAATAGTCCAGCAACATATGTAAGACCATGACATCACCGAGCTTCTTTAGCTCTTGAAGATAAGATATTGTCGATTTTGCGAGCCAATGCCGCCATCGAGCGGGAAGTGGGTCATTGCCCACCCCGCCAGCCCGGCGTGGCTTCCGCTGCCGGTTGTGGCGTGGTTGAGTAATAGGCAGGTGAGCGGAAACGGTTGGAACGGGGTAGGCCCTGCCGTACGCCTGGATCTAAGCTAACGTTAGATTTGACCCTAAAATCAGTCTATTTCTGTCAGGGGAAAAATACTTCTCCAGAAACCCCACTTTCATTTTCTTTTTCTTCTTCGGGTTGGAACCACTTGTTGGTTGGTTGGAACTTGGAATTGGATTCCAACCTCTCGCGATCTCGCCACTCGTTCAAAGAACAACTTAACGCTAGGCGTTAGGTTGATGATCTCTGTTATGTTGGTTGTTCAGCTGAACTCTTTTGGCTTCACTCATCAAATACAGAGACCGAAGTTCTAGCGTGATCGGTACACGGGTACAGGGGACTCAATGGCCATATGTACTTAAGATCATGAAGATCGGATAAACAGTAGAGGCGCACGGCCAATATGGGAGACTCTCTCCAATAGGGGAGACAATCTCCCACATTGGAGACTTGCTTTGCAAAAGGACAAAAGAAACAACACCAACAAAAACACAATTTTTTCCACCCAAAATTTTGTCTCGCTGAGGCCAGAAGCCCATTTGTTTTGTGTGTGGATGACAACAAAAATCCTTATCAAAACAAAAGTAGACGGTGAATTTATAAAGTAGACGGTGAAAAGGTGTAAATTTTCATGAGGAATCTGCTTATCACATTTTTATTTGCCGCCAAGGTAATCCTTTTGCCGCAAATGTAAACAAAGAAAATTAGTCTCCAAAACTGGAGACTGTCTCTGAAATTGGATACCAAAATTCTTTACAAAAGTCTCTGATACTGGAGATAATCTCCCACATTGGAGACAGTCTCCAATATTGGCCGTGCGCCTCTACTGATAAAACGGGGAAGTAAAAAAGTTACGTGACAGCCGAGGTAAGTCACTTTTTGTTCCTTGGATTTTAACTTGATATTTCCCCTTTTTTTGGCAATTAATGCCAAGAGGGAATATTAATTTGCATTTCTGTTGCATTAATTTTCAAAAATGTGATTCATTAAAGACAAAAATTGAAGATCCCCGACGGGGAATTTTGCATTGTAAGTCCCCTAATGGTGGCTGCACGATAGCTAGCCGTCTGTGTACGAGGAGAAATTGAAAAATAAAAAAATGTTTAAAAAAACTCCTCGAAACAGACGGCTGCCAGCTGTCTAGGTTGATGACAGCTAAGTTAGTAGCACCTGTCTGTTTTGAGGAGTGTTTAACATTTTTTTCTTTTTTTTTTAATTTCTCCTCGTACACAGATGGCTGGCCACCTGTAGGGGGTTAACTCTTTGTCCGCCGTGAATCGAATCCCCTATTGCCGGATTAATTATGTGGACACCAGAAATGGGTGCTCTGGGTGTGCATGCGTAGTTTACATGGTTGTAATTTTTTAATGCTTTTTCCTACAGAAAAATATTCTCAGTAAAGTTGTACTGTATGAAATTAGCTTTCTATTCATGTATATTTCATAAATATTTACTCATGTTTAGAAGATTTATCTCTGATCAATGGAAACCTTAGTTTCAAATGGCAAACTATAAGTGTACAGGCTATTCATTCCCAGATATAAGAAGAAGAGCTCTACTTATAACTCCTTTGTCAAATAATAATAGTACAGGACCAATACTCTAAGCCTAGGCTATTTTTTTCAATATATTTTTCAAGGCAGGAAGTGCAGATTAGCGAGCTCAGTTTATGTGATTGATAGCATTGTTTAAATCAATGTAATCGGATTGTCATGAGATTTGTGCCAATCGGCGTACTTGGCGAAGCAGCAAGTGTGCCAATCGGCGAACTTGGCGGACAAAGAGTTAACAATGCAAAATTCCCCCAACAGGGCTCATCAATTGTTTTTCTTTATTTTGTAAAAATATATAAAAAGAACTGTTCCAAAATAAATTCTGTTTTAGATAAAATGTACCAAAACGGGGAAAAATAAACTTAAAAGGGGGAAAAACAGTGACTTTTTTCGACTGTCGTGTAACTTCACTTCCCTGTTCTATTCCAAATTAATACACAAACATATGGCTATTGAGTCCCTGTACAGATCGAGCTACATGTAGAACTTCGGTCTAGACCTGTATTTGGTGAGTGGAGCCAACGGAGTTCAGCGGAACAGCCAACATAACAGAGACCAAAGCTTTTGGTCTAGGTTGATCAATATAACCTTGTTCACTGTTAGATCTACTCCCTGTGTGGCAAAATAATATTGTTAATGTTTGGCTCATTTTGTCTTATTTTGGGGGACAAATGCTTGATTTTTTTTATACTGTCAGTGTTAGTTTCCATTGCACCATTATTTTACTTGGTTCTTAAGTAAATTGAAGTCTTTCAAATAAAAATTCTGAATCAAGAATAGAGATTGAAAAATGCAATTTTTTTTTTAATTTTACTTTCCACCAAAAGAGGGCATGCACAAAAAAAGGCCCCAAAATTTAAGTTTTTGAGCGCTCGAGTGAATTCAGCAGTGATCCCCTCACTACATTATGAATGAAGAATAGATTGCAACTGTATGGAAATTAGTATTTTTGGTAACAAAAGTGACAGTTTACTGAGTTTTTATGGTTACTATTATAATGTGTTGTTCTCCAAGAGAACTTTTTTCAGTCTGGACATGATGCTATTACTATTATTATGTTTATTGCCATTATTATTACTATTATTATCATTATGATTTCCCCCTTTCTTTCAGAACAACTCACCATTTTCATCTCCTTGAATACCCGTATTGGAGTTTGAGGCTCAGAGATGGGGATGAATGTGTACACACAATGGCGCCTCATCAACGTTGGGACACTCTTCATTGGCTATGCTCTCTATGTCTTAAACAGAAAGAGTTTTGTCTTCCTTTTACCAGAAATAATAAAGGAAGAAGGCCTCAAGAATAATGATCTTGGTGAGTCATACCTTTTTTTCAAATTTCTTTCCTCCGAAGTCATATTCTTTGCAACTTTATTTTCCTCCAACTAATTGTTATCCGTATTCTTCTAATTTTTCTTTACTACACCCTCATTTTTACTCCTTCTCCTCATCTTCTTTTTCTACTTCTTCCTCTCTTCCTTCCTCTTCTCTTCCTTTTTTTCTTCTTTTCTCTTCTCCGTAATACGCCTCTTCTTAATCTTCAACGTCTTGTTCTTCTTCTTCCTCCTCTTCTTCCTCTTCTATTTCTCTTCTCCTCCTCCTTTTTCGTCTTCTACTTCTCCTTTTTCTCCTCCTCCTTCTTCCTCTTCTTCTCTTCTCCTTCTTTTTCGTCTTCTTCTACTTCTCTTTTTCTTCTACTTCTTCTCTTCTCCTCCTTCTTCTTTTTCTTCTTTTTCCTTTTCTTCTTCCTCCTCTTCTTCCTCTTCAATGCAGCACACCCGTAATCATCTCCCCTGGCTCTCTCTCTCTCCCTTTCTTTCACATCCCCTCCCTCCATATCTCCCTTCCCATTACCCCCCCCCCCTTCTTCAAGGATGAAAGTTTTCAGCTGTTTAGCTGATTTAATTTCTTTCAGCTTTATTTTAAACTCCAGCTTACCTCTGAGCAATAGTATGGGAGTTCTTTCAATGTCAGCTCTCTTTTTCCAACACTCGTCGGGTTTTTTTTCAGCTATTTTTTTTGTATTTGTGATCACTTTATCATTGCTCACATCGCTGCTTCTTTCATCCTCCCAATCTCCCCCTTCGATATTCAGGTACCATTACAAGTAGTCTAACATTAGCCTACGCCATCAGTAAGTTTATCGGAGGGATTATCTCCGATCAGATCAGCCCTCGAGTAATGTTTCCAATGGGTCTCTTTGCCACCGGTGTTCTCTCGCTACAGTTCTCTGTCTCGACGTCGGTGGAAAGTTTCATCGTGATGTCGTTCCTGATGGGGCTTGCTCAGGGTGTGAGCTGGCCCGGAGTAGCCAAGGTCCTGAAACAGGTAAGAGATTTTATGCCAGCAACTGGATACGCCCTACCTGCCACAGGGCTTTCCTCTTCTTCTTCCTCCTCTTTCTATTCCCCTTCCTCTTCTTTCTTTTCCTCCTTTTTTTCTCATCTCTGTTTTCTTCTGATTTATTTCTTTCTTTTCTTGTATTTCCTCTTTCCTTTCCCTTCTCTTCCTTTGTCTTTTCCTCTTCCTTCCTCCTCATTTCTTCTTCTTCTTCTTCGTCCTTTCATTCTTTTCTATTTCTCTCTTTTCTTGTACCTCTTCTTTTCATTCCTTTGTTTCTTTCTCTGTTCTGCATGTTCTCTTTGCCACTGGCATTTTCTCACTTCATTCTCTTTCTCAAGGTGGATGGTAGCTTTATCCCAATGTCTTCCCTCATGGGCGTGAGCTAGCCCGGAGTAGCCAAGATCTTGAATCAGGTAACAGAGTTCAAGGAGATGATATTTCTTCCTCTTCTTCTTTGTCTTCTTGTCTTCTCCTTATTTTCTCCTCCTCTTCCTCCTAGATCCTCTCTTCTACATCTTCTTATCTTCTACTATATACACACTATTGGCATGTTTCTACAGAGAATTGTTAAAACAGTTTATATTTCCAGAATCTAAAAACTGTATCGCCTTAGAACCAACCTGTTTCTGCAGAGCGAATAATCAGATTAACTCACATTCCGTATTGTGGAACACGGAAAAAAAACACCTATGCGGAATATCAATAAACAGCTTCGCGTCTGTTTCTACAGGGAAGTTTCCTGGAATTCTGGATACGTACACGGGTAGTACCTTTTATTGATTCTCTGTAGGAACATGTTGTATGACACTACAATGTGTGCTAGAACTAGAAGCTAGTATGTGACCAGCAACCCTAAAACCTAATCTGTGTTAGCAAATATGAAAGAACACTTCTGATTGGTTCCTAGTCAGTATTTTGCGCCAAACGCGTGTGTAACATTGATCTTGATTGGTCAGTTCATTTAGCGATTGATCGCTAATCTTTGTGTTACGGAGCCCGGTTTTGGGGGGATTTCACAAAGTTCAGTATTAATACAGGTACCAGTTCTAGATCCACAACCATACAGTAACAATTTAACCTTTTAGTAGGAGTGGGCTATACATGGGTCAAAAATACTTTTTTTGTAATTTCAATATGGGAACAGTTTTTGTTTATTCCTTGTAATGTATCTCAACATGAAATGACAATATTTTTTGTCTTGGGTCCGAGAAAAAAGTGTGCCGGGCCAAAATCCAAAATGGCCGCCAAAATCCCCCAAAATCACAGTTTTGGCCACAACTTCTTTATTTGGTGGTCTTTTTCTTTGGTTTTGGTGTCTATTCATATGTATTTGGGGGCAGGCAATATGTTTTTCCTATAATTAGTACTTTTAAACCATTATTTGTAGAGTTAAAAGGTAATTATACCTAAATTTTTCAATTTTTATAGCCTTTTTTCAGCCAAAAAGTAGATTTTATCGTCCAGGGGTTCTTGGATATTAGATGGTATGAGGTCAACAATAGCAAGCAGCTTCATAGAGTTATATCGCTTTTATTCCTCTACTATGGGTTTTACGGATATTTGTGAAATATATCTTAAATTTAAAAAAATGTTAATTATCCATAGGGGCTATACAGTATACAATGTACTGTACATACTGCACTGCATAAATGCATTGGCCACCATGACAAGGCATGTATAAACTACCGGTATAGTGTTATACACGTAGAAATGAGCTCTTAGGTTTAGAATTAGATGCCTCAGAAATTGAAGATATGTTTTGTCTCAGAAACTGAGGACATGTTTTGTCAAATATGCTAATTCAGGGGGCGGAGAAAGCTAATTAACCCAACATCATGGCATTTGAACTGTAGATATTCTGGGCCCGTTGCATAAAAATTTACCATTACGTTAACTTAATGGTAATCCTTGGTTCTGATTGGCTGTTGATCAACGTTACCATGATTGTATCGTTACCTGACCCCATAAACATAGGCCAGTTAGACACCACAACCAGGTAAAAAAAGCCTCCAAATGAAGAAGATATAGCTACATGTAGATATGTGATGTACGTATATAATATGTGATATTTTATGTGCAGTTTACGTTGCTGG
Source organism: Lytechinus variegatus (assembly GCF_018143015.1). Taxonomy (NCBI): domain Eukaryota; kingdom Metazoa; phylum Echinodermata; class Echinoidea; order Temnopleuroida; family Toxopneustidae; genus Lytechinus; species Lytechinus variegatus. The sequence goes on along the minus strand of NC_054745.1, from coordinate 26,956,952 downwards.
TTTCATCATGTACATCAGCTGACAAGCAATCAAATTCACAATTCACAATCTAATTTTAAACCTTAAGAGCTTATTTCTATGACTTAAGAGCTTATTTCTATGACACTATAGTTTATATACAGGCCTTGTCATATGTCATGGTGGTCAGTGCATGCATGGAAATATGCAGTGTAGTGTGTACAGTAACAGTACATTGTATACTGTATTGCCCCTATGGAAAATTAACATTTTTATTTAATAAGATATATTTCACAAATATCCGTAAAACCCATAGAAGAGGAATAAAAGCAATATAGCTCTATAAAGCTGCTTGCTATTGTTGACCTCGTACCATCTAATATCCAAGAACTCCGGGACGATAAAACCTACATTTGGCTGAAAAAAGGCTATAAAAATTTGAAAATTTAGGTATAATTACCTTTAAACTCTACAAATAATGGTTAAAAGTGCTAATTATAGGAAAAACAAATTGCCTGCCCCCTAAAACATATGAATAGACACCAAAACCACAGAAAAAGACCACCAAATAAAGAAGTTGTGGCCAAAACTGTGATTTTGGGGGTTTAATTTGGCGGCCATTTTGGATTTTGGCCCGGCACACTTTTTTCTCGGACCCGAGACAAAAAATATTGTCATTTCATGTTGAGATAAGGTAAAAGGGACACAAAAAAACTGTTCCCACAGTAAAACCAAGAATCACCCATTTATAGCCCACTCCTACTTTTAGTTGTTTTTGCATACTTCCTCGCGAAATCAGTGTTTACTGCAGTTACTCTGAATTAACTTTATATGTAATTCTTTTGTGATCAGTAAGTAACCAGTGAAGTTTAATTTAAAGTGGTATTGTATTATATTGTTTCTGGATTCTTTAGTGGTATTTGCCATCGGAGATTGGTCTATGGTGGAGCCTGATATCATCTGCTGCTAATGTCGCAGGGACTCTAGGACCCCTCGGTCTGGCTCTACTTGCAATCAACTTCGGTTGGAGAGGCGCAATGCAGTTCTGTGGTAAGTTAACCCTTATGGGACTGGGGGGGGCATGATGGCCCACCCCCCTCTATCGATATTTCCTAAACGCAAAAAGATAGCGCCGCAAATCTTATGACTTTTTTCTTTGAAGTCTCGTGCAACTTTTGAGACCAAATTCGCGACATACGGGTATACCATCGCGACGTCCTGTGACTTTTTTCGAGGCAATGTCATGCTGAAAATGGCTCATTTTTTTAACTTTGTGTACAAAGTCTATGGGAGATGAAATTCATAAAAGGATGAATATTTTTCGTTCTAATTGGTCTGCTTAATTAATTTAGGGTTTAATCTAGTTGTTAAATGGTCTGTAATAATTTCCATTGAAAAAAACAGAAATACATTAGAAATTCTAAATACAGATAAATACATAAGGAAAAAATTGGGTTTCATATTTTACTTTGTAGAAACCTTTAAATAAGATTACAAAGATGAAATCTGAAGAAAATGTTCAGATCTCGGCCGCCGTCGCGTGAACGTGCCGAAATTTGGCACGCACATTCCTTACCACATAAACTACAAGCTAGTATAAAAAAATTCTGAAAATAATTACTTTTTATCATTATGAATAAAATATGCAAATTTTTTCATGAAAAACATTATTTGCATATTTAACACTCTATTTCACTTCAAATTTTCTTACTTTTTGCAAATCTTTGTAATATAATTTATAGGTTTCCACAAAAAAATTGCGAACGTTACTTGTAGGTTTATGGTAGGGTACAGAGTTGTCAATCCTTACACAATATCAATGCGATGTGTTCTGATGTATATTTAGTGTTTTCTTCCCGATTGAATGACTGAGCGAAAAACTTTTGTTAACCTGTTTTGTCTCTTAAGAAAACATTTGGTTCAGCTGTTATTCACATTTTAATTTCTTATCTGATTAATATTAATAATAATAATAAGCATATTTATAGCACCATCTATCTAGAAATATTCTATTCCGAGGCGCACAAGAATAGAAAGAATGAGAAAGTTTGGATGAGCGTCAAAGTGCCAATAACTAATACTCTTTGAAAAGATAAGACTTCAGTTTAGATTTGAAGGTCTCTAGTGATGGTATTATTCTTCAAAGTAACGGCAAATTATTCCACAGAGAAGGTGCTGAGGCAGCGAAAGCTCATGCACCATATGCTAGTCGTGTCTTGGGAGTCTTAAGAAGTTGCTGGTGTGATGATCTTGGGCTAAGAGCTGGTGTATACGGCATGACAAAGTCTTGTAGATATTTTCCGTAATGGATGGCATCTCTGAGGGTAGATATAGTATTAAATCTAGGGTTGAAGTTGGAATTTATAGTGAAACCTACACTGTATAGCAGATCAATTGTCACTGGAGTAAATGTTGTGGAACCAGTGTGTCAGGTTTTCTTTGGCTCAATATAATTTTAGGACACCCCCAAATGTCCACAGAATGGATAGAATTATGATCATGCTATGATGACCATAATCATTTCAGGGCTCGAATTAAGAATTTAAAGGGGCAAGGCCATTTTTTAAAAGGGAAAGGGCAGGCAGTTTTCACTTTATGGGACATCCAAGGCCACCAAAAAAGGGCATCAATAATGCACTTTTCAATGGGGCACATGCACTGGATTACCGCAGGGCACCAAGGCCACAGCAAAAAAGGGCAGTTATTTTGGCCTTAAGTCTACAAATATTTGAAAGGGCATCAAGGCCATTTCTGAGGGCATCTAAGGCCATGGCCTTGGATGGCCTTGGATTAATTCGAGCCCTGTCATTTTTTTTTACAGCTGGGAGTGCTATTATTGTCGCTGCGATGGCTGGATTCATAATACGAAGCTCACCTGCTGATGTCGGACTGCCATCTCTACATTCCAATGTTGAACGATCAAAGAATAATGATACAAGTAAGTGATGTAGGGTGGAGTCCCCAGATATCCGAAATATGGAAAGCGTAAGAAATCACATTATTCAGGAAGAAAACAGACAGCTCACATAGTTTCATGGAAAACATATGCCGATAGAACACATTTGAATTACGACCAATATAATGAAAATTATAAAAGCAAAGTAAAATTCAAGGAGCACACACAAAAAAAATTACAATTTTGTTTTTATTGTCTGTTTTGTACATGTCACGGTATATGATTATTAAAACACAAAAACAGATATTGCATTTCATGAAACAGAAAAACTTGGTTTTTAATTCAGGGTAACCTAGCCTTGCTCTTTTTTTTGTTGTTGTTTCTCAGCTATCTTAAATTAGAATCAATCTGGTCAGAGCGAGCCATAATTTTCTTATAATATTAATTTTTTTCAGCAAGGTCATCTAAATCATTAAGTATTTTTGAGAATCTTGTCAGAGCAAGCCATAATTGTTTTCATTGAATATGCTTTTAAATCCAATAAATACATCTGAATTATGAAGAATATTGGAGAATCTTGTAAAAGCAAACTATAATTTTTTTTGTTTTTTCAATATAATATCCTTTCCAGCAAAAACATCTGAATCAGCGAGTATTTTTGAGAATCTCAAGTCCATCTTAACGAGCCCAGCACTCTGGGTTATAGCTCTACTGTTTATGATCAGCAACTTTCTTGTTACTGGGATGACAGACTGGGGCCAACTCTTCCTGATACAAGAGAAAGGTCTTAGTCATACAACAGGTGAGAGATGGGGTAAGATTGTTGTAAGAGGTAAGACTGGGACCAATTCTTCTTGATACAAGAGAAAGGTCTTGGTCATACAACAGGTGAGAGATGGGGTGAGATTGGTGTAAGAGGTAAGACTGGGACCAATTCTTCTTGATACAAGAGAAAGGTTTAGTCATACAACAGGTGAGAGATGGGGGTAAGATTTTCGGGAGAGGTAAGACTGGGACCAGTTCTTCTTGATACAAGAGAAAAGGTCTTGCCCATACAACAGGTGAGAGATGGGATGAGATTAAGATTATATTCTGGTTCTTATTTAGTTATGGTAAAGTTTGGGCAATTCTTTTTTTTATGGGATGCTGTGTATAACAAAAAGTTAAGGATATAATAATATAGTAAGACCGTAATTTTGTTAAGTTTGTATGGGATGCTGTGTATAGCAGAAAGTTAAGGACAAAATAAGTACATGTAAAACATTGATTTTTTTCATGTTAACTTTGCATTGCAGGAAGCTCATTTACAAGTGCATATTCCCTTGGTGCTACCGTTGGCAGTATAACATCAGGATATATTACAGATAAACTAGTAGCAAAGGTAAGCTGTGCACAAAATTCATTGACTATTGCAAATTCACTTGGTGCCCGTATAGAAGGTATAACATCTGGGGGATGTTTCACAAAGATTTAAGTATGAATAGCATCGCACTGAAATGCCGTCACATGCATGGCAGTAACATGCAATCTTCTCGATCAATATGCAGTTGTGCGCGTACTCCTTGCATAATCTGACCAGTGCGGTCCTGCCTTTTATTTTCCATGCAACTAGGCATTAAAGTGCGACTCTAGGTCATACTTAACTCTTTGTGAAGCCCCCCCCCCTTATATGGCAGATAAACTAGTAGCAATCTAAGCTACAGCATCCCATGTCCATTTGGAAAAGTGTTCTTCTCTCCTCGGTCCCATTTCATCCAGACTTTTTGTAATGACAAATGTATACTATTCTAGCAAGTTTAATATTGTATTAGCGATCAAATGGAATGATTTTATTCTCAGTGTAGGAATATAATATATCCACTTGCTTCGAAAATCAGTTAGTTTTGTATGAAATGCACCTCTTGTGAACTTTGATAACTCATCGGCTTCCGGCAAGTAGGGTACTAGGGATACTTAAATATTGCAAGTACATTGTTTTCTATCCAATGATGCAAAAATTGTTTTTAAATTTTAAAGTAAAAGTCAAATTTCAACAAATTAAAGAGGGCAAAATTTAAAAAATATATATATTCTTAACCAATTTCTTATAGTCTCTCCTTGCGGGAAGCCAGCAAATTTTGAACCATTATATTTTTTTTAAATGAACAGTATGGACGGAGGCGGAGGGGAACATCACGGTATCCATGGTTACTACTTATGGTTGCATTGAATCTTTTATCACTCCACGCGCTGAGAAATTACATCACTCCAGAAACTTACCAGGTAAATTTTGAATGGCTTATACCTTGGTCACATTTGTTCTACGGCGGCCATACAGCAAGTCGAAAACAGCCGTTTTAACATTTTGTTTGTAACAGCTACATATAAGTAGTTTTAGTAAAAATTAATAAAACGTCTGTTTTCGACTCGCCGTAAGGCCGCAGTAGAACAAATGTGACCAAGGTATTAAGCTGAGTACAAGTAATGTAAGTGTGCTATGCTTTTGAGAGAAGGGCTTCAAAATCATGATTAATTGTTGCCAGATCTCCAGAGATACAGATCAAGGGACGTAAACGAAATTCTGTTGAAACCTTGAAACCATTATTTAAATGTATTAAAAAGAAAATTTAAAGAATAAGATAATTTTCCAAGAAGCTAGACAGTAAATAACAATAAGAATGTTAGGACCATCAGAATGTTGGGATCATTGATGCCATGAAGTTCCTCAAATTGGCAATAACATTCATTCATCCATGTCTACGCTGGAACTTCCCTGTGGAATCGATTGCCTCATCGCATTCATAATAGTTGAAATGTTTCAAAACTGCTCTAAAAACCCAGTTCAAAATTGCCTTCCAGTAGTATCCTGTCATGATCATACATGTAGTTGTGCTTTTTATGCTTCGTTACTTTCCTTTCCATGGAAAGTTCTCCCTTCTCAGCATCTGGACACATACATGTAATACATGCAGTTTTGCAATTTAGAAATACTCTAAATTATCATAATTATTGAAAAAAAATTATAATATTATTAGTATTGTTGTTGTTGTTATCATTATTGTTGTAATTGTTATTATATATTATTATTATTATTATTGTTGTTATTTTTTAATTATTATTCTATTACTCTCTTTTTGGGGCCGCTTCGTGGTCTTGTGATTCTGACAATCGCCTTTCAAACAGAGGGTCGTGTGTTCGAATCATAGCCATGGCGTGTTTTCCTTCAGCAAGAAATTTATCCACACTGCTGCACTCGACCCAGGTGAGGTAAATGGGTACCCGGCAGGATTAATTCCTTGAATGCTCCAAGTGCCTTTAGCAGCTGGAGCTACAGCCTGGATAATATATAGTGCGCCACTGAATAGGCAACTAGATAGATCGGCGCCTCATAAATGCTATATATTATTATAATTTATAGGAGCTTCTATTGGTTGGTCTCTGCCTAGGTAATCCATTGGATTTGGTGCTTTAAAAATATTATACAAAATTATTATTATTATCAAAAATTACCATTGTTATGACTCTCTTTTAGGAGCTTATACTACTGGTTGGCCTATGCCTGGGGGTTGCTCAGAAGAGCTGTGTGGCATTGTTTGGCATCCTAGCCGTTGAGAACTCTCCCATTCATCTATCCGGGACAGTGCATGCCTTCGCTGCTCTGGCTTCAAGCGGTAAGTTGCAGAGCTGGCAACCCGTACGTTTTTGGCGTATTTAATACGTTTTTCAACCAAAGTACGGCAGTACTTTTTTTCTTTTAAAAATATGATTTTGCTATGTAAATTTTTTTTTCCTAATTTATTGAGAAAAATCATCTCTATATGTCTCTATTTCATAAAACTTCAACAAATATGGTTATTGGATCAATGTAATTTCAGGTAACTTGTTTTTTTTTTTCAATCATTTCGTTAAAACCAGGATGAGATATACACATGTTTCAATTTGTTTTTTTCATCTGCACGGGCAGTGCGCAATTTAGCTTGCATGTAGCTTGAGCGCCGCGATGAGCATGTGCGCCACACATTTTATTATGAAATACAGTTATTTTGGGGAAAATACAGTGTTTTTTTTATCACAGAATGCACTTTTTCATTCCCAGAGGTTGGCAGGTCTGGAATTGGGACAGTGGTGTCAGGGCGGGCCTTAGATATGACCTCATGAATACATAATTAGCCCCATTGAAGTCGGTTCTAAATTTTAGAAACCAGGCCAATAATACATTGGCTTCAGTGGGGATAATCATATATTCGTTAGGTCATATCTTGGGGCCCTATGGACTGATTCCCACCAAATTTATGTTGTGGGGGGTTTTCATCATGCTCTACTCAGAGATGCCAAGTTCAAAAACCAGCTATGTGTGAGATTTTCTGTGAATCTGAGTGAGATCACAGACATTGTGTACAATGTATATGGGGATAGGCTGTGATAGTTGCATGAGACAGAGATTTGAGGGGATGAACAAGAGTCCAAAATGCGTGAGTCTCACGCATAATGCGTTAGACTTGGTAGCTCTGTCTACTAGAATATGGTATAAAAAAACTGACCAAAATGAAAATTGATGACGTCATACTTTGGCCATACATTGTCTAGGCTCTTTTTTTGTTTAAATCTGCATAAACCATGGGCTCAACTGGTGGTTTTGAAAACCACCTTTGTGAATTCGGGCCTTAGTGTTTAGTTTATCTTATCTTTATTTGTTCAAATCATGTTATTTTCAGCCTGAAGTACCCTTTTAATATATTCTTCCTCTCTCTCTCCCCCTCTCTTTCCTTTCCCGCTCTGTAGCTGGTGGTGTATTAGCTGGGCTACCTCTGACCTACATCTCGCAGCATTATTCCTGGTCACACGCCCTCTACTGCATGGAATTGGTCTCATTTCTCAGCCTTATCACCATGCTCCTTGTACGCAGGATGAACATGAGAATTGGTTACCAGTCTCCCAACAAATCAGAGTAAATTGGAGCCTGCAAGGTCCCTCTATATGGTTACAATGCCATTGTTATTCATGGAGTGAAAGCCCATTTCTCAGCATTATCATCATGCTCCTTGTACGCAGGATGAACATGAGAATTGGTTATCAGTCTCCTAAAAAAAGAAGGCTGAGTTCAAACTCACAGGGTTTATACATCATTAATCATTCTTCATAGAGTGATTAATCATTCTCCATAGAGTGAGCTGATTTTTTAAAGCTTTTATTTAATGCTCTCAATATGCAGGAGGAACATGAGAAGTGGTCACCAGTCTCCTAAAAAAGCAGGCTGAGTTCAAACTCACAGGGTTTATACATCATTAATCATTCTTCAAAGAGTGAGCTGATTTTTTAAAGCTTTTATTTAATGCTGACAATATGCAGGAGGAACATGAGAAGTGGTCACCAGTCTCCTAAAAAGCAGGCTGAGTTCAAACTCACAGGGTTTATACATCATTAATCATTCTTCATAGAGTGAGCTGATTTTTTAAAGCTTTTATTTAATGCTGACAATATGCAGGATGAACATGAGAATTGGTCACCAGTCTCCTAGAAAATCAGACTGAATTGGGACTCATTACAAGGTTTATATGTTTATGAATTTTCATGGAGTCAAGTCCATTTCTGAGCATTATCATCAGCTCCTTATGTGCATGTTGGATATAAGAATGGTCATATATGTATAAGAGACACATGTTCACAAGGATGGATTTACCTGCATGTAGGAAATCATAGTTAGAGGGTGAAATCGGTTTGTAGGGTTGAATTTTATATATCTATGAACCTTCAAGCGTCTAATGCGCATAAAGGGATAAACATTATTTCACTATAAATGGTAAAAATGAGACGTTTCTTACCAGACTGATCTCCTGTAGATCCCTCAATCCGTTTGTCAACAAAGCAAAGACAATAGGGCTGACCCTTGAACCGCTTCGTTATGACATACATCCGCTTAGCAGTGCCGCTTTGAAGAACAATTTTTAAATAAAAATTGTTGTTTCACAAATACTAAAATTTAATACGTGATTATAAATAATAAGTAGTATATACTAATAGTCTTATAATACTAGAGTCCTACTGAGTGTCCTACCTCTAATTCTGTGGCAATGTCTTCAATAAAAACTATTCCATGGTTGGTCACCTACCTCTAACACTGTGGTAATGTGTTCAGTAAAAACTATTCCATGGTTGGTCACCTACCCCTAACACTGTGGTAATGTGTTCAGTAAAAACTATTCCATGGTTGGTCACCTACCCCAAACACTTGCAATGTCTTCAGTAAAAATTATTCCATGGTTGGTCACCTACCCCTAACACTGTGGCAATGTCTTCAGTAAAAACTATTCCATGGTTGGTCACCTACCCCTAACACTGGCAATGTCTTCAGTAAAAACTATTCCGTGGTTGGTCACCTACCCCTAACACTGTGGCAATGTCTTCAGTAAAAACTATTCCATGGTTGGTCACCTACCTCAAACACTGTGACAATGAGTTCAGTAAAACTATTCCATGGTTGGTCAATAGTTGCTATGCATTATAACAAGCACTGAAGAAGAAGAAAGAATTAGAATTCCAATTACGGGTGTTCTTGTCTGTCTTATAATGTGTAACATTGCTGGTAAATTGAATAGAAATGCTGGATGTATAGATGGCTGACAGCACAAAAGAGTGGTATACAAATGAAATTTCAACTCTGCTGATTCTCAATACATGGGGAAAGTCCTATTGATTGTGCAACTACATCAGCTAATTGAATGATTATATACAAATAAGATGAATGGTAATCAAGAACTTCAAATGTAATCATTTTCTAAAGGCATGGGTCACACCGCCTGAGCGTTGTTGGAGCGTTCATGGAGCGGTAGGGAAAGAGGGCCGAATTTCGCTCTCAAAATTGGGGACAAAATCGAAAACAAAAAAACAACAATCGAAATCGAAAATGGTAAACGGTAGCAAGCGGTGATTTTCTTTTCTCTCCGCTCCACGATCGCTCCAACAACACTCAGGCGGTGTGACCATGCCTTAACTATGATGTTTAATGATTTAAAGGAAACAGAAGGGGGAGAAAATTCTTCAAAGAAAATCACGGCCATGAAGGTTAAATACCGTTATGGTATTAAAAAATGGAATCAAATTTGAGGTTTTCACAGACTAAATACCATTATGGTAAATGGAATCAAATTCGAGGTTTTACACACACGTTGCCATAGTTTATAGTAATTATTAGTATAAGGAGACTGATTGTTGAATCACTTTGTATTATGAATGTGCTTCCAATATAGAATCAAGTGCCTCTTTAATTCTTATTGTGGGTTGTAAGTGCCAAAATGTTGAAGAAAATGCATTCACAAAAAACTTTATTCAATCTATTTTTACTATATTAATTTATTCATTTGCATGTATTTGTTTTTGTTTTCTGTAATCCATTCATTTATCTAAGTATTCCATGTTTTGGGGGTCACTTATTTTTATTTTATTTTTTGGGGCGAATGCAGCCATTCATTTTAAATTCAAGAAAGTGTTGCTTTTGTTTTTTATACTTTTTTCATTGTGTAATTCACCCTCTCTTTTAAAACTTGAATTTATTCATTATTTTTCTTTTTTTATGTATGTATTTGTGATAAGATTTGTTTGTGCTCCCTGCCCATTCCTGTAGGAAAAAATGAATGTTGACTCTACTCAGTTGAGTAGCTAATCATAATGGTGCAATAATTTCATATTTGATCAATTTATTTTTGAAAAAAAAAATGAAATAATGAACTAGATAGTGTACCCTTTGTTTTATGACTGTATTTTATTCTGTTAAAGCCGTGTGCAAAATAATTTGATATTTCATCAGAGTTTTCATAACAAAATGCTGACACACATCACTGAAAAAATCTTTGTATGGGTGTGTGAGAGAGAATGTTTGTCTGTGTATAAGCCTTTCTAACCGTGTGAGTATGACAGATTACTATCCAACCGGGGACATTTTGTAAAATATGGACAAAATCATTTTCTATCAACATCCCGGTTACAGGTATTATAAACACAGGCAAACATCCCCGTATGTCGAACCATTATATGTCTATTGCTGACAAAAAAAATATGTATATGTGTGCCTGTGTGTGTTATAAGGAGGGGATGACGATTGGTACTTACAGGGGTGTGATAGTTCAGATTTTTTGGTTTTGATTTTCAGCTGAACTTCAGCTTATATTTGGCTTTCCTCTGTACAAAAAGTATGGGAGCTCTTTCTATTTCAGACTTCAATACCCTTCAGCTTTTTTTGACCACTCACACCCCTGTGTAGTATGTATGTATATTTGTGTTACCGTGAAAGAGGAGAATGGGGGGGGGGCACACTGTTTGGAACAGGTTCCATGAAGATGCTTAACTATTTCTACATATCATAAATGCCTTTGCCATCATCTTGAATCTTGAATTTTAAAAGATTAAAGGTATTGTTTTAACTTTGTGAGCAGCTGATTTAAAAAATTCTCAAACCAAGATGAAACATGTGTACAAGTGCATTTATTAGAACTAATAAACCCTGAAAACAACCATTCTTGAGAATGACATGCTAAAACTACAAGGCAAACCCCGATTTTGTAAATAGGCGTCTTATAGACACCTAAATAGTACACATAAGTGTATGGGATTAAATTAAGACGGTGTTTCCGGTCACTTTATATTTCAATTTTTGAAGCACTAAATAATCATTTTCGAACGCAATTTTTTCTGGGCTTCATTTTTGGAACATATCACAGACACAGGTGACAAGTGTGACCTAGCTCAGATTTTTAAAAGTCAAACCAATGTTAACCAATCACTTTAACTTAAAGGACAAGTCCGCTCCAACAAAAAGTTGATTTGAATAAAAAGAGAAAAATCCACAACAAGCATACCACACTGAAAATTGCCCCACCCCCTCCTCCCTGAAATTCTTTAACAGATTTTTTTTTTCATTTAGAAAAAAAAAAAAAATTTGGAGGGGACGGATTCCCCACCATTATTTCCATCTCAGTATCCCCACTCTCTCTCCCTCTGTCCAACAGTCACACTTAAAGCGCCCGGCAATTGACAAATCATGGGCGAATTGAATCAATACGAAATTTGCGCAAGGCCAATTGACTTGCATATTTAATATTCGTCGGTCATGAGCGCCCATCGGACTAATGCGATCAAAGTTAGGACAGCACGAACTTGACCGTACTCGTGATGGTTATTTACTTTGGGTCGTTACAGTTGGAGCTTTCAACAATGATCCCCATTCCTAGACTCATAGCAGGTCTCTTGATTGCTAGACCAAAATAAATAACCTCTGTGGAGTTAGACATTTCAAAATGAAAACACGCAGTTAACTTCTGGTTGGTTAGGCTACCATTGCTCTCCAAAGATAGACCTCCCAGACATGCCAGCGTCTATTACATAACACCCGCAGGCATGCAGCCGAGTGAAAGGCTTGAGTCCCTTCTCTGTTCTTAGATTAGCCTTGATATCCCCATGATTTGTAGATGGAAGGTCACTTTAAAGGGGAAGTTCACCCTGAAAAAAAACTTTGTTGTGAAAATAGCAGAAAAAATAGTAAAAAAAATTGGTGAAGGTTTGAGGAAAATCCGTTAAAGAGTAAGAAAGTTATTAGAGTTCAAAATTTTGGATTTGTGACGTCATAAACGAGCAGCTGCCCCATGTGTTATGTAATATAAAATGTATGAATTTCAAATTTTGTATGGTTCCTGATGACTTAATTTTGTTTTCTTTTCATGATCGGGTATGAAATGATTTGTCTATTGATATACAAAAGTTACAGTGAAACCATTTTCAATTTTCTGAGAAAATGACATTTCATTGATATTTTACCATTCGCTATGTAGGAATGCTGCTCGCATATGACGTCACAAATCAAATAATTGAAATTCTAATAACTTTTTAATTATTTGATGAATTTTTTATTATTTTTTCTGCTATTTTTACAATAAACTTTTTGTCAGGGTGAACTTCCCCTTTAAAGACTCACTTGGTCTTATACTCATTGGGTGGTATTCTGAAAATTAAAACCTAGGTTTTCAAATTCATTTATTTCGCATCTCTCTTAAAAAAAACTCTTCTTCAAAACTAGACATTTAAACCACATTTCTATGGAATGCTGTCGCCATATTACGTCTTCCCCCGGGGGGGCCACTTCCATTCACAAGTGGATACCATGCGCGACCATGGGGTCTCGAAAAGCACCCTAAACACGTAATTTCCATATTCTGAAAATGCACCCCTTAACAAGTATTGGCGTGTGAAACCCTACCCTTAACAAGTATTGGAAACAAAACGATATACTCTTGGCAAATATTCCCTGAAATGAACCCCTAAACAAGTACAGGAATGTTTTATTGTTACGGGTCCTTCGGTCGTCGGCTTTACCTTATTTGGTTTAGTACGACCCCTTCTACACCTCGCGCAAATGGGACTCTAAACACGAAGTGTTGGGGCAAAAAGGACATCCTTTATAAAACATTTGAATTTTGTTTTATCATCCCCGCAAATTCGACCCTAAACACGTAATTTTCCTAGCGAAATAGATACCCTTTTTTCATTATTTTTGTGTTTTTGACACCCTTATCACGTTACGTACGTAACGTGCCCTATCGTGAAAAAGACATCCTTTTTACGTGTTTTTTTGGTCGCGCATGGTATCCACTCGTCAATGTAAGTGGCCCCTCCGGGCGTCTTCCATATCTATGGTTGTTATAATGTAAATGTACCAATTAATATTCATTATATTTTTTTTCTATTTTCCTTTCCATTCATAACTCAATGATTTGACAAATACGTGCAATAGGATAATAATTATTGCCACGTGATGAATATGTTGACAACTAGCACTCCATAAATGTGTGGTCTAAGGTAACCCTTGTTAATCTCAACCATGTTTAGCATATCAGAATATCAAACATTTGTTATAGATTTCATTAAGCCTTGTGCCAAAATGGTCTAATTTCGGCTTCGTCCCATATGATTTTTAACCTTGTCAAATGAAAATTTGGTTCATAAAAAATTCACTAATCATCGGCATAATCGATTGGATATTCTGTATCTCTCACTCTAATAACACTTTAACCTATATGTTTTGAAGCAGTTATGAACCAATAGCGCCATCTCGAGTCCTCAACTACTCACACCTGGCCAATTTCCTGACCCATAATGCTAGTGTAGTCTAGTAATATAGACCCACTTGAATTACAACATGCAGATTAACCACTCCATTCAATACATTTATACCGCAATAATTATGTTATCAAGGACCAAAACAATTACTTTTCCTTTCAAAACATTTTAGTTTCTCAATACAAATGCAATTATAGGTCGATCTATTCTCTGTAGTATTATTAGATACCTGAAAATGTATATTTTAAGACTATATATTTATAACACAGAGTCAATTAGAGACCACACACAGTTCACTCACCCTTTAAAGAAATAAGCGGCATAACAGAATCAGATTCGATAGGCTCAACGTATGAAAGGACTTGAGAGTTTATTTGTTGAATATGACAAGAATTATCACTTTCAATTAATTGCATACTCAAATTAGTCAATGCCGAATGGTTCTTCGAAACAAAAGAAAAAAAATCAAAAGCCACATTGGCAAAGCGTAATATGTGCATATTATTACATTCCTACTGTTAAAATACACTGCTTGTTCACACTTAGTACAAATATGTACCTCCTTTTTATTGCTCTTTTTCTATAAACTCAGATATTGTCTGCTATAGGTATATAATTGTTACCAGCTTAAAACAAGCATGTACAGGTTTTAGAGATGTATAAAAACAGGATCTACCTTTGCAGGATATACAGTTGAGGCCGAAAGTTTACATAACCCATGGAATTCAGTGAAATTCGTTCACTTGTCAAACATCGTTAAATTTACTATATCTTCAGAAATATAAATACTACCATGAAGAATTTGGTATCAAGTGAAAGAGCATATTGAGCTCTTCCACATGATTGGAATACTGTTGAGATCAAAGTATATTTCAGGTGGAATTTTCTTTGAAGAAAAAAAGTAATATTAATGCCATTGTATTCTATTGTTAGTTTTTATATTTTCAAACATCGTTTCATAAAAATATATAAATGTCAAATCTATGATTTATATTACATTTTCTATCATGATATGTCACCACTGAACAAAAATGTGTAATCTGAAATGTTTGTTTTGAGAAGTAACTAGCACAAATATGAAATGTTTTTGTCAAATATTTGTTTTTAATTCGTCTAAAATATGAAGATTTTGGGGTTTAATTCACATGAATATGCTTCAGCTCCAGGTGACAAAGCAATGTGATGAAGGGGCATGACATACTCATTAATTTGATATCAAATTTGTCATGATAGCACAAATATTTTATAAGATACAGTAAATTCTATGACGTTTGACAAATGTCAGCTTTTCTTTGAATTTCCTGGGTGTATGTAAACTTCTGGCCTCAACTGTAGGTCTATGAAAAACCTTACCCAATACAAAAGAAAATACTAGTAGATAGAATATATATATCTCATACTCTAAATAGGAGATTGACTTAACATATTTCTAAGCATTCATGCAAGGCAGAATAGTTTGTAACAAATTTGTTGAATATACTTTAAATAGCAGTTTTAGTTGAGCTACAATTGTAGCCATGTGCGAGAGCTGACCTGGATTTCATCCATCTAATTATATTAAATATATCTTTTTGAAGCTAAATAAATACTGCACACTATACTCTATCATTAAATAATTTGGACATATACATGCATTCTTAATCACAATATAATCACACGGGTACAGAAAAACAATGTTTGAAAAAGAAACCACCAAAGCTCATCTACCGCTTAAGAATTTCACTACATAAAAAAGAAAAGTTTAAGAAATAAATCCAACAGGCACAACTCTTCTAAAGTTGTCATGTATAATCAATAAGAAAATATATATTTGTTTCTCTCTCCTCGTGAAGCTACAAACGTTTCTACAAAATATTAGACAAACAAAATGATTGTCTGAAAACATGGTTTGATATTTAAATAAAAAAGTATATTGATTTTACGACAAAACATTTGCATGATACATGCATCTTAATAATAATAATAATTGGATTTATATAGCGCTTTTTCCAGAGGATACAAAGCGCTGAGAAAAATGTCTTTGAAATCCGCCTTTTCTTCTTTATCGAACAAACACTTATTTTCAAATTTCATGAGTATTATCCATTCAAAAGTTAATAAAAAAAAGAATGCTGTGCATGACAATCATAATGAATTTCAATGACTAATAATCTATCAGATTTCTCAATGGGCAGTATACTCAAACTCAGCCTTCTAAATATAATCTTGCTTTCACAAGTTAATAATCCTGATCACCGATATCATTATCATCATACCCAAGATATAATCATATAACTATAATTCACATTATTACTAAACCTTGCATCATTATCTTTACCACTTACTTACCAACTTATTTCCTACATACCACTGTAATACAAAAGTCCTAATTTTACTAATTGAATCATTTACCCATAATTCATTGCTGTCCAACATCAATTCAGACTTACAGAAAGCACCAATCTATTCTCAATATTTTGTTACAATTTAGCAAGAAAATACAAAATATTATGTTACTCCAAATTCAAAACATACACATGTTACAAACCACTTCCTATAAGAACAAAGAAAGCAAAATATTACATAACTCATTCAACACATACACAAGTTATATACCATTAACCATAAAAAAAACAAAGAAAAAAGAATCTATACACGGAAGACTATTGAACACCGTCCACACTTGCTTTATAAGAAAACATAATATCCCATCACCTGAAGGATATACTAATGTAAACAGATCCATTTGAAGCATGGCACATGACATATTCATACATGTATTTTTACAGAGAGATGCCAGTCTTTACATTTTTGCCTGAATTAAAGCCCTGGCATCTTTCCAGGCTTTTCAGGCTTCATAGCAAAATGTGGGTAAATCTCTTGGTGAATGAAAACATGCCATGGCTGGGAATCAAACCCACGAGCCTCTGATCGAGAGGCAAGTGTCAGAACCACTACACCACGATGCCCCCACATTTTAGAGTTGTAATTCTGTAATGGGCATTGATCGGCATGAGTCAGGGGGTATGTCAAAAATGCTGCTGAACGTTGTTGCGCTATGTCTAAACACGCCATAAGAGAGCACTTATTTTTCATTGACAAAAACAACACATATAAGTACAAAATGTAAAAAAATGGATAAATACGTTCACACAATTTGTTCCCCGATGTACAAAGCACATCTGTATGATTCTGAAATTGTGTGGGCAACTAATGAATAAATATCTGCCTAGAACTCTCTTGTAAATGTATTTTTTATAATGCGAAACAGAATAAAAAGTAACATATACCAAATGCAAACTGTACAGGCATATAGAATCCATACCCTAGCCAATAGATGATTTGTTCAAGTGCTGCAATGAAAATATATGTATATGTATAAAATATCTTGTTTTTATCAGCCATCCTTTTCATCACTCAAATTATGAAAGTAAATCAGAAAAAGGAAAAAAAAGTAATGATACATTCATGAACTTTGGCTAAAAACACTATTTGCATTGGATTTGTACACACGTATTGAGCAATTTTGACCGAATCAGCCCCCCCCCCCTCCATCTTACTAGGGTTAAGACTTGCGCTGGATACTTAGGTTTGCGTCTGATTGCAACTCTTTCCGTAATGGTTCCCAGATCGATCTCTAAGTAAGG
Organism: Lytechinus variegatus; assembly: GCF_018143015.1. Taxonomy (NCBI): domain Eukaryota; kingdom Metazoa; phylum Echinodermata; class Echinoidea; order Temnopleuroida; family Toxopneustidae; genus Lytechinus; species Lytechinus variegatus. The sequence goes on along the minus strand of NC_054745.1, from coordinate 26,939,387 downwards.
TAATGCTTGATACAAAAATTTAAAGTGTCTTGGGCAACTAACGCTGCCATCGGCACTGTGAGATTTGCAGCTATGGCTTCCTCTTGGAAGAGCCTAATTGTACCTTGGGACCGTTTCACGAAAGTTATCATCACTGACAAGATGACTTCCTGCAACAATTACTATAGTAACAGTCAGAGGCCAGTGCCTCTCGGCTGATCAAAACCAAGGATTCCACTGATATTGTCGGCACTGACAACTTTCATGACACACATCCCAGGTCTTTGAAGATCTTCTAACCATCTCATCCACTGAGGAATATGACTTAGGAGTGGGATATCTCACAAGATTTTACATAAGCAGGTCTGAAAATGGCTTCGACTTTGGCAGATTCAATCTATGGAAGGTAGATAGATGCAAGATGCCTCACAGAACATTAACATACCTTGTAAAAAGTCGGAGCCGTGTCTTTTGTGCTGGAATCCTACAAGCACGCTTTCAGTACCAATTCTCACACTTTATCATAGAAAACACAATGGAGAATGAAAGAAAGCCACTCTGAAAAGATGCATTCTTCCTTCAGAGCAGGATGCCTGATAAAAGACGTGGCATGGACTTTTGGCAAGGTACATGGACCTATGGTGCCTTACAGCACATTAAAGCAGTGGCATTTTCTTGGAAGAACATACCAGTATCAAAGAGCTTCGCGAACCCATCTCATCTTACAGGAACTCTGACTTAGGAGTGGGATATCACACAAGATTCTATATATTCTGGTCTGAAAAAAAGCTTGGACTTGGGCATAATCAATTTAAGGAAATGTCAACATACGGTATCTTTCAGAACATTAAAGCAGTGGCATCTTCTTGGATAAACCTACTGGTACCAAAATCGTTGACAAACCTATCTTCGGAGAAATTTTACTAAGGAGACGCAATTAAAAGGAATATGGCTTTGACTTGGGCGAATTCAAATCATGAAAGGTCAAGACAAGGTGCCTTACAGAACATCAAAGCAGTGGCATCTTCTTGGGTGGACCTACTGGTACCAAGGTCTTTAGCGGACCCATCTTATCTTCCGAGAAATTTTGCTAAGGAGATGCATTTAAAATGAATATGGCTTCGACTAGGGCGAATTCAATTTCTGAAGGGTCGGCATAAGTGCCTTACAGAACATCAAAGCAGTGGCATCTTCTTGGGTGGACCTACTGGTACCATGGTCTTTGGCGGACCCATCTCATCTTGTAGCCTGCATCCGTTCTGATCTTGATGGAGGCGGCTTTGGCAGCTCTGACCGTTTCCTTGACGGCTTTCATCAGGTTTTGGGCGTTGCCGACCAGCATCTCTGTGGCTTCCATGTCCTCCTCTGATTCTAAGGGACCAGAACAAATATACATATGTTCAAGTATTCAAATGAAACACATAAAAAAAAATCATGATTCATAGTACTATACATTATAGAAGAATGAATTGCAGTTGCATAAAAACTTACTAATCCCCCTTGCAGTTGGGATAAATTCTGAACACTACTTTTGACGTGAGAGCCGAGATTTTGGATGGAATATGGATACTAAATCTGTATTTTTGTACTGGCATTCAATTTTAAGAACTAAACCATCAACATCAACACACTCAGTATCATCAGGTTCTGAGTATTGCCAATGATCCATCTAATATAATGGTTCTTCAGGTGCAAGAACAAAAAAGTCGAACTGAAAACATAATGCCTCCATCAACCAGGATGAGGTGTTATTTCTAAATACCATTGAGTCATTCTCAACTTCTAGTGACCACAAAGACAACCTTTCTCCATTCTGTTCTATCCTGTGCAAGCATGCTCAGTTCACTCAAAGACTTTCCAGTTTCTTTAATGGTAGGGGGGAAGCAAAATAATCGTGCCAGTTCAAGAAGAAAAGGCTATTCTGCGAGATCTGTGGAAGTTCTCTTGGGCCCCATCTTACAAAGATTTATCCAATCAACCTGAACTGTATGGAAGTCCATCAATGTTATAATTCATTCTACAATGAAACTTGCAAAATAAACAAAGAAGCACACTGAATCTATTCAAGAAAAGGACAACTGTATGAATATACAGAGTATATCTAGAAAATATGTTGAACATGCATTTTACATGCTGTTGTCAGCTTTCCATTGTTGTGGTTGATCAGCTCAATCGCAACTGTTGTAAGATGGGACCCAGATGTAATAAGGGCTGCACATACATTCGTAATTCCGAAGCGTCATTATTCCGAAGATTTGTAATTCCGAAGGTTCGTTAGTCCGAAAACGAAATGAGGTTTGTTAGTCCGAAAATGAAGTGAGGTTCGTAATTCCGAGGGTTCGTTAGTCCGAAAACTAAATGATGAACGAACCTTATTTTGTTTCGGACTAACGAACCTTGGGAACATAGAACCTTACTTCGTTTTCAGATTATCAAACCTTCGGAATAACGCCACAAATGTTCAGATTAACAAACCCTTTTACGTTTTTCGGATTAACGAACATCGAGGTACAGGCAATTTACGTGTTTCGGAATTACGAACCTTCGGAATAAAGAACCTTTGGAATTACGAAGTGTAACCTAAGGGTTGACCTTTGACCTCTTACCTTGTGATCCAAGCATGACAGCCTTGACTGTTGATAAGATCTTGAGCTGAGTACTGATGGTAGGGATCCGCTCACAAACTTGAAGAAGGTTCTACAGAGAAAATGGCAAGAAAACTTAAATAAAATCCAACCAAATGTAGATGTTTTCCATAAAGATTGTCCAAAAAAAAATAATACAAATATTAACTTCCTGTGTATACATTTCTTTCCCATTTTGTTATACAATGTAATCTTCATAAAAACTCCATCCAAGTCTAGATGTAGATCCTGGTTCTAAAAAGTTTGCATTAAAATAATATTTCATGCATTTATTTCTTGTATGTTTTTTTTATTATTCAAGGTAATCTTTATGAAAACTGGAATAAAATCCACCAAGCGTAAATATTTCCCGACCCGTATATTGTATCAAAATATTGTGATAGTTTTTGACATAATATTCAGAAACAAAACAATATCTGATTTCACCTTGTTTTCCTATCCGTTTATTTTTTTCTCCCTCTTTTATTTTTCTTGGCCGTAAAATTATTTTTAGGAGGGTCCATGGCCCCTACAGTCGGTGGTTGGCATGGGAATCATACAGCTTTGCAAAATGCATTCATGCAAAATATGCATCAGGGTATTCTTTCCTCTAGATGTTTGCAACATTGTGCATGATTTACAGACCAATGGAGTATGAAGTGCTAGAATATAAGTCCAGACATTTTTTCTGAGAAATTAACCCAATGGTCATATCAAGCCAGTCCCGTATTACACCAGAAAAATTTCCATGTACCTAGGCTGAGTAGGCAGAAGACTATATGCAATGATGGTAAATCAAGTAACAACCCATTATGGAAAACAATTTTTTTGAAGGGACTTATGGAGATCGGGGTTAGTTGGAACGCAGGGTAAGTTGATACAGTGTAATTTTCTTTAACGCCTGTAAAATAATTTGCTATTAATAATACAACACTATTGTATTATTTAGAGCAATGATTGAGGGCAGTATTGCATATATTCATTTTACAAGCGTTAATGAAAATTACATTGTTTCTACTTACCCCGCGTTCCAACTAGCCTCGATCTCCCCTACATTACAATTGAAAGAACCATGCACATTGAATTTGAGCCAATTGAAATTTCAATTCAAAGTGATTTAAAAATGCAGCTAGCCTTCCATACTCCATTCGCATGTTAAGTCAAGAACAGGTTTATGAAACATCCCCTATGTACAAAAATTCTGTGCATTATCACCTTTTTTACTATCACTGGGGTCTGTTTCATAAAGCTGTTCATAAGTTAAGTGCGACTTTAAGAACGACTGATGATCCTTTCTTATGCGCTAAACCATGAATATACTTCACTTCAATACTATACATCAATTCTTAGTACATTGGTATGCTGAATGCATTTTAGTTCAGTTTGACTAAACCATTTTCTATCATTTTTACAACAAAATTAGGTATTATTTTCAGTTGTGTTCCGGCATATCATGTCATGACAAAATCAAGAAAAGGGTTCAAGTTGATAGGATTTACCCTTCTTAAAATAAGAAAAAGGGTTTTGCGACAACAGTCAACTTATGCAATGTTTCATAAAATGCATATTTTCGTTTATATATATTTGACTTATATTTTCACATATATGCCAATTGGACTTTTATTAATATCTACAGCATCTCAAACTGTAAATGCAATATTTTTTGCCAATTTGGCCGATGCCCATCTCATCCAAGCAGACTTGACTTGTCCAATGTTTTGACAAATGCTCATTTCTATCATGTCAAGCCTATGTTAAAGAGAAATTCCAGTAGTTGCAGTAAACACTGATTGCATGAGAAAGTCTGTAAAACAAGGCTTAATTGTCAGTATATCATAGAGGATCTAGATCTGGTACAGTTACATTAACTGAACTTTGTGAAATCTTGAAATCTACGCTGAAAAATGTTCACACCAAAGATCCCCAACACAGATAAGCGCACGTGGGACAACGTATAATTATTGCTTAGAGCATCGGGCCCGACGCTCTACCCGAATCCTGTGCTTATTTGCTGATTTCTCAGCAATTACAAATTTTTTTCCAGAATCCTTTGGCACGTGCATTTTATTCATACAAACAGACACTTTGGTGGTCATTTCATTGGATTCTGTGCAAACTCACTTTGATATCGTTACCAAAAATAGCATTTACCTCTAATGCATGACTGATCCCATATCTTTCAATATTTATTCTGATGCAATCATATCTGATGGATGGAAATGAGACCCTTGGAATCTTTTAGATCAATGCAAATGTGACTTGAGCTTTGCTCTGACTCATTTTGGGTGACTTCTTGTTGCATTTGGGGTGGAAGGTCACAATTTGCATATGTGATGACATTGCATAAGTTTAATCTTGTCTACCACTTTCTTATGCCAGTAAATTTGACTTATGCAAGTCAAAATTTGCATATGTGATGACATTGCATAAGTTTAATCTTGTCAACCACTTTCTTATGCCAGTAAATTTGACTTATGCAAGTCAAAATTTGCATATGTGATGACATCGCCTAAGTCAAATCTTATCAACCACTTTCTTATGCCAGTAAATCTGTCTTATATACAAGGTCACCTCTTATTGACCATTGCTCTGTGATATATGTATAAGGTTTACCCATAAGACAACCATGATCAATATCTCATTTGCTTCTTCAGGGGCCTGTTTCATAAAGCTTGTTATAATAAAAAAATTGCAAAGACAGTTTAAAGCTACTGGAATGCTTCAGTCTCATTGGCTGATAGTACACTGTGCATTTGTTTATGATATGGAGCCCACAAGGTTGACAGACATCTCTCCCGTCGATGGCGTCCTTTCTGGCTGGAGTCGCAGCTAAGCAGTACTGATGTATGAATTAGTCCACACTCACGATAGACGGTTACACACGAAAAGTCTGTCACACAAGTCTAAGTTGAACAAACATTATGGGGATACAAGTCTAAGTTCATACACTTACTACTAAGATGCAACTAAACAAATGCGCCTCGTTGCACAAAGGTTTACAATCAATCGCAAAATTGAAACGGTCATTGTTGAGTGGGGATGGTGTCTAGCATCATCACTTTCAACCAGTCATTAATGTTTTATACTAGTGTTTGATTGCAAATCTTTGTGTAACGTGCCCCTGATTCTACTTATGACCATGCAGTATAAATAGCATTATATCATCAATCACACATATATGTAAAGGCCTGGTCCGAGCATTGTTGGAGCGGTCGTGGAGCGGAAGTGAAGGAGGGTCGAATTTCGCTCACAAAATTGGGGAAAAAATCGAAAACAAAATAAAAACAATCGAAATCGAAAATGGTAAACGGTAGCGAGTGGTGATGATTTTTTCTCTCCGCTCTAACAACGCTCGGGAGGTGTGACCAGGCCTTAAAAACTGTATTCAACTAAGAAATAAGCAAATCACAATGTAACTAGAAATGAATCATCACTCAGACATGGCAAATATCTAACATTGCACAAATATCTAAACAAAAAATTCTGGATTTCAAGAACTTTGTGTTATGATTTCCAGCATTTACAAAATATGATAAGTCAATAATGTGATACAATGCCTGACCTAATATTCTAATAGACAATATGAGTTGATAAAATGTTTATGATTACAGATTACAAAAAACATACAATCAATGGTCATGATGAAATTAAATTCCCAAAAGAAAATAAATCTCTTCATCTGTACTTTCTTTTGAGAAGCGGAGAACAGTTTCCCGCCCGTTCCCGGATGCTTCTTTCGAAGTAATTTGCACATTGGATGTTCTTTTTTCCCAAAAAGAAAATGCAAAATCAGACGAGCTGAAGAAGTGTCCCACATAGAATGTGAAACTATTCTCCGTCCATAAATAGATTTATTTTTTCTTAAAGAAGGGATTTGACTTTTTCCTGGATTAATCAAAACATACATCAGTTTTTTGTGATGAAGTTGTGACTATTTTTACAAGGTTTGATGCAGACTTGTGATTTCAGCCTATAGCAATTTTGATTGCACCTTCTAATGATCCATGGCTCAATATTAAAGTTCTGAATATTGTATCGCTACCATGTTTTGGTCATAATACTAAACGCAGATACCCTGGCCTGTATTCTAAAGTCAGGTTTAACTCATACTCAGGTTTAAAGTTGTGGTTTAAGTATGGACAGCCAATTGTTACATATATCACTAACAATAGAGATATCATATTTCAGCTCATTTGGCTCTCATATCATTCATAATTGTCTAGAAGGTATATATAGATGATTGTCTTCACCATCGATGCATCAGGGAAGAGCACAGTAAACATAAGAAACTTACAATTTAATAAAGATTTTGACACTTTTGGCTTCCCATACTTAAACCACAACTTTAAACCTGAGTTTAAGTTAAACCCGACTTCAGAATACTGGCCCCTCGCTCTAAAGAAGCAAGGGGATGTCAAGTTTATAAATCGAAAGATGATTAATAAAAGAGTCTACAGAAATGTTTTGATGAATCAAAGAAGAAAAATTAGCTTTCTATTCAAAAAAGGCTAAACATCCCTCAACTTGAATTATGGTATTTTTTCCATTTTGGTAAATATCATGAAAAGTGTTAGTTTCAGTAGGCTGTTGTATCTTGGCATTATAATAATGCGAAAAGCCAAAGTAAGTATTTCAATTGCATTTCAATTTTGTTGTATGTTGTATGTTTATCTATTTTATATGTACATGGAAAATTTTCTTCTTTCTTTTGTAATATTCTGTATGGTTTTTAATGTGAAATAAATGAAATAAATACAAAGAAAAAGTAATGCAGCATGCACAATTATGTCCAAGAAAAAAAAACAGACACATTAACAAAAAAAGCCCCATGTGTGAGGCTGGCAAAGACTTCCTATGTTTGTGAGAAAAAGTCATCATTAATTTGAAAAGTAATTTGTGCATTTGGAAGTACTATTGTCCAAAATAAGAAAATACAGTAACTAATCAAACCTTGCAATACTATATTTTATAATTTCCTTTACTTTGGGAGACACTAAAAAAGAAAAATCACCTGTAATATCATATCATTATCAGGATAAAAATCAATTCCAAAACTGATAACTGCAATTAATACAACCAAATTGATATTATGGGTATTATAATCATTTATGCACAAAGATAATCATTATAAGGCTACATAAAGACAACAATATGCCTCAAACAAATCTCTTTTGAAGAAAAAAATGTGTCATCAGAATAAAAAGCATACACCTGTACATCAAAAGCAAAATAGCATTAGTTTGCTTTCATTTATCGTATTTTCATTCACGTATTAAAAAACAAAAATGCTAATTGTGCATGTTTTGACTTTTGGAAGACTTTACATGCATGCTCTCGTGCACATTTACATGAACAGGAGCGGGGAACACAAGTGCATTCTTGTTAAATTAAACCAAACATGCAATTCAGTGCACAAAATGAAGACACATAACGATAGTACCATACATAAAAAAAGACTATTCACAGAACTGCTTTCATTATTGAAATATTGAAGAAAAAAAACAATAAAGCACTCTGTGATAATTCCATTTATGTGCATGTTCTTCTTTTTAGAAAGAATATCATATTAAAAAGATATCCAAAGTTTCAGATGCCCTAATATTCTAAATATTCATATTAAATAAACCCTATGGTGAATGTTTTGGGCTGAAGATTTGTACGTAGTCCCATGCATGCATTTTTGTGTGGCATGCATGTGAATTTCATTTTAAAAAATAAAAAAGTACAGAGAAGATCTGTGCTGTTATCAATTGTGAAGTTACTAAAAGACATGGTGAAGTGAGAAGATTCTGATTTTTTTTTCTTTCAAAAGTTGGAGGAAAGTTACAACAGAAATAACAAAATGGAAGCGAAAGATTTAGAAAAAGAAATATGCTAAACCGAGATACAACAGAACAGAATAGATAACATAATGCACAATATCCCTACATTAGAATTGGGGGTGGAAAAGCATAAAACAATAATGAACTGGTCCTGTGGCCTGCGTGGCTAGAATAGTTTGAAAACAATTATGTGACAATCCAATCACTTTTTTTTCTCCTTTGAATAGTGAAACAACGCAATGAAAGATTATTTTCTGAATAGAAAAAAGTTTGAGAAAACTAAGGGCAATAAAATTTTTCCATGGAAAATATCAAGGATGTTTAACTAAAATAAATCCTTGATCATAATGCTTTGAATTCACGAGTCCACTCTTCAAGTCAGTGGACTCATAAATAAAACAGCATGCGTTACTATGGCATCAGGCATCAATTTGGCACCTGTGACACAAGCATGCATCAGTATTGGACATTTTTTAATAAACGCAGGTTCAACCAATTGTTTTCAAAATTACTTTTGTGAATTCCGGCCAATTTCACCAACTTAAAATTTCCAAGAAAGCTAGTCGAAACATCTTAGAAATTATGTCAAATGGTCTGTTTTTTCTTAAGTTTTAAGTGATAAACTTTGTTTATCACTACATTACGACTTTTATGTTTTTTAATTCAGTGACTCTCAACTGGTCATCACATATTTTAATTATCATAATTTAACATTCACCTAGTTTCCCCCATATCTTTCACCCATATATCGAGTTGGGTTGAGCAGACCAAACAACAGAGCTCAAAGGAAAAGGACAAACAAAACAGATTAAAGAAATGACTAATACATATGCAAAACAAGAGGCATGGAACAAGCAAAACAAGACAAGAAAGAGACTGAATGGGACCACCATGAAATGGGTTACATGCTCACGTTTTTCATGCGTTTATCAGTACACTGAGCTGCGATTTCTCCGGCAAGCCTGACGACTTCCTGCGACGCCAGAGCGATCTTCTTAGCGATCTCGATTAATTCTTTCTTTGACGTTTTCTCACCGCTAGATAAGGGGATGGAAACAAAGCTAACAATCAGATTATCTTTGCAAAGTTTGGGGTTAGTCCTTGGATTTCCTTTGGTTTTGTATGGACACGGTGCATAGTGCAATCAATGAAATGAACTGCAAAAGATACAATGACCTGCCTCTCTGTAAAGAAATGGGAATTTTGGATTCAGCTTTATTCAGAAATTTAGAGAGCAAAGCCCACCCCCACCCCCAAAAAAGAAAAAGAAAAAAGAAAATAAAATAAAATCAATCAATAAATTCATATACATGTATATGTCGTATTTACCATGACTACCATCTTAAAAATATTCCATTGAACTCCATTTCTATTTGATTTTCTAGAACTGCCAAAAAGAAGTTGACAAATCAGATCTTATGCAGTGCATCATCATTGATTATACTATGATAGAATCCAGGAGATGGGGGGCCCTATTTCACCAAACCTACCATCAAAAAAATCTTTCATACTTCCAGGTGTAAGGTAGACATGACAGGTATTAGCTTTAAATCTTGGCACATGATTGGTTGAGAGCCAGGTTGTCAGAAATCATTTTTTTGCTGTAGCAGGTTTTATGAAACAGGGTCCCAATAACAAACAATGATTTGAATAACAAACTGGCTCCCTCTGTTGACAAGACTAGAGCAAACCATCATTCCTAAACATGACTTGTGCATCATGTAAGTGTATGTGGGCCACTATTCATGTTACTAATCATGCTTAACATCCAAATGAATAATAAATTCATTTTCAGGAAATATTTTTCAAAAAAGAAATAATAATTCGGACTATTCTCCAGATGTCATACAATTTGTGGCCCCTTGTAATACGAGGAATGTTTACCCGAGAGATTCACTCAACTTGACCAAGTGATGGAAAAGTCAATCGAAAAAATCAGCCTTTTCAAAGTGTTGTTGCATTATCTGTAGTATTATCAGTAGTTATCTTAGGACATACATGTAAGCTGATTACACATACAGTTAAAGCAGAACAAACTACACAGGCCCGGAGCCAGGGTTTTCCATAAAGGGGCTCAAACCCTTCTCTTTCCTTCTCTTGTTTTTTTCCTCCCTTATTTTTTTCTTGCTTTTGAATATTTCAGGGAATTGTTCTGAACTCCCCAACTCCCCCAGCTTTGGGCTTGCCTGATATTGTGCATAGAAACTTTAGCGATAATGTGCATGGGATAAAATATATGCCTTTTTTTTCATGCAAACAGTACGCATATAATTATGGAGCTTTTTTTTCTCAAGGCATATAAAAGGGCAATGCCAGGCATCGTTAGGTTCAGATAAATATACATGTACAAGGATTACCGCATCCTTCCTGCACATAACTGTATACAATTATACAGCTCTTGCATGCTTTTTTTATATGAAGTAAATATGCTTGAAATTTGAAACACGGAAATTCATTCGGACACACTACACATACATATCATAATATTCCATAATAGCACACACATATATATTGTCACAAAAAATCACGTAAGGGATTTGTAATAATTTCTTGTCAACAGAAAGAGCAAGTTAGTGACACTACATGCTATCCATGTCTTTGAACACCTTGTACTGAAACAAGGACGTGTCCAATTTTTTTCTAGGCAGCCTGTACCTACCACTCGCATACGGATATCGGTGCACTGGTTGGCTATCTCGCGGGTCAGGCGGGTCACCAAGGCAGCGACCTTGACGATCTCCTTAGCGGTGTCTATCAGGTCCTTCTTATTACCACCCTCTCCACTGATAAAGGTCATGGGGGTCAAAGGTTAAAGGTTACAGGGTCAACGATTAAGGGCCAATGGGATGTTGCCAACATATGTGACCTACCACCCCAAAACCACTCATAAGTCGCCAGGTTAAGGTTCTCTGTCAATAGCTAAAATATTAATTTAGTCTCCAAAATAAAAAAATTAACAAAACAGCTTATCTGAAAGAGCAATTCTTCTTCTTTATACTGTGAAAATTTGAAGTCATGAAGAATAAAAGAAAAGATACAAGAGTTCCTTGGACACTACTTTTTCAGACTGCTTGGAAGTTTCAATGAGATTTAGTATGGACATCTCATGCTTGAGTAAACACCCGAACTTCAAACCTTGTTTTCTCCTCAATAAGCTCTTGCTGAATTTCCTCTGCATTCAATCAAGTACTTATAATGGTTATTGTTGGTCAATTTTAACATATTTTATATCATTTAAAAGTTTTGGAAATGAATTTTCAAGCTCAAGAAAAATCTCAATATCCATTTTGGTCGACTTATTGTTGGTTTGGGTGTGGCAGGTCACATAAAAATCATAAAGTAACTGGAATGGAGCCAAGGAGAAAATATTGTTTGATTATTTGAAATGATTTGTCTTTCTTTTGAATCACACAGATGCTTTAATAACAATATCTCAGAAATGTTAAACCTTGTACCAATATTAAAAAGACATTAAGTGTAAAGACAGATTATAAAAAAAAACAATAGTGATGGTATATTTTAGTTTGTGAGAGGTTTCAGATTATAAGGAGAATGGATAAAATAAGATATCGTAGGTGTGGAGAATAATAAATGAAGCTTTATACTTATTATATTAGCAAAAAGTGGAAGAAAAAGAAGATGAAGAAGAAGAAGGATGGGGAGAAGAAGAAGAAGAAGAAGAAAAAGAAGAGGAAATAAAATAAGAGGGAAGAGAATTAAAACAAAATATGTTATAATGATAAAAATAATACAGGAATACTGAAGATCTGGGGAGCGTTTCATGAAAGGACTTGTCGGACATTTTATCCGACAAGTCCTGTTTTATCCGACAGTTACTATAGTAACAGTGCTTCTCAACCAATCAGAATCCAGGAAAGTTGTCAGATCTGACAACTTATCGGACGAAAATATTGATGAAACGCCCCCCAGATAAGAAGACAAAAAGGAACAAAATGAAGATGGGAAAGAAAAAGAGATAGAAGAGAGAGAAGACAAAGAAGGAAGAGAAGAACAAGTGGAATGCCTCTGGCCGTCTCACCTGCATCACGCAATTCAATATAGCAGCAGTGCTGACTTTGAATACTACTCTAACTCGCACAAGATGTTCAGTGATACATGGTTACTCTTATGTAAAACTTTTTATGAACAAGACCAATAAACTTACAGAGATATGATGGTTATTCAACAAAAAACCCCAACATGGCCAAAGTTCATTGACCTTACATGACCTTTGACCTTGATCATGTGACCTGAAACTTGAACAGGATGTTCAGTGATACTTGATTACTCTTAGGTACAAGTTTCATGAATCAGATCCATAAACTTTCAAAGTTATGATGGTAATTCAACAGATACACCCAATTCGGCCAAAGTTCATTGACCTTTGACCTTGGTCATGTGACCTGAAATGCGCACAGGATGTTCAGTGATACTTGATTACTCTAATGTCCAAGTTTAATGAACTAGACCAATAAACTTTCAAAGTTATGACGGTAATTCAACAGATACCCCTGATTCGGCCAAAGTTCATTGACCCTAAATGACCCTTGACCTTAATCATGAGACCTGAAACTTGCACAAAATTTTCAGTGATGCTTGATTACTATTATGTCCAAGTTTCATGAATCAGATCCATAAACTTTCAAAGTTATGATGGGAATTCAACAGATATCCCCAATTCGGCCAAAGTTATTGACCCTAAATGACCTTTGACCTTGGTCATGTGACGTGAAACTCATGCAGGATGTTCAGTGATACTTGATTAACCTTATGTCCAAGTTTCATGAACTAGGTCCATATATTTTCTAAGTTATGATGACATTTCAAAAACTTAACCTCAGGTTAAGATTTCGATGTTGAATCCTCCAACATGGTCTAAGTTCATTGACCCTAAATGACCTTTGACCTTGGTCATGTGACATGAAACTCTAATAGGATGTTCAGTAATACTTGATCAACCTTATGGCCAAGTTTTATTAACTAGGTCCATATACTTTCTAAGTTATGACGTCATTTCAAAAACTTAACCTCAGGTTAAGATTTGATGTTGACGCCGCCGCCGCCGCCGCCGTCGGAAAAGCGGCGCCTATAGTCTCACTTTGCTTCGCGGGTGAGACAAAAAGGAGAGAAGAGAAGAAAAAGGAGAGAAGAGAAGAAAAAGGAAAGAAGAGAAGAGAAAGAAAAGGGAGAAGAGGAAGACAATGGAAAGGAAAAAAGACAACAAGAAACAGAACAAAGAAAAACAGAATCATGATATGATAATCACAATCCAAATAACAATAATAAAAATAATCATAATAGGAAAAAACCCAAGTAATATTAGATCGTTAAAAGAATCGATAGATAATCCGACATACCTGACATGTTTGCTCATGGCAGCCATGAGTTGTGCCATTCGTTTAGCTGCTGCAATGAGATCATTGTCCTTGCTGGACCACTGTGCTGTTTCAACATGAAGGTCATATGCAGCTTGCTGAAAAATAAAAAAACATAATAAATCACATTCAAAATAATCATAGAACCTTCTCAATGGTGTGTCTGCAGATATGTTGGATGGTATTCTTTTTTCTTGACTCCAACAAAAAGTTTGCAGAGTTTCGTGTAGAAACCTCTCACTACCATGCCTACCGCATACCATTTAGCCGAGCATAAACCTAGGCTCAACCCTAGTCTAAACTAGAATTTTAATCACACTTGTAGGGAGTGCTAATATTTCTTGGATTTTTGTGGCACTTTTAATGTGCTAATTAATTCATTTAATTTTGTATATTGACATTTCACAACTTTTTTTTTAACTTCTTGCACAGAATGAGAATGTCACTTGGTGGCATATCATAAAATAGTGGTCCAAGTTTACCAAGGTTTACTCCTAACTAAACTGGGGGGGTCATTTTGACCCCCCCCCAAACAAATTTCAGCACTACACTGTCGCGCAAAATGTTTTTTCGGTGCGCATTACAGCCTATAGCAGTCAAGTGGTTAAGAGAGGCATGTGGAATTTTCAAGGAAGCAATTAATATACAGCATATTTGGAAAATATCTTGAACAATTATTTCAGATGCTAATGATGCTGGCTTTCCATAGTTGTCTTTGATAGGATCAATTGCAACTCCTTCTAAGACAGTGCCCAGAAGTGGTCGTCCCGTTAATGCAGCTAACTTACCATAATGGGTTGGTGAGATCCTTGCTCTGGGACTGGCAGGGACTGATCTTCAGGGGGTGGTGGGCGGGGTGGGGGTACATCACCAGGGAGGGGTGGCCTGGGTGGGGCAGCCTCTGCAGAGTGAATGAGACACTAAGAATGAAGTTGATGCAGTGAACAGGGGAATTTCAGAAACATTGCAGCACAAGTATGGTGTGTCCCAGAAAAAGGAAACTGGGAATGACAAGTTATTTCTCTCACAGAGCACAATCACTTGTGACATTTCATATGCTTTGCATTAAACTTTAGTATTAATTTATTATGGTAGCCAATATGATATAACCAATTGTATTATAACTCATCCCTTGTCTTGTTTGCTCACAATGGGGAAACTTTCAACATATTTTCTGCTCATTTACCCCCCCCCCCCCCACAAAAAAATAAAATAAATAAATAAACAAATCCTTAAGTTTCCACAAGAGTAAAATTGTGGCAAAAGTTGGAATATAATAATTGTACAAATGAGCCCAAATGGACGTCCGTGGCAAACTATGTACTAACAGTGAAAATAATAACATTTTTGTTTGTTCAGAGCCCTGGTCAGTGTTTCCCAAATATTTACATATAAGGATGACTTATAGTCACACTTAAATGCGAACTTGTACATGATATGCAATACGCAATCTTACTGATTAATACACAGTAGTGCACGTCCTCTTGGCATGATCTGACCAATGTGGTTGTGTCTTTTATCATGCACAATCTTGGAATTCAAGTGCGACATCTAGGTTTTTTCAAGAGAGTTATTAGCACGAACCTTCAAGCTGGAGTTTGCTCATATCAGGTGGTGGTGGAATAGCTGGCTCCTGGTTGACTGTAAGCGCCTTGCGTACATCTCCTACATCTGATTGCACCTGATATAAGACAATGCAATGGAAATTGAAAGTAAATAGTTATATGAATCCCCATGTATCATTTCTTTTACCTGGTAAAAAGCACCAATGCAATGGGAATTTTAAGTAGATACTTATATGAATCCCCATGCATCATTGCACCTGATACGAAAAATGCAATGGAAATCCAAAGTTAATACTTACATGAATCCCCATGTATGGTTTCTTATCTGGTAAATGACAATAATGCCATAGGAATTTAAAATGAATACTAATAAGGCACCTTATTTGTTATTGTACCTAGTACATAATGGCAATGCGAAATGTAATTTTTAGAAAAATAAATTTTTGGCCTGAATAAACCCGAGTGAAGACAACATTAAAATGGATTTCCTTAAAACCTTATGCCCGGCTGCATCTAGCATTAGACAAAAATGCAATGGGAATTATTCAAAGAAACTTATGTCTGGAAACAAATGTCTGGAAACCTATATCTAATTGCTCCTTTAGAAAGACTATAATCCAATGGAGTAGTTTAGTAATAAGTAGTTTTAATTGAGCCTAATGTCTGAACGAAACTAGTGCAAGACCACTCAAAAGGACTTTTTAAAAAATTCAAAGCAAAAATGTTGAATTTCACTAAGGATTTGAATTTTAGAAAAATACACATATTAATGTCTACATCTGATCTCACCTACTCGCAAGCAATGGGAACCTTTTTTTCAAATACTTGAAATGCTATGATTTCACCTTTGAATATTCTAGGATTTTATTCAAATATAGCATTTTATTCAAATCCCTCTTTACACATAAGCCCGATGTTTAGTTAGGGAGTGCCTAGTATATATGATTCAATGGGAATTTGCAACAGCAATACAAGCTATCGCAGACCCTATGCCTGATTCCACATGGGAAGACTGGTATAAAAACTTATAGGATCACGATACATCATTTATATGCCAAAATTCCATGGAATTTTTTTTTTTTTATACCACTTGTCTCAATTTCAACTCGTATAGGACAAGTGCCAACAGAAACTAAAAACACTTTTGACATGCTGAACTACATTGAATGAATAAGGAGCTAATGAAGTACTTAGGTGAACAAGTCAAATCCTTAGAAATATCAAACTATACACTAAATGAATCTAAATTTGAATCCATTCTGTGTCTTCACCCCCTGTAATATATTTTCTAAAACTATATCTGATGTTGTAAAATAACCAGTTAAAATGCCTTGCTTTAAATTCAAATGAAATTTTAAAAAATAACCAAAAAAATAAAAGCTGCACTGAAATGGACAATGGCATGAATTTACAACCTGTATATCACCAAGGACCCTGTATACATGCAAGTATAATCCTTCACATTAGAAATTATATTATCTTTGACAAAGATTTCTTTCCAAACAAAAATTCAGACTGAAATGATTTTGCATGGGCCTTTTTTCAGCAAGTGCAGATGTGCATCTATTGAGCAGGGCCTTTGCTTTGACCAAAATTAAAAATTATGAAAACGTAAATTTAAACTAAACTGTAACTGAGCAGAGCCTTTGCTTTGACCAAAATTTACAATTATGAAAACGTAAATTTAAACTAAACTGTAACCCTTGCATCATCAGATAAAAGAGCTTCTGAATGGGATAACAGTGCAAGGTTCATCTATCTGTATATTCTTCTTTACGTTACAAAACATTGTCAAAACACATGTGATATAGATATGATTTCATATTGGTATAGGCAGAGTGTTAAATGTGAAAGGAACTGTGGAATTTCAATCAAAGTATCTGTGTGGGAAGCATTGTATTTATGTTGTCCATTAAAAACAAAATGTTTCTGAAGTTAGCATCAGATATTGTGATTTTCTTGCATAAGCTAAAGTACAAAGAAAAGCTTAAATGGAACAAAAAACAAGTGTAATAATAAGGCTGGTCTGCAATATTCACATTAGCTATTTAAAACAGAAACACAACAAATGATGAAAGCCATGTTCATACGCGATGCCAACACTTAGCGCTGGATTCAAATGTAAACATGATTAGTCTGAACACACTTCATAAAAACAAACAATTATAATACGAGTTAGTCAGAGAAACATATTATATAAAACTATTACATGCATATATCATAGCTGTATAGACAAAAGTAGGGTGTTAGTTTATGTACATCCGATGTACTGCAACAATGCATTTTGATGCATTTCCATGAAAATACAAATATCTAAATGGTTATGGTAGCTCATACATGATGTTTGTTTAACTGTAGAACCTAAATGAAGAAAATATCATGAGTTGCCTTGAAGTTGATACAATCCACTTCATTGTCACGATCACAGATTCGACAATAAACTCACATTTTGAAGCAGAGACGAAACAGGTGGTGAAGTTAGTCAAATATATCGCTTTCTGACATATGGCAATTGGTAAAGGATGATAGGGATTAGATCTATTCAAATACAATATCTTATATAATACTTCACATAATTAATAGAGAGAACAGTACAATGGTATATTTGATGACATTCAGGTAATGAGAACAAAAGTAAAGAGTCAGATACTCAATAGATGTCAATATCTTAGATGAGAATTATATTAATGGTTCAAACAGATGATTATTTTGTGAATATTGACAAGAAGGTATATAATATTGATTAGGACTGCACTATGTTGCTAACTTGGATAGTCAATTTTTTTATGATTTCAAAGCAGGACATTATGTCCCCTGTGAATGTAAAACAATACTTTAAAACAACATTCTACAATTTCTGTTTGGACGTTACATGAGAAAAACGGTCTCAAGAAATGATGGAGTTGACAATGTCATTATCCTTCCATTCCAGTTTGAAGTGATTCTAAGATAAAATTTTAATTTGCCTTTTCAAAATAATTCATCACTGTTCAAGGCATTTCCTTTGCCAGAATTTTATCAGAATTGTTTCTTTTTTTCTGTGAATATATGTGATGATTCTGAAAACAACAAAGCTAAGAACACATAATTCACAAAAAATGAAAAACACTTGAAAAACCACATGCTATCCAACACACACACACACACTGGAAAAACACACAAATCTCCCATGTGGCCTTGAAGAAATAAAGAAAGAGAAATTACCGAAGACATAAATGAATCTTCGAATTTCATCTGCCTTGAAACAATTGATTCTAATTGAACACAAAGAAGGGGAAAGGACTGATTTCAAAAATAAGGTAAGGGACAATTTGTTTTATCCCCCTCAAAAAGCATTTTATTTTATGAGTTAACTTTTTATGACCATTTTCCGCCAATTTTGGAATTAACTATACGATTTATTGCCCAGCTTGGTGTTTGGAACAGGCGCCTGGATCATGTTGCACAAAATATTTTCACTGATTGAATAGTATTGAACTTGTTGTCATCCTTACATTTACCCTTATGGCATATTTCATGCAAAAAGAAGGGAGGGGGATGTGTAAAATGAATAAGATGAATATTCAAAACACCATGAATATTCATCGCATGAAAAGAGAATAGGTAAAAACAGACATGTTAACACAGTGGCACGATGCAAATGCAGTAAATGAGTATACTAATTGTGGACAGCACTCATGAATAATTCAACAGGACACAGGATGCAGTGATTGGTCAACCTGTCTTGGCTTGGGAGACGTGATGGGCGGAGCCGATCTCACAGGGGGCGGGGCATAAGTAGGAGTCTCTACCGATGGCGTGCTAGGGTAATTTGGGAACGTTTTCAGCACGGCGTCCAAGTCGTCTTGTATCTATATGGGAGCAGTGTGTGCAAGCAAACGTGATTGGCTGGTTAAACGTGATGTCATCAGCTTATTAACCAATCAGATATTGAGACAATTAGCCATCTACTTGCAATGGCTGATGACTACTGCTATAATATGTGAAAATAAATCAAACCTAAATTTAGCGCAGTGAGCATACATATATTCAATCTCTTTATGGTTTTTACATATCTATACATACACTTCTATTACAATGTTTACAACTAAAACTACTTTTTTTTTACATACAACAAAATATAAGGCATGGTGAAGCATGTCTATGATGCATTCTAAGTAAAAAAAATTCCAGGTCTTGCACAATATTCCAGAAAATATTCAGAATTTATTTTCTAAAATGGATTGCCTGATTCTGTTGAAAAAATTGTTAAATACCTTGGCTTTCTACAAATTCTTTCACCAATATGAAATAGCAATATGTTAATATACCTACATGTGATGTACATGAAGACATAAAATACTAATAAATATATATAACTCTATATCAGACAAATAATCAGTAATAGTATACACATCCTCTTTGGGAGTACTATAATGGGGCGGGAGGTTCTTGATAAGCTAAAAAGAAGCCATGCAGTTTGCGGATGCCTTGATATGAATACAAATCACAATAAAGAAACTTCCAAAAAATCAACCATGAAAAAAGCAAACTCTTAATTTGAGGTAGTGACCAAGATCTCTGCTGATGGGGATTTTTTTCACCTGCAATTCTTGAGGTACCCCAGACTTCAGAACCTTTTTTTGTGTAATTCTTAAAATCTCTCATTGAATTGCTTCTACATTCAGTCGTTGTGTAGGTTATTGTTGATCAATACTGAAAAAAATATATATGTACATCACCGAAAACTTAGGATGGGCTATTTCACACTCAATATAATTATAAATCTCAAAATTAATTTTGGCAAAGTTATAGTTGGTTTTGGGGTGGTGAGTCACAATTGTGGTCAACACTATACCTAATTCAATATATCCTACAAATTTGGCACAATAAAACCTTTTTATGGAAAACGCTTTCAACTGGTTGATTTGTTGAAAGATTTGAGACTATGTAAAAATCCATTAGACATTTTATACAGAACCATCGCTACATGTGAATACATGTACACATTAACAATTGAGTTCCAAATTCATTTGCATTGCAACAGTCCTGCACTTGTTCACCAACTATGTACAGATAACTACACATTTACATGTACATGCCAGAGCTCTATCAAACATCTAAACATACACTGCCTTTTGCCTGACTGTCAGCAAAACTGTTCAATTTTTCCTGGCCTTGAAGGACAATATGCTCTGGCATATTCGACAAGGTGCTTTTCATGTTTTAGCTCTGGAAAACAAGTTTTGTAGCAAGAACAGGCTCCAGGGTGGCCTTTCACAAAGCTGATCAGGGGGGTGTTTCACAAAGATTTAAGTATGACTTAAGTCGCACTTAAATGCCGACGCGTACATGATATGCAATGCGCGATCTTATTGATAGATACGCAGTAGTGCGCGTCCTCATGGCACGATCTGACCAATGCGGTCAAGCCTTTCATACCATACACAACTCGGCATTTAAGTGCGACTCTAAGTCATACTTAAATCTTTGTGAAACACCCCCCAGGAGTTAAGAACAACTTTATGCACAACTTTATTCACAATTTTATTCATAGCTTTATGCACAACTGATGACCTATCAAGTGCTAAATAAGCTAGCCCATTTTTTGTAAAATTGGGAGTGAATTTCCTATATCAAAGCTGGTCAAATTATTTTGTGTGTGGATGTTTGTTAATGCAAGAACTTTATTCCATAAGGATTCTATTTGAAATTAATCCAGTTGGAATAAAAATGATAGGTATGCAAGAAAAATTATTCGCTGTGGGTAAAGTTGTTGTAACTTAAGAACAGCCTATGAAACAGCTTGCAAGATACATCATAACCAACTTCATTTCTTACAATATCAAACATACTACATATTCAATGGCCTATAAGCCTGTCACATCGGTGTTATATTGACATACATGTATCCATAGCTACACAGGTAATGTGGTGCATTCTTATGTGCATTCTTATACCATATATGGTTTTCCTATATCATTTATGTGGTTATTGAGTATGTATACTCACTCTAACAGGGCATAAGTAGTTTGAAGTGTGAAGTCTAATAAGTCTATGGGCATGCATAAGGTTGGGTGTCTTTATAGGGCTAAAATAGTGTGTGATACTAAAATGTATATGTACATTGGTGTGTTCAAGCCACATATGGTTTAATAAGTATAAGGGATTTAGAATTGTGGGTTGTTTCTAACACATATGTAAATAGTAAGTCAAACAGTAAATTAGCTTTATATATAAGGAGTGGAAATTCAAGTGGTGACTGTGTGCGGTCAATAAAGAAAATTCATGTACTACATAATGGGTGCATTACACAGTATGAGGTAAAGGTGGCCATGGTTTTAAATTATGAATAATCTGAGGCATAAGAATTCTAAATCTAAAGCTATTATGCTGTGTCATGGGTATTGTGGGGAGTGGAGGAAAAGGGACTTATACATGTCCTATGCACCCAATGTGATATACTTTCATTCTTTTTCCTTACTCATTCTCCACTGTGTTTTCAAAAAGAATTTTAAAATAATAAGACAAATTTAAAAGTGTATGTATATTTAAAAACATTATCAAAGGAAAATAACCTGTAAAATAGGACAAGAGTAATAGTGTAGTCACATGGGGTTTTCACGGTTTGGCATCTGTGTGTTTGATATCATAGTTTACACTAATACAAAAATACACACACATATTCATATACGACTCTGTACAGAACAAACAACACAACCCACCATACACAACAGACATTTCTGACCACTCACAGACCCCGATACATGTATGTTACAACAAAATCAGCCAATCACAAATGGGCTTGCATTCACGAATCATTCTCTTTTTAATTGGTAGAGTGCAATGACTTTTCAACACAGACGCTTGTTCTGATCGCGAGTAGCCAATCAGCAGCCTGCTTTCATTGTTAATGACACTCAACATGGGTGCTTATGGATGGAGCTCTGCCATTGGTGCACATCTGCTTATCTGCAAATCATAGTTTTTTTTGTTAGTGTGCAATAAAGGGGGTAAAATCAAATTTTTACAAAATCATAAATCAAATATTAAAAAAACATGTAAGTGCAACATGAATATACAAAGGGGGAAAAATGAATGGAATATTTTTAGATTATGATGAAGAGAAGAAAACAATATGAAAACCTCTTGTGGAATAGTGAATGAAGGAGCCTTATGTTGACTTGCTGGATCGTGAGCAGAGGGCGCCCTCTTCTGTGAAGAGCCGTGGCCGTGAGGAAAATTGCGAGATGTCCCTAAAGGCTGTTAGGAAAGAATTTGTGAGTAAATGTAGAAAGGTGTTATTAGTCAGTATCCACCCCTGTGTCAGCATGCTTGTGAATCAAATCAATCTAAATCAAATAAATCTAAATCGATGCAAATCATTTATCTTTCAAGTATTGCAGTGTTCCATTCCTTACAATCTCAAAATGCATTTTAAAATCTTGACTCATCTCTCTTTCTCCCCCCTCCCCTCCCCCTCCACTCCCACGCCTCCTCTCTCTCTCTCCTCTCCTTTTATATCTACTATGAGCTCTTATCTTACAACATGCTATATTCTTTCTATCTTTTGATGTTTATCTCGTACAGAGTTTTCCCTATTTGCTGTGAATTCTTCATTTATCTTAAAACCTGATATTTCAACATTACTGACAGACAAGACTCAAACCCGTCTCAAAAAAATGAAACAATTTCCAAAATCACACAGATAGACAAACGCATCCACACCCAGGTACGATCACAAAGACCCTCACATTTTGACCCACGCTCATATGATACATGTGGTCATGAGAACATAAACAGAATTTGAACAAAATATTGTGCTTCCTTCATTTCTGTACACATGAAAGACTTTCCCCAAGAATGAATTTTAACTAAAATATATTGGGAGAATATGAATAAGATCTAATCTAAAAGAATGTAATTACTTCTCATGAAACAAACTTAAATAACCGCTTTCTGTATTATCATCAAACCCATATTCAACTATTCTACTTTATTTCCTGTATACTAGGAATTTAACAAAAACCAAAGTCCAAAAAATTACATTTCACATAAATTAAGAAAATGGAATGTTGTTTATGAATGTTGAATGAGGATTTTAGTCAGTTTCTCATACATTTTAGACCCTTTTTGATAAAATTCCAGGATTCAATTTTCACACATGAAGGGCTTATAATAAGCAACAATATCCCATGTTTCACTCATTTTGACCAAGAGATACATGTAGATCAGAGTCATTCCTAAATTAATTCATTTGAATATACGCTTATAGTCATAGATTGGGATTCATATCGTAATTTCAAATCACACTTCATCTCAGAATCAAAACCAATCAGTTAAAGCATTCAAAGAGTTAATCGACAGAGACCTGGTAGTCTGCAGGTTCCGAGGTTGCCTTTGGGGGCGGGGGCGGGGGAGGGGGCGGCACGGACTGCTCACCATTCTGTTAAGGAAATCAAGACAATCATTATCAGCACTTCAATCTCAGATTATGAGTATTAAGGGCATGTGACAAAAAAAGGTTGCTGCAATTAATTAATCTGTTGAATACTGAATATTTTTTTACAATTAAATAGGTGCAATAGATAGCATATTAAGAAGGGTAAGTTTAAAGTTAACTCGCTGCCTGGAAAGCAGTAGATGGCAGCTTCCAATCCCACTGGTTCCAATTTTTTCTGACTCATGATTTTCATTACAGATCGAGCATACTGATCTTAAACAAATGGGAATAATGCCGAAATTTGTTAACAAATTATAATTTCCTACAATTATACTAACACTATCATTGTAGAATCATCATTTGGCTGTAACAGAATATAAACCTAATACTAAATCAAATCCTCATGCCACATATGGGTCTACTGAACAGTTGGGCAATGCCTCAACAAAGTTCCCAGACAAAATAAAGAAGCACTTAAGTTAAAATTTCCTTAAATTTCAAGTTTTCAGACTCTTTAATTGTAGCTGGGAATATATTGTTTCATCTGAACTTAAGACAAATTATATGATTTGATTATCATGTCTGTTTGTTCTTTTTGTTTTATGAAGTCCCTTGGGTATTTTAGTTAAAATGTAGTTGGCAACTCATCAACCAAATGAATATCACTTAGATGTCATTGCAATATACTGACCTCCAGGTCAACAGGGGTCATGCTGAGGTCATAGAGGGGTGAGGAGGTCACAGCAGGGTCGTGCAGAGGCTGAGGGTTCAAGCGTATTGAGGAGCTCGAGACAAAGTTTGGTTGGTTGGAGGAAGGACCACTTGTGTTAGGGTCGGAAGTTAGTGTTGGGTCAAAGGGAGAGGTCATATGAAGAGGATGGCCTTGGGGTCGAAGGTCAGAGGTCACAGGGTTTAGAGGGTGGGAGGATTGAAGAGAAGCATTTGGTAGGGAATCCTGTAAATAAGGATGGATATAGATAAAATTATACAAATTACAGAACTGCACTACACTACAAATTATCAGGTAATTCCATTTAATGTATATGCGTACTTACATGTATGTCACTTCCCCTATTTGTCAAACTGTACAGAAACTATCTCTCTCTTCAATTTCATAATATGTAGGGAGGATTCTTTTTATCTTTTTTATTCATTTAATCATTCAAATATATTTTATATGGAATATAAGCAATCAGCACAGAGGCTGTTTTACATTGCAGACTTGAGTACTTTAAAGAGAAATAAGAATATTGATAGTTTCATGGAATCGCATGCCATATGCCATGACGAAAAACTTCCATTTGAGAACACTATACCCCAGTTCCCCTTCTCATATATTCTCTTCTCCAGCCGTAACTGCCTCAAGAAAGCAATTTAAGTATCAAAACACCTGTTTCTTGACGTTGGTCCGAAGATAAAACAACAGCCCGGCATATACAGTCACAGCAGGGGGCCACACACGATGGGATGCATGCGCAGCGCTGAGTGCGGTCCCTGTAAGCATGCCGTCATTTTTATTCGCTTACTTTCCTTATTCCGAGGTCGATTTTCTTCGTTCGAAATTGAAAATGGACTAACATTGGGTTACTGAATACAATGTGCCTTTGAAAACGTGATTAAATATGGAATACAATCATTTCATTCCGAAGGTCCTACTACAGGCAGAGAAGTCTTACGTAATAGCGCAGCTGTTGTTTATCTTTTCGTCCTTCGCTCAACGCTCATATACTGGCCTGTGGGGGTGAAATTGAGACAGCAGGGATTACCCCTGGATTACTTGGCCAAGCGCGGTTGATAAGGGCTTGGAAACTATTTTTAGGAGATCCAAATGGAAAATGGGGTACAACACCGCAGTTCTCAATCCGAACTGCCATATTGTTTCAAAGGGAAGTTTGACGTAATGGCATAGTAAGCAGAACAGAATGAAAGCATGAAAGGAACCCAACTCAAATAAAATTGAGGTCTAAGAAATTTTTTTTCTGTGAAATCTATCCACTAACAAATAATATTAAATAGAAGGTGTGTCATTTTGCATCAAAAATAAAATGAAGATGTTTAATGGCTTGAAACTTATAATCCTTTTTTGGGGGGTTGGGATGATACAGAAATGATATGATTAATATTGAAAATAAAACAGAAGTACAGGCGAAGTAGTATACTGAGAAACAACCCCCCCAAAAAAAAAAATTATTGAAAAGGTGGATTTGCCCCCCAAAAAAAAAAGACAGGAAAAAGCATTTTGCAAAGGACTGTGCAGCTAAATATTAAATTAATCAGTATAATTTGAACAAAGAGGTTAACCTCATTATAAAAGGAAGTTGAAGGATGGGAGGAAGGCTGGGGATGATAAGTTGGAGGGTTGTCATGGTGATAGGGATGATCATTCATGGATGACATATAAGGTTGGTTGGAGTCAGGGTATGGAGGCTGTAAGGGGAAAGGATCGTAGGAAACCAGGTAAAAAAAAACTACTGTTAACACTGTCAAATGCGTTATTCCTTTGCAATGGGTCATGAATTAGGGAGGAATGAAAATATACAAATTACTTTCAAATGCTTTTGTTCTCCTTTATTTATATTATGAATTAGATAGGATTGTACAAACTCTAGAATGATGCAAACTCCATGCATTTATTTGTCATTATATCCCCCACAACTTTATGGTTTAATAGTAAGCCCACCAATATCATCTTGTATCTAAGATTTGTTTATGTCATAAATCAGCTTGCATATCTTTCAATTTCCAATAATATTTTATTCTTTTAATAGAATGTAAATTTCATGCTTGCAATTAGTGTAGTTTACAGAATAGGGAAAAAGTGAAGAAAAAAAATAGAACGTGCCATTACAGATAAAACAAAACATAATTTATTAACAAATTCTTGATCGTTATTGGTGAAACATGTTTTTTCCTTATTATGTTGACTCTTCCTATTCATTACAGACACTTGTATGTGGGAGATAAAAATAAAAAAATAATTTTTTTAGGCCTAACCAAATGTGTACCTTATGACATCAATGGAATAATGTTACAACATGAATATTCAATATATTAATGAATATTCAATAGATAATAATGAACCTGGTAAGAGGGCGTGGCTTGGCTGGCGTAGGCGGAGCTCGGAGGTGGAGGAGGCACGGCTGGTGCACTCTCTGTTGCGTAGCCGGACGATGCCTGGATTGGATCAAAGGACGGCCCTCTCTATGGATAGAAACCGCCCAATCAATAGATCATGAATATGCATGCCTAAAACTAAAACTTAAAATGTGTATTTCCACAAAATACACATTTACACATCAGCATAGGGAATCCCTTTATTGTATCTATTATAGGTTCAAAGTACATCTACAAACATTCATTATGTTTAATTACTTGAAAATTACAATTTAATTTTGAACTTTGGGTTCTAAGGAACGGATAAGTATTTTCAGGAATAGATTAAAACACAATTCTTCTGGTTATAGAAATTAAATGAATATAAATCATGCAGCCTAAAAATAACAAATTCATTACTACTGAAAGTATTTATTTGTAAATTGTCTTTTATGAAGTGCAATGAATGAATTGAAATGCATTGAATTGAATTATTCTGGTAATTAATAAAATTATGTATCCATTTTCAAAAATAAATACATATCGACTTTTTGATTATGGAATTACATTATCCCCTATTCCACACCCATTCTAGGTTTTTACGTAGGAAAAGAATAAAGAATGTCTGAATAGGTACAGATGTAAAATCTAAATCTTACTATTAAATGGAACTTAAAGTGATTATCTATTTAACTACGAAATATGAATTCATCGAATTATTTTAATGAAATTTTTAAAAAAGATATATTTGTAACACAGAAAGAAAACTTATACAGTAAACCAACATGTATTTTCATGCAGATAGGTGCAAAACATGTACAATACAATTACAAATTACGCATGGTCTTATGGACATCATAATGGTGTGCTGTTTACACTGTGCATCTGTTTGAATTATTACCTGGAGGGAGGCTTTTGTGTACTATATACCATGTAATACTGCTTATATTTCAAGAGTTATAAATGATGAATAATAATTTGCAATCATTTTATGTTGTAATAATTTGTGGAACAGTACTTTCATAAACTGGGTTATTAATTTCACACACAAAAAAATGGAAAGTTCAGCGTAACTTCATGCTATATACAAGTGTGTTTCTTTTTGTTTTTGTTTTTCTTGTTTCAAATAAAACTTGTCAGGCAGAAGATAATGATTACTCCCTATGAAGATAAAAAAAGGCCCATTTTCTCATGTAAAAATCATTGATTTTATTTAAATCTTGCTAGCAATTGGCATTGGTATTTATACACTTAAAATACAAATCATGTAACTCCACAAGGCACACTTCCTTATAAATTAAAAAAAAAACATTTCTCCTCTTATTCTTGCAGTTTCATATAAACTAGGATTACTTTTAATAGAGGGATAATACATGTACATCCATGGTAAGTAATTAGTCCCAAAATTTAAAGGACTGCCCAATTTTCATGCAATTTTGATTGATTTCATTTCAATCTTGTCAGCGATTGGCATTGGAACTGATCCAAATAAAATAAAAAATAATATACAATTGATTCCTCACAAAAAGCAACACACAAACATTCTCATTTCTTACATGTACTTAGTATACACAGTTTACACACACAATCAAAATACACAAATGCAATCAATAAGACACAGTCTTCATAAAAATATACACACAATAGTCGTACATATATACATTCTCACTTAGTACACACACACACACAACATAGAGTAAGCTTGAACATGTATCAGCCACTAACCATTTCACACACTTATGATAATCACTTTTCGATCCCAGGTCAAACATCGGCACATGCATTCACCCAACCCTTCATTCCATTTCTATTATCATTTTAAATCAGGAATTTTATTAATATTTGAGGTTGCAGGGTACAGTCTGTCAGTAGTCAAGGATGCATATGATGATATCCCATGGTTCAAATTTCATGCAAGGATATCGAAGGCCATTGCCTTGGATGCGTTATTCATTAGCCTCAATGTCCCTTTCATGGGGCTTTGAAAATTTTGTGTGCCCTTTATTATTTACCTTGACTGTACTATAATATGGACAAAATCCAGAGAGATTCAATTATCTTGTAATTTATTATGCGCTTAAAACATGCACTGTAAGTCTCGAAGCGCTTAGGATTTATTGTTACCCCGGACATCGGACTCATTCAGACATGATCGCACACAATGTATGCATATCCTCCTCTCCCTGCCCAATTGATCGTGGGCCCGGCAGCCGCCGTGCAGCGCCAGATCAACGAGGCTCTATCCCTGGAGGTGCACAGACTAGGCAACAACGACTTTCACATCCTACCGGGTACCCATTTAGCACCTGGGTGGAGAGTGGCAAAGGGTGGATCAACGACCTTCTGATTACAAGGCGAGTGTCAGAACCACTACATGAAGGCTCTTCAATGTAAAGACCCATTAACCCCTACTATGGCAAACAAGGCAATCCCACTCACATACACACATTTGAGAGCTGAGCATTCAAGCTAAAATTCCCTTTTTTTAAATTTCTCTCAACAGAAGGTCTTCAATGTTTATCTTCTTTAATCACAAATAGCTCTTATTCCCAACCCCTCCCCCCTTCCAAAAACAATACTTAATTTGTTATTGGGTGCAATCAGGATTATGAGTGTTTCACAAAGCAACTTGCTAATGATTTTCACTGGCAACTTTGCCCTCAGCCAGTCAGCTTCAAGCATTTCAGCAGCTTGTAACAGCTGTCGGTGAAAATCAATGACAAAGAGCTCTGTGATATGGGCCCCTGATGTGGAGGTATAAAATATATGAAATCTAATTGAATATCATGAAACTGTCAGGGGGTGGGGTTCTACATACTCATTTACATGCTGTTAGCTGATTGGTTGCTCCACTCCACTGTGCTTATGAATATTCATCAGGCCATCAACCATGCTGTGGGCAAGAGATATATACATGTAATCTAAAATGTTAGATAAACACAGCTGCCAACCTTTAGAAGTGTACTGTTAACAAATGCCTAATGCCAGATTGAAAAAGACAATCATAACATTGAACATCATGGTCCGTATTCTGAACTCGGGTCTTATGTAAACTCTGGTCTTCATGAACTTGTGGTCTATCTATTGATAGCTAACTGTCACAAAGATATTGAACAGTACATGCTTGACTTAACAGCTTATTTTTAACTCCAATCATTAATACCCATATCTCTCTGGGAATTCTGGCAATGATAACAGTTTTCTTCTTGCGATCACATCAAGAGCACAGAAAACATGAGAAACATACAATAAGAACAAAATTCGAGCATTTTTTTACTTCTTATAATTTCAGCGCAGAGTTTAATAGACGGTGGACAAGATTCTATGCAGACTTCAGAATACAGGCCATAATGTGTATATTCCGTGCATACAAATTCTGCATTCTTGAAGCTGATTTCTTTCAATGCACTCTCAATTCTTTGAAGCTGTGAGGATTACGTCATGAACAGCTTTCAAATGAATATTAAAAAACATGTGAAATTTTCTGCAATGGTTGGCAACTTTTGAGGGAGGAAAAGTATGGTGACCTGCAAATTAGTACGCTAAATGCATGGCGGGAAAGAAGATTAGATTGATAAATCTACATCAATTGGCATATGATTAATATATTCTTTACATAAATCATGTGTTTTTTACCAACAATAAGAACATTCTACATGTACATGTATATGAATCACACGAAACAAGTACACATACACACAACTGGACAGAAATCGGTTTTAACACATTTACTCATGCTACAAAAAATAAGCTTGTTTGGATTCTTTGGTTAGCCGGCTACACTTTTCATGAATGATTAATGAGGGAGGAAGTTAAATGGGGACTCATTTGCATATCGCTTTGCATATGATCTGCGTGAATGGGGTCAACAACCTGCAGTGGCACTGCAGAATGTTCCATCGCTCCCATGGGGGGGAGAGGCGGTGGCGGAGGGAGGGACTGCTCCAGAGGAATTTCGACGGTGAGAGGGATTCGCACAGCTGCAATAGACTTCCTCAACTAAGGGAAAAAGAAACTCATACATATTCATTGCGAACAAAAGAAAATTAATATTCATTCATGTATGTACGGCTAAAACCATATTCGCAAAAATCATATAATGAAAATTCAGACTTATAGACCAAACTGATACATAAATATTGATGAAATTGAATCATGAACATATATTTAAAAACATAACTCTCCAAGTTTATTGCAAATAAATCCTAAAGAATATATGACAAATAAAATAACATTCATATAAATTACTTATGAAATAAAGATGTCAGTAATAATGTAGCATCCACAACAAAAGGTGAATATTGTCAATCAGGAAGTAGAAAAAAAAACATTCAACATAAAATATTCTCTCAATAAAATACAACCATAAACAAAAATAATACAAAATAATTCATAACAAAATGCGATTCCTTTTTCGCATGAATGAAGTTTCTTCCGGAAATATATTATACAAGTCATATAACAAATAACAGATTCACATACTCTACAATTTTCTGCCATATTGAACAATAAATTCACTTAAAATTTTTAATGACAAAATTTTCTTTCACAAAACAATACAGGTGTAAGAAAAAAAGATGAGAGTAGAATAAAATAATGAACCATGTAACATCTGCATACAAAATAACAGAATATCATGTCTGCAATTAACAATTATGAAGCATTTTCTTTTGCCATTATTGTAGAATAAATCAAAAGATGTTATCAAAGAGCACTCTCATAAATGCTTTTACATTATGGGAGGGGCCTAAAAAAATATATCTTTGCCTGTACTTGCCATAAATATTGTCCCATTTACACAACTCATGACATATATTCAGTTGCGCTCAACAGTAAGTGAACCCCGCCACAAAAGGCACATCTTTATGCAGAGAGTTAAATGTAAACAACGAAATTACAATGTGCATTTTCATTGACATAATCAGGGCCCGCGGAACGGTTTTCAGTTAGGGGGGGGGGACTGACCATGCAAAAAATCACAATCACATGGTCATTTATACGTTTTTGTACACGGTTTCGGAAAAAAAAGTGGTGGGGCTTCAAGCACCCCCCCTTCCCCGGCCCCTGTTAATAGTACTGTAATTGATTTGAGAAAGTGTGCAATATCCACTTCCCGTTCACACAAAAATTATGGCCAAATTTAACTGATTCCAAATAAAATGGTTCAACAAAGAAAGTTGATTTACCCCAAAAACAACAACTATTCCGGATGGGCGTTTCATAATGCTGTTTGTAAGTTACGAGTGACTTCACATAAGACTGGTTATCCTTTCTTGTAGTATTATGCGCACCATATTTTCATTGGTGTGGATTTGGCTCCTGAGAAAGGATCACCAGTCGTTCGTAAAGTAGATCTTAACCTACTAACATCTTAAAGAAACACCGGTAAATGGGACAATATAAATGACAAGAGAGGGCACCAGTGGGCTGTTTCATAAAGCTGTCTGCAAGTTAAGAGCGACTTTAAGAACGACTGGTGAACCCTTCTTACGCGCTAAACCATCGCCAATTTAATATACCATTTACCCAAGAAAGGATCCCCAGTCGTTCTTAAAGTAGCTCTTATCTTACCAACAGCATTTTGAAACACCCATCTGTAATAAAGGCAAATATATGCACATTGCCTACATGATACATGTAGGTTTATATCATGGTTTATATAATTGTTTACATAATGGTTAATATAATGATATATCACCTGTTTATTTGCTGAATACCAATGGTCTTGTCCATTCCGGTCATTGGGGTTTTGGGAAACTGTCTTAGCTGCTATCACAGAAGCTGGTATATCTAATATTGGATTAAAGCATAATCATGACGATTAATTAATAATAACCATAATAAAAATAATAACAATATACAAGAGTCCCAAGCTCTTATTGCTAAACATATTGCATTCATTTGGCATTGGCCAGTAATTAAGAAATTTGTTAATTAATGATCTATTCAAAATTGGCAACACAAAGGAAACTTTAGAACAAAAAAACAATTCCCAAAGCCTTTCACATATGTTCAGGGTGATTCCATGCTAGAAAAATCAGCCAGTTTCACAACACTTTTCAACCTGCTTTCTGAACAAATCAGGAACTTGTGCTTTGTGGTTAAACTACGGGGTAGTCACGTAAAAATATGACAACCAACAAAAATAAGGTGTCCATGGGTGAATTAGAGGAGAAAATGTTGCATGTCGAATTGGACATTACTGAGTGCCAGACGACACACAACATTTTTCACCTTAATTTTTTTGTTGGTTATCGGTTTTTCACATGACTTCATCCCTGACAAAAAAGAAAATTTTATCGCTCAAGCATTCAGCTACAGGAAAGGAAATCGTTGTCGAAATGTCCCCTATGACACGCATGGAATCGCCCTTTAGCTTCTTATGAGATTCTTCACATCACTATAATTTATTCAATTTATTTCTGATACAGAAATGACAGCTAACAAGGGTCGTGTGGTCCAGTGGTTAGAGCATTGGACTCATAATCGCAAGGTTATGAGTTCGAATCCCAACTCTGCCATTGTCTCCACTTTGATAAAAAGGCCCGAGAGTGAAATCTGTCGTCTATAACATCAGCCACTATGACTGATTAACCTTGACGTAAAATGTTTCATAGGTAATTGGTTATATACCACCTTGGCGTTTACCAGCAAAATGCTGTCCTGCCGAGTTCCTACGGGAGTAACCACAAACAGAAACAGAAAAATACTAAGGCTACCAATATGAAGAACAACAACAGCTCAATAAACTATAATCTGCCCAACCCTTTGGACTCTAAACCTTGACATAGGACCTCTGACCTGCTGAAAGCTGATTGGCTGCCTGGCTGACATCATGGACGAACTTGGGGTCCTCTGAATTGGCGGCTTCTTTGGAGGCGACCACGGCGACCCGCTGGGCACGCCTAGCGATGTTGGATGCCTTCTCCGCGATGACAGGGGCGTTGTTCTGCTTGATGGCCCTATCTACATCTTCACTCTCGGCCTTGATCGCTTCCTCTGTGAGGGATTGGAAAAAGGTGTAGAAATATTCAGAACGGTGACACAACATTTGCTCCAGCGAAAATTGCTCAGGGCTTTATTTTGTCATAAGGTATAGGGTTAGGATTAAGGTTGCAATATGGTTTTATGTTAGGTTTAAAGGGATGGTCCAGACTGGAAATATTTATATCTCAATAAATTATGTAAAATTCACAATGAAAAATGCTGAAAATTCTATCAATATTTGATTTTTAATTTGAATATTTGCATTATTCTGGTGAAACAGTTCTAGGAATGTCGTTATGAATATTCATTAGGTGGACTGACGATGTCTTATCCCCACATGTTCTTTTGTATTTTATTATGTGAAATTAGGTTTATTCAAATTTGTTTCTACCAAGAACTAGAACAATTGGATTAACAAATGATTAAGAGCATTAGTTATTATTGCCACAAATGGTTTGTTGCCTGTCGGGCACATCTGTACACAGTGGAAAATCAGCGTTCCGTATTAATCAAGATAAATGTAAGTTCTTATTAAAACAATTTATATGAGGCACAGACCGATACTGATCAAAGTACAGATAAGGAAATCTTGATTGTATGGTTCAAGGAGACTAGGGACATTCAGATGTAAGTCTGAATGATACCTGTTGGGCACATTTATAGGTGGTAGAAAATCGGAAGTCCATTTAGACAAGTTCTCATTAAGAAATTGACATGTGGCACGATCAATCTTCAAGGGATCAGAAAATAATGATCAAAGTAGAGAAAAAGAATCTTGTTGCATGGTTCTAGAAGACTGGCCTTTCAAGTGTAAGTATTTCTTGTCAGGCACCTCTATAGTTGGTGGACAATCAGTGGTCCAATAAAGATAAAGACAATTTCTTATTCAAAAATTCATATGAGGCAAAGACAGACAACAATAGTTCAGAAAATATTGATCAAAGTACAGATAAGGAAATCTTGTTGGCATGGTTCAAGAAGATTGAAATTGAAAAGCTTCATTTTGTACATAATGCCCCATCATGTTAATGGATACATATACATGTACTATAATGTATTTATGTACAGTTTGATATTTTAAACCCTGGGCAATTTAAAGAATGAATAATAGTATAAATACAAATGGAAAGTATGATATTTGAGGATATCAATTTATAATTTTGTATTTGAAAACAGAATTTATCCCTTTTTGTGAAAAAATGAAAATTCCCAAAAATTCCCAAAATTCCCGGCAGCTGAAAATTCCCGCAACTTTCAATGGAACGTTTCCAAAATTTCAGGAAATTTTCCAGCCCTTTGCAACTCTACTTGCAACTCTACTACCTATTCACAAACAAACCTGTGTATCATTTATTTTATAGAATGGTGGAATTTTGGGGCCAAAAATCAATCCTTTTACAACCATACATAAGTAATTACGGACACTCGGCTAGCCATGTATCCGGTAAATTTACCATGCACAAGTAATAACCTGATGCATGGCTGGCCATGCGTCGGTAATTACTTATGCATGACACCCATTCCATAATGTCCTTTTTTTCTCTCTCACCGGATGCTTTGACGAATTCCACAGTATCAACAGCCTGATCTACCAAGTCGGTCAGAGCCTCGACTTTTCCCACATATTCCTTCTTCAACTCATCAAAGTGGGCAACTGCATTCTATGAGTAATAACAAAATGAAAATGAAAATGAAATTCCACATATTATTGTTCAAAATAGACATGAAATGAAATACTCCAAAAATTTGCTTCATCCAAGTAATCATGGTTAGTAATTATTGAGCTTTTCAATGTTTCCAATTTGTACCATGCATATGTAAAATCTACAGAATTCTGCTTTGGCGCTAATGATGTTTGAGGGTTTTTAACAACAACAAAAATATCTATCTATATATATATATAACTGTCTGGAAATAACTAAAATAATTAACTTCATCTTTAAATTATGATGAAAGAGTAGAGTAAGAATATTAAGCATAAACAGTAAACAAAAGGTTGAAATTCTTGTCTTTCCATAATTCTAGCAAAGGATCAGACAATGGTCAGAGTTAAACTGGACAACATAATACAGATCCAATGAGTTAAAAAGCCTACCGGTTCATCCGGGTTGAGCAGAAGAACCTTCCCAGCGGCCACCACCTGCGGGGCAAGATCCTTCACTTCCTGTGCTTTGGTGTTGAGTTCTACAACCAGCGGCCTGTCGTTGCTGGCCCCTGCCTCAGCCACGAGCTTGGCAGTGTCCGACAACTTGTTGGCATGCCTCAAGAAGATTGTTGCCTTTGAGGTGTAGGTCTGTTGCCTGTCAGGCACATCTATACATGGTAGAAAATCAGTGCTCTATATTAATCAAGATAAATGTAAGTTCTTATAAAAACAATTTATTTGAGGCACAGACAGACTGGTTCAGGAAATATTGATCATAGTACAGATAAGAAAATCTTGATTGCATGATTCAAGGAGACTAGGAGGCCGTTCTTATTACGCTTTCTAAAACTAGTTTACTGGAAACTGATTCAGGAAACCAGTTTGAAAGATCGCTTTGCTCTTGTTTCCACGTGACCACACGAAAGTGGTTTTCTAAATCACTTCACGTAAAGCGATCCTGTTGCTATGGAAACGCTCTCAGTGGGGTGACACGTTTTCCCGCGAAATTCAAAACCGCAGCATAGGCACGCTCAAAACGTGCGAAGAATGGTTGTGTCCTCACGCTAAAACAAGGCAAAGCGATCTTGAAAACTACATCGCGAGGTGGTTTTCAAAACTGGTTTGCAAGATCTCTTCAAAGACCGCTTTGACCGTTCTCACTATGCATTAAACTAGTTTCCACTAAACCAGTTTCCGGTAAACTAGTTTTAGGAACATAGTGAGAACAGCCTCTACGGCTTTTAGGTGTAAGTCGGAATGATACCTGTTGGGCACATTGATACGTGGTAGAAAATCAGAAGTCAATTAATACAAGTTCTCATTAAGAAATTGACATGTGGCACGATCAGTCTTCAAGGGATCAGAAAATAATGATCAAATTAGACAAGAGGAATCTTGTTGCATGGTTCAGGAAGACTGTGGCCTTTCAAGTGTAAGTCTGTTGCCTGTCAGGCACATCTATATCTGGTGGACAATCAGTGGAGCAATAAAGATAAAGACAATTTCTTATTTAGAAAATCATATGAGGCATGGCCAGACTCAATGGTTCGGAAAATATTGATCAAAGTACAGATAAGGAAATCTTGTTGACATGGTTCAAGAAGATAGTGGCCTTTGAGGTGTAGGTCTGTTGCCTGCTGGGCACATCTATACATTGGTATAAAATCAGTGTTTCATTTCATTAAAGATAAATACAAAGATGATTTTTTTATTAAGACATTGGTGGCACTGGCAAGTCTACAAGGGATCAGAAAATAATGATCAAAATACAGATAATGAAATCTTGTTGGCATGGTTTAAGAAGATATTGCCTTTGAGGTGTACATTGTAGGACTATTGCCTACCGGAGACATCTTTCTATATGTGGTGGAAAATCAGTAGTCCTCATTAAAGAGAAAGATAAGATCTTTTGTTACAAAAATGACGAGTGCCACGATCAGCCTACAGGGTTCAGAAAATGTTGGGACACCAACGTATGGCTGTAAGTACTGGTGGAGGGTTTCTACAGCTGGTGACTTAATGAGGTGGCAACTTTGTACTCATAAAGTCTGATAAAAAAAAATGACATGTGGTTCAAGCTTTTCAATGCTATAGGAAAAGAGAAAAAATATTTTTTCTTACTAATAGGAGCCTTAGCTGCTCTTTCTAACTCCTTGAGTGGTGTTGTGGTGTCCATGAAAACATCGGCCACCTCCCTCACTAATGCATTCTCTATGGCTTTCTGCAGAACGGGAAGTTTCTCAGCAAGTCTTCTTGCAGCCTCCAAGCATGCTGGGGAATTCCCCTGAAGCAAAAATGAAATACACAAGGAACTGCATCATGTACTCATCTAATGCTTGTGTAAACCTCGAAATTAAAGCCTTTTTTTCCTTATTCTATGAATGCCTCACCAAATTATTTTAAAATTCAATTAAGTTAATCGGTCAGTTATTGTTGATCAATTTTGACAAGTTTTATATCACTTTGAAGCTTAGGATGTGTTGTTCGAGCTGTATGAAATTCTCAATATAAAATATTAAGTGACATTATGTTGGTTTGGGGTTTGATATTCAGATATGTATATTCATCATTAATCTACCACAGTTTTTTTTAGGAAATTACCTGTACAAAATTGTGCCATATTGATGATTGAGACTGATGAAAAAAGGCTAAAGAGCTACTCTAGAATGAAAGCAATATCATCTAAACAGAAGAAGAAAAACTAAACAAACAAAATGCTGAATATTTTACCACAATATATTGTTACACTTTAGAATTCAATAACTTCGCTATTTCTTTTCTCTTTTTATTTAGATATAACTATTTTCAGGTCGGATTACCCTTTTAATAACTCACCTGTCCCCGGTTTACAAGATCCGTTATTTGTTGAGAGAGGCCTTCGACTTCATCACAGAGCCTCAGGAGTTCTGATCGTTCCGGGCCTGTCAGGTTCTGAGCCACCTTCCTTCCCTGGGCAACGATACCAGCAATGGCTTTGCGTCCTAAATAAAAAGGGCAAATAATAGAGTAGTACATGTGACTCTGCCAAACAGTTGATAGGAGATAAAAGTGACTAATCCACTAATTTGATGCATACATCTGCCATAGAACTTTCATACACTTATCTGCATATCCCACTTTACATGATACTTTCATTATATACAAAGCTTTATAAACTCAAGGTGGATCTCCCCTCCTAGGAAGTGGATCGGTCCAACTCACCCACTCCTTTGTCGTCTTGGGCAGGGTTCCTAAGCCACTTCTGGGCCTGCTCCACTTTACCCGCAAGGGTGTAAGCAGTCCTTGTCACCCCACTCCTAATGGCTTCCTTGACCGAACCATCCACCATCCGATGAAGGTTCTCCAGTCTCTCCCCGATCTGCTTCGAAAGCTGCAGAGCACGAGGGGAATTACCCTGTAAAAGAAATCATGATAAACAATCCCTTAGTTTAGACTTGAGCACCACTTTGCAATGAATTAAGGTTTCCATTTCTCTCTACATGACCTGGTGGGTGTTTCATAAAGCTGTTCGGAAGTTAAGAGTTACTTTAACAACGACTGGTGATCCCTTCTTGCAGTAAGTGGTATATTGAATTGGTGATGGTTTAGCGCGAAAGAAAGAATCATCACTCGTTCTTAAAGTCGTTCTTAACTTACGGACTGCTTTATAAAAAGGGCCCCCTGCATTACATTTGTATTATGCCACAAAATGTTCTTAGCAATGAGAAAATCTTTCAGAAACAAGGCAAACCACATAACTACTAATGAACATGTGCTCAACGTAAAGAAGTCTCCAGTGTAAAGGGAATAGGTAGTGTTCGAATGAGGATGAGATGACAGTGAGAGTGAAAGCGATGGTGAGGTTCATGGTGAAGGGGATGCAGACCTGCCAACTTCTGGGAATGAAGAAGTGTATTCTGTGATTAAAAGTGTATTTTTCCCAAAAAGAATGTATTTCATAATAAAGTGCGTGGCGTGAGGTTGGAAGATAGACTGGGGGTGATTGAGAGAGTGGTTGTGATAGTGAAATTGAGATAAGAAGAGTGGGTGAGCGTTAAAGTGACACTGAGATTAGAAGAGTGGATGAGGGAGTGGGTGGGTGTGAGTGATATTGAGAGTAGAAGAGTGGGTGAGCGTGATAGTGACATTGAGATTAGAAGAGTGGGTGAGCGTGATAGTGACATTGAGATTAGAAGAGTGGGTGAGGGAGTGGGTGAGCGTGATAGTGATATTGAGATTAGAAGAGTGGGTGAGGGAGTGGGTGAGCGTTATAGTGACATTGAGATTAGAAGAGTGGGTGAGCATGTAGTGATATTGAGAAAAGAGTGGATGGGTGTGATAGTGATATTGAGAGCAGAAGAGTGGGTGAGGGAGTGGGTGAGTGTGATAGTAACAGTAAGGGTGGAGGGAGAGGGTGGCGTAATGGAGGAGGGTGTGGGTGAGGGAGTGGGTGACAGTGACATTGAGAGTAGGAGAGAGGGTGAGGGAGAGAGGGTGTGATAGTGACAGTGAGAGTAAAAGAGAGGGTGGGTGAGGGAGAGTGGGTGAGATAGTGACATTGAGAGTAGGAGAGAGGGTGGGTAAGGGAGAGTGGGTGTGATAGTGACATTTATTGAAATAAGAGTGTGGGTGAGGCTCAGGGAGATGGTGAGGGCGATAGTGACAGTGATATGAGAGTGGGTGGGGGAGAAAGTAAGTGCGATGGTGCGATTGAGAGTAGGAGTGTGTGGGGGGCTGAAAGAGAAAGAGTGAGTGTGATGGTTAGGGTAAGAGACAGGGTGTGGTGAGGGAGAGGATGGGGTGATAGTGATATTGAGGGTAGAAGAGTGGGTGAGGGAGTGGGTTGGTGTGAAAGTAACAGTGAGGGTGGGATAGAGGCTGGGGTGATTGAGAGAGTGGGTGTGATAGTGATATTGAGGGTAGAAGAGTGGGTGAGGGAGTGGGTTGGTGTGAAAGTAACAGTGAGGGTGGGATAGAGGCTAGGGTGAGGGTGGGATAGAGGTTGGGGTGATTGAGAGAGTGGGTGTGATAGTGATATTGAGGGTAGAAGAGTGGGTGAGGGAGTGGGTTGGTGTGAAAGTAACAGTGAGGGTGCGATAGAGACTGGGGTGAGGGAGAGAGTGAGTGTGATAGTGATATTGAGGGTAGAAGAGAGGGTGAGGGAGTGGGTTGGTGTGAAAGTAACAGTGAGGGTGGGATAGAGGCTGGGGTGAGGGAGAGAGTGGGTGTGATAGTGATATTGAGGGTAGAAGAGAGGGAGTGGGTTGGTGTGAAAGTAACAGTGAGGGTGGGATAGAGGCTAGGGTGAGGGAGAGAGTGGGTGTGATAGTGATATTGAGGGTAGAAGAGAGGGTGAGGGAATGGGTTGGTGTGAAAGTAACAGTGAGGGTGGGATAGAGGCTGGGGTGAGGGAGAGAGTGGGTGTGATAGTGATATTGAGGGTAGAAGAGTGGGTGAGGGAGTGGGTTGGTGTGAAAGTAACAGTGAGGGTGGGATAGAGGCTGGGGTGAGGGAGAGAGTGGGTGTGATAGTGATATTGAGGGTAGAAGAGTGGGTGAGGGAGTGGGTGGGTGTGAAAGTAACAGTGAGGGTGGGATAGAGGCTAGGGTGAGGGTGGGATAGAGGCTGGGGTGAGGGAGAGAGTGGGTGTGATAGTGATATTGAGGGTAGAAGAGAGGGTGAGGGAGTGGGTTGGTGTGATAGTAACAGTGAGGGTGGGATAGAGGCTGGGGTGATTGAGAGAGTGGGTGTGATAGTGATATTGAGGGTGAAGAGAGGGTGAGGGAGTGGGTTGGTGTGAAAATTACAGTGAGGGTGGGAGAGAGGCTGGGGTGAGGAAGAGAGTGGGTGTGATAGTGATATTGAGGGTGAAGAGAGGGTGAGGGAGTGGGTTGGTGTGAAAGTAACAGTGAGGGTGGGATAGAGGCTGGGGTGAGGGAGAGAGTGGGTGTGATAGTGATATTGAGGGTAGAAGAGTGGGTGAGGGAGTGGGTTGGTGTGATAGTAACAGTGAGGGTGGGATAGAGGCTGGAGTGATTGAGAGAGTGGGTGTGATAGTGATATTGAGGGTGAAGAGAGGGTGAGGGAGTGGGTTGGTGTAAAAGTAACAGTGAGGGTGGGATAGAGGCTGGGGTGAGAGAGAGAGAGTGGGTGTGATAGTGATATTGAGGGTAGAAGAGAGGGTGAGGGAGTGGGTTGGTGTGAAAGTAACAGTGAGGGTGGGATAGAGGCTGAGGTGAGGGAGAGAGTGGGTGTGATAGTGATATTGAGGGTAGAAGAGTGGGTGAGGGAGTGGGTGGGTGTGAAAGTAACAGTGAGGGTGGGATAGAGGCTGGGGTGAGGGAGAGAGTGGGTGTGATAGTGATATTGAGGGTAGAAGAGTGGGTGAGGGAGTGGGTGGGTGTGAAAGTAACAGTGAGGGCGGGATAGAGGCTAGGGTGAGGGTGGGATAGAGGCTGGGGTGATTGAGAGAGTGGGTGTGATAGTGATATTGAGGGTAGAAGAGTGGGTGAGGGAGTGGGTTGGTGTGAAAGTAACAGTGAGGGTGGGATAGAGGCTGGGGTGAGGGAGAGTGGGTGTGATAGTGATATTGAGGGTAGAAGAGTGGGTGAGGGAGTGGGTTGGTGTGAAAGTAACAGTGAGGGTGGGATAGAGGCTGAGGTGAGGGTGAGAGTGGGTGTGATAGTGATATTGAGGGTAGAAGAGTGGGTGAGGGAGTGGGTTGGTGTGAAAGTAACAGTTAGGGTGTGATTTTTCACATGAAATAATTAGGCTAATTTATGCTTAAAACAAAGGATTAGTCTACTTAACTAAAAGAAGTGCTTTAATATTCATTCATCCCTTCTCTTGGTAAAAAAAAGTATGTTACGAAATGAGCAAGCAATTCTGTGCCTTCCTTTGAAGATTAGGCAAATAACAACACTTCAATAAGACCTCAGGGGACAGTTTCAAAAATTTGGAATACAGTTAAAAGCTACTGAAATACTTCAATCTTACTGGCTGATGGTAAATTTGTTATAGAAATTGTGCATTTTTTACTACAACAAGTCTGGATAAAAGGGGACGCTGAACTTACTTGTCCCTTGGCCCTCAAGTCACAAAGTTCATTCATCATTGCCTCAATTTCATTTATTGCTGCAAGGAGACGTTCCCTTTGGGGTCCCTCAAGGCGGTCTGCTACCCTCCTGGCATCCCTCAGGATATCTCGCACTGCTTTCTCACCTGAATTGCATGAGAATTTAACAATCACTTTAGGTATTAATCAACACCAACCAGTGAACATGATACCTGGGCCCACCTTACGAAAGTTATGAATGATCCAATCAACCTAAACTAAACCCCTCAAAAAAAGTTCTGCAACTCAAGTTTGAGTGCTAATAAATTTCTTAGTGTGCCATCATCCTATGTAAAAGTGGTAGCATTGAAAAGTATGATTATTCCTCTTTACGATCATGTGTCATTTGTAATGCTAGTGTTATCATGAAATACACAGACATAAAAATTATGCAGCAATGTAAAAAATGAAATGTTGCAAAATTCGTTGCCATGTCATGTTGAGTTCTGCAGCTCAAACTGCAAGTTTTGAGTGCTAATAAATTTCTGAATATGCCATCATCATGTGTAAAAGTGATATCTTTAGAAAGCATGATTATTCCTCTTTACAATCATGTGTGATTTGTAATGCTTGTGTTATCATGAAATACACAGACATGATAATACGCAGCAATGTTAGAAATGAAATATGCGTCGTTTCCAATAGCGAATTTCCAATTGTTTCGAGGATGGACTGAGTGCATTCACTGTCACCTGCATGGTGAAAATTCTATAGAAATGGAGGCTCTTGGTAGAAATCAATGCATTTTGCAACATTTCACTTCTGACTTTTCTCAATGTTCAGGGTGATTGCATATTCCATGATTACATAATCACAGCAAATGGCATGTCATTGTAAAGA
Organism: Lytechinus variegatus; assembly: GCF_018143015.1. Taxonomy (NCBI): domain Eukaryota; kingdom Metazoa; phylum Echinodermata; class Echinoidea; order Temnopleuroida; family Toxopneustidae; genus Lytechinus; species Lytechinus variegatus. Next base: position 26,895,942 of record NC_054745.1, on the reverse strand, counting down.
AGAATAATTCAGCTTTCCAATGATACCACTTTCATCCTTTATACTGTATTAACCAATAAAATATCATTCCCTAAAACTGAGTTGCAAAACTTTTTTTGCGGGGTTTATATGGAAGTCAAATACTCCGATAATTGTTTTCTCCACAAAATTTACGGAATGTCCTATGTAAGCAAAGAAAAGCACACAAAATTTTCATCAAGATGAATGCATAAACTCACCTAAACCACCAGCTTCAGCGTTGGGATTGGCCAACCAAGTTTGAGCCATGGTCATTAGGTTGGTGATATTCAACTAGAAATGAATGCCATTAGACAAGTAACCTAAGCCACAAGGTTCTGCATTAGGGGTGCCTTACCTAGTCTGAGCAAGGCCATGATATGAATCAGTGTCCTGCATTCAAGATGGCATCAAGATGATTGCATTCACTCACCTAAGCCACCAGGTTCACCATTGGGATTGGCCAACCAAGTTTGAGCCATGGTCATCTGGTTGGTGATATTCAACAAGGATTTCTTCATGATTGCAAGATCATCCAGGGACAGTTCATCGTCATCAGCAGAGGTGAGCTGAAGGATGCGGATGATCTCGTTCACATCGTGGGACATGCATCCAATGATGTAGTTGCGGTTCTGCTGAGCCTCATCCCGTCCTGCTCCTAATTATGATTAAAAAATGTGCAGTGCTAAAACACTCTACACAGAGGGCTATATTGCACCTGGGGTCCGTTTCATAAAACTGTTCATAATTTAAGAGCGACTTTAAGAACAACTGGTGATCCTTTCTTATGGAAAATGACCATTGGCGATAGTTAAGCGCATAAGAAAGGTTCACCAGTCGTTCTTTAAGTTGCTCGTATCTTACGAACAGCTTTATGAAACTGCCCCCTGGAACAAGAACAAAGCAGTGCAATATTGTGAGCAACTCTTTGTCCAGTAAAATGAGATAAGTTTCATCATTGATGTTTGATGAGTTGTTTCTTGGAACTGGTAATGTCTTTGATCATAATTTCCAATATCGGAATAAGTAGGATTGAACATTCATAGAAGGGCAATGAGAGAAAATCAAGCCGACCTGACTGTTTTGTTATGTGCAATGAGTTGTATTTAAATGGCAATGCGCAAACGATATCTATTGCATAATCTCATTAATGACTAAACAGAAGGGACATCATCCAAGCTTTATTGCAATAATGTAAGGATGTGTTTTATATCACACAAAACTTTTTTTTCCTTTTTCAAGATTTTTTTATTTCTCAACTCATTCCACACATAAGTATCACATGAAAAGATACATTGTAATTGAAAAATAGCATACATGTACATTTCAAACAAATTCAAATAAATGATTCATTAATATACAGGATATTCAGTTTTTTATGCACATTCATCAAATTACGTATAACCCTAAAGGACTGGGGGGCATGATGCCCCCCCCCCCCTTGACGCTTCACACGATATTTCCGAAACGCAAAAAGACAGTGCTGCAAAAATTTTATAACTTTTTTATGTTAGGTCTTTCGCAACTTTCGAGACCAAATTTGCAACATACGAGTATAGCATCGTGACATCACATGACTTTTTACAAGACAATGTAATGACAAATGGCTCATTTTTTATACAAAGTCTATGGGAGATGAAATTCATAAAAGGATGATTATTTTTCGTTCTAATTAGTCTGCTTTAACAATATAGGGTTTAATTTAGTTGTTAAATGGTCTGTAATAATTTCCATTGAAAAAACATTGAAAAACAAAAGATTAGAAAACAAAGAAGCACGTAAGAAATTCTAAAAACAAAGAAAGAATGCTTTCGCATTTTTCCTTTGGGGAAACCTTTAAATCTGTTAGGGTTAAAGCAATAATTCTCTCGGTTGTTTTGATTTTTTCCAAACCAAGTATAAAATGAGCAAAAGTGAATTTACATGAATAAATGAAATATTTTGCAAAAACACAATGGCCCGAATTCACAAAGGTGGTTTTGAAAGCCCACAACTGCATCCATGGTTTATGCAGATTTCCTGTATTGTATAAATTATGCTTAATTTCGCGCGTATCGGGAGCATGAATACAATATGTCCAATGCTGATGCGCGCTTTTGTCACAGTGCGCCAAATTGACGCTTGTTACCATAGTAAGATACGCTATTTTATTCATGAGTCCACTGTTTGAATAGTGGACTCATTATTCAAACAGTGGACTCATGAATAAAATTGCATGGATAAGCACGGCAACAGGCGTCAATTTGACGAACTGTGACAAAAACGTGCATCTGCATTGGACAAATTTTAATATACGCTGTAAAATAAGCGTAATTAATACAGGAAATCTGCATTAACCATGGACTCAACCGTGGGTTTTCAAAACCACCTTTGGGAATTCGGGCCATAAAGTTCCGCATGAGACTTATACCTAAGTAATGATTACATCTTTGTGAAACACCCCATTAATATTTGAATCTGGAAGCTAGGCTTGCTTGACTAGTGCCCTCAGTGGCGGACCGTGACCCGAGGAGACAAAGCATTGGAGGGGCACAGCAATGATCACAAACAATACAGTGCCACTCCGATGCTTTGTCTCCTCCGGGTCATGGTCTGCCACTGAGTGCCCTAGCATTGAGTTTGCTGGGCTCCAGATGATCTTGCTTTACTCCGTGTGAGTGAAGTCACAAGGAATGAAAGAGCGATTCAGGTATTTAGTCAAAAGTCTGTCCGTGTCTTTTTAGCAGGAAACCTACCCCAAAGGCACTTTGAGGAAGCATGAGAACTGGGAATGAAAGGCCGCTTGTGGGACTCCCACATGTAAGATACGGCTATTTTGGCAAGGTGCCTTAGCTGTAAAACCCATACCTCCTTTCTTGAGTACAGTGACAAAGATCTTCATAGAGGACACCAGGACCGGTGTGGTCCTCTTGAGGTTCTCGGTGTGGTTGATCAGTCCATTGGCATGGGCAGTATGGGTCAGTTCCTTGCTTCTTGAGGTAACTTTGTTGGCCATGTTGGCCATCCCGGGAGACAAGTTCTGTTTAAGAAACCAGAAAACAACTTGATAACGACCAGAAAAGTGTACATCCCTTCCAGGGATGATGAATAATAATGACATTAATATATTCCGGAAATTTTAAACTATTTTGGTCATGTATATTTTTCTATTCTTCTGATACACTGCATTTTTATCTTTTATGTGTGTACTTAAAAGCAATTGGATGCACAAATTCTTTATACATGTAAATGCCTGCATTCACAGACCAATTAAATAATATAAAACAAGAGCATCGCTAGGGCGAGCACATATTACACCCGCCTGTAACATGGACAATGGAGTTATTGGTCACAAGCAAGAAAAGTGAAAGGGGGAGACTTGACCTTTGACCTTTTAACCTAAAAATCAAAAGGCTTCCTGTAATCCATACTAGTATAATACAAACTATGAAAATACTTACCTGATTTTCTTATTTACGAGATAACTCATACATCTACTTGATACCCTCCCACCGACCCTCCGCCTTGCGTAGCAACATGTTTCAACGTATGGGCTTGCGAAAGTTGAGGAAGATGGACGCTAATTGCGCGGTGATCATGGGTAGTAAGCCTGAACGGGAGAGGGCGCGCTCGCGCTTTTTAAATCCTTGGGAGTTCTTTTCGGGTATGGCAGTCCAGAGGGCTGAACTAGCAAATCAAGTAGATGTATGGAGTTATTGAAGTAAATCAAATTATATGAGCCTAGGTAAAGTTAAAGTAAAGGACTAAAGGACTTCAGAAGGGTAAGATGAAGACATGTCACTGTGACCATGACCTTTAACCTTTTGACCTCAAAATCAAAAGGCTTCCTGGGATCCATGCTAGTAATAATAATAATACATCGAAACAACATGTCTAAGCGCTTTACAGATATATTTTTACCCCGCTCATCGGATTCAATCAGTCATTCCCGCACAAAATGTTTGCACATCTATTCCAGTCAGTCGCCGATGAGGCACACACAGTACTGGACAAGCTACAATGACTTTCAAATCCTACCGGATACCCATATAGCACCTGGGTCGAGAGTGGCAAAGTGTGGATAAACGCCTTGCGAAAGGGCACCAGACCGCGGTGGGATTCAAACACATGACCCTCTTTTTACAAGGTGAGAGTCAGAACCACTACACCACGGCTCCTCCACTATCATGTACACATCAAATAATATCAACCTAGATTAAGTTAAACTGAAGTTATTGAATATGGTATCATGAGAAATCTACAGGAAGAAATAATGAAAACTGCAAAGATACAGCAAGAAGCAAAGACTACACTCAAAGACAATCTAGAACGTTCAGCAAGAATTTGACAGGCACATCTTGACTTCAGGGTAAAGAGGGTGACCAGTCAGCAGCTCACGAAAACACGTGACGACAGATTTAAGTTGAATGAATTCACCTAATAATAATAATTGGCTTTTATATAGCGCATTATCAATCCACAACTGCTCAAAGCGCTTCACAATTATAACCCGGTAACTGGATTCATAGCTTTTTAGCAACGTATTAGGCACACACTTGCTAAACCAACCATAATGACAGTTGGTTCCTACCGGTACCCAATTAGCACCTGGTGAGGGTAGCTAAGTGTGGATTGATGCCTTGCAAAAGGATGCTCGGCTAAGCTGGGATTTGAATGCATGACCCTCTGATTACAAGGCGAGTTAAAACCACTACACCAAGGCGCTACAATGTACTTGCTCAGTGGTAAATAACAGATAGGATTTCTACACTCTGAGGATACAGATTCCTTGCAAATAGCTGGCAAGACCTATGAAGACTATTAACACTTTGTCCACTGAATTCGAGGATCTACTTAAGCTCTGTATAGGGACCACCTGGTTCCAGTGGGCAATGGGTTAATAATCATTGAGATGTATCTATCAAAAACATACAAGTCACAAACACAAAAACTGCCTGGTTGGTGATAACTTCTTCCTTGAGTTCATACCTAGGTTAGCCTAACAGATCGTTATTTCTCAAGGTTGCTTTGTAGGCCACTTTGGCAAATTTGACCTTAACTTGAGAAAGGATTTGTTGAAATGAAATGCATTCAAGGTAACAAATTGAACCTACAAATCATGGTGGGTTTTCTCTCTCTCTCTCTCAAGTTCGGTCCAGAATCTTGAAAATGCTAATTCTCCTTTGAATAGATTTAAGTTTGAATATACGGTGACTTACCTTGACAAATGTCACCAGATCTTCCAGACATTCAACCACTTCAGAGACGGCCAGGTATTCCAGGACACCCTTAGCCACCCGGACAATCTTGCGGACCTCAGACTGGTCGAAGCAGAGAAGGAGATCAGAAGTTCCACTCAGAATACCTTACAACGAAACAAGAGGAAAATAATATGCCAACTACCAACATCATGGCTGAATGAACTAAGCCTGAGTCGAATCGATTTTAAAATGAGTGTTCGATCGATGTCTTTGAGCGCCAGTGCAGATTTTGCAAAATCGGTCCATCGAAAAAAAGTAGGTCAAATACATCGACCTACAATTTCGTTTGGTTTACACAATCAGCAAAATAAACAGTAATGTCTAACTTGACTACTACTTACTTGATTTATATTCCCCCCAAAATGAACAATAAAAAACAAAAGAAATAGTGAGTGAGGGTTACCATCGATTCTTTCATTTGCATGTGACTATTGTGTATATAACTATTTTGCGAAAAATAAGCAAAACTTTAAAAATGTCATAACTTTCTTATTATACATTTTTATGAAATTTTCAGGATAATGCTTGTCTGCTTTTTCTCTATTGATTCAAATCAATATTTTTCTGAAATGGTCAGGACAATTAGGGATTTTTTGCTTCAAAGCGTACAATATAATCAAGAACAAAGAGAATGTACTGTCAAACGCCCTTCATGCCCATGACGAGAAGTCAATGTCAAGACTTAGTGAATCAAAAACAGCAGTTTCTTCCTGGACCCCTGAAAAACCACGTATTTGAAATTTTTCATCAGTTCCAAACTTAGGACGAAACTGCTGTTCTGGTTCACCAATTTCTGACAAAGACTTCCCAGCTGTTCATTGTGACTTGACGGTCATTTTCAATAGATTTACTGTGTTCTTGAATGTGTCATGTGTCGTGGAAGCGAAGACTCCCAAACGATAGGATCAATCATCGATCTTGGTAGGATGGGTGCTAGATAGTGTAGAGTGGCCAGAGTGGTAGGCAAAGGGGCATGGTTCTAACTTATACAGAGACATGAAGTGGACAACCTTACTCGATGATTGCCTGTCATGAACTGCCCAGGGCTGAACAAATTTGAATCTCAGGGGTTTATTTGGCATAGATATTTCATGCTTGATTTATATACAACAAAGATAAATAATGAATCTTCAAAAAGCAAAGATAGCAAATAAAAGAAATACATGAATATACATAGCATATGAATAACTACTACTAAATATTAATGAACTTAAGTCAGAGGGAGAGAACCAATCAGAAAGTAAGAACTTAGCAAGAGTTATAATGTATGTGTGAACATGAGCATGAACAAAATAGAAGGATGAAAGGGTGAATCTGGTGTGTTAAAGGAAATGTAAAGAAGGTGATGGAAGATAAAAATGGAATTTTGATGACTAACAGAGAGAGGATGATCAAGAATAATGAAGAAGACATCTACAAATAACATTAACTGTTCTTGAAACCCTATTCACACTACAGCTCAAGAATAGTTACCTCTTGCACCGTCAATCAGTTTTTTCCTGGCCGGTGAGGAGTACGGATCTCGTTTGAGTTCCATGGCCGCTTCAGCCAGCTTGTTGGACGATTCTTCTACACCTGTGAAGGCAGGAGGCATCTCTTGTTTCAAGATCTTGTCGTCTGTGCTGTTGGCAGTGTCCTTCCCAACCTATACAGGGTGTCCAAGAAAAAGGGATATCCATGTCATAATATTGTCACAAAATCATCAAATACATTTCAATTCATATCTGTAACTAATACATGTAGCAAGTCAACTTTACAAGTATAGGCATTGTATAGAAAAATTACAAGAGATTCTGTAATTCAGCTTTATCAATGATATTTAAAATGGCGTTACCAAACTATACAGGGTGTCAAAAAAGGAAACATAGAAATTATCAATTATGTTTTGCTTCCAGTTTGATACCAATAGGAATAATTGATCTTTAATGCACGCACGAGAAATTACAGACATTGTAGACAGGGCCCATCAGAAATGTTTTGTGAAGAATATTATGAGTGAATCTATTCTCAAGCTCTTGTCATTCAAATTTCACACTGTATGAAAGATTGCTTTAAATTAGAAAAATTTATACCTATCACAAACAACTAAGATATCTCATTTAAACTTGACTTTTGTAGCAAAAGTTATTATTTTAATGCATAGTAGATTAAGGAAATTTTCATTGTTAAATCAATATGGTGATTCATTTTCACATAATAATTCTGCAAATAATATATTTCACCATCTCCCCTTAACCCTATCTAGGCCGGGGGGGCCTCGGAGGGAACATTTCACATCAAAGTTAGTCAATGATAGTGGCTAATTATATAAAAGACCAAAATTACTCTCGGATCTTTGCTATCAAAGTGGAGACAATGGCAGAGCAGAGATTAGAACTGATGACTTTGCGATCAGGAGTCCAATGCTCTAACCACTAGACCAAAGAAAAAATGTTGTTACCTTGACCAGGTTCTGGACAGCAGCACTGACCGCCATGACAGGATTTGATAGGTCAGGCATGGCGTTTCCATCCTGGGCTTCTTCATGGAGGATAACCAATTGAGAAACCTGTGACAGAAAGATAGAGAAAAGCACATCAGAGGGTTGAAAAATCTAAACACATTAAATATAAATGAAAGTAGTCGCAGTAAACACTGATTTCACAAGAAAGTCTGTAAAACCAGGCTTAATTGTAACTACATGTATATCATCGAGGATCTAGATCTGGTACAGTTACATAAACTGAACTTTGTGAACTCTTGAAATCTACACTGGAAAATGTTCACACTGAAGATCACCTACACAGATAAGCGCAAGTGGGACAGTGTATTATTATAGCTTTGAATGTCGCCGCTTGACCCAAATCCTGTGCTTATACATGTATGCTAATTTCTCAGCAATCACACAATTTCTTCCAGGATCCTTTGGCACATTTAAAAAAAAAAACATACTTTGGTGGACATTTCATCAGAGTCTGTACGAAATCATTTTGAAATCGTTGCCACAACTGGCATTTATCTTTAAATTCTCAACATCTACACCATGTCCTGGGGGGGGGGGGGCACTCGACCAAAAAAATGGTGGGGTGTACTGCGGGCGAGACATAAAACGGGGGCCTTGGAGCGGGCTTATTGTAAAAAGGAGGGTCCTCGGAACGGCTTTGGAACTACAAATGTTTGTGAAAATGGGGGTCCTTGGAATGGATCACCAGCTTGTGAGTGAGTATGCATCCCCATGGAACTGGCAGCGCGAGAAGGGGCATGCGTGTCTGATGCAGCTAGCCGCCAGGTGCGCTCGCGCAGAGGCGATGGTCAGACAGCGCTCTGCGGCCGCTTTTCACCAAAATTACAGCTCATTGTAGCAGATCAATGCGACCGGAACGGCGTAACGAAAAATATGCGAAGCTTTGGAGCGGATCTCTTTCTTTTTTTTCCTCGATAAGAATGAAATGCTTTCTTTGTTCTTTTTCTCAATAAGACAAAAATGCTATGCCTTGGTCGGAATTTTGAGTGTAAAAATGGGAGTCCTCTCCGCGGCACATACCCACTAGATGCATTATATACTGAGTGCCCCCCCCCCCCCGGGCACCATGTACGAGTGTTTTTACTGTGTATCAGGTGCAGCATGCTGATAATTTGCTTAGCGACTCTCTCTAATTCAATTAGCACGATGTGCCATCTTCAGCGAATGCCTATCTTCCACTTAATTAGACCCTGTCAATATGGGGCACATCCATTGCTCACTTGGCTTACAAAGTCAATTAAGCCTAAACAAATTCCTTGCTTACATAAAATAAAAGTATGCATTTGCAGTTTACTTGGTATTGTAGGCTAAAATGCAATGCTCAGTACAAGAAACATGCTGATTTCTTCGCAGTAACTACTCCTGTCTGTGGTTGTACTGCAGCACTTGTTTCCAACTGACCATTTTTGTCATTTCTACATGAAAGTCTGAGTCATTTCTAAGCTGAGTCATTTCTAACTCATGTTTTTGTTTTAAGAGGGTTTGATTCATCTAAAATAATTCGGATTTTTTTTAAATGATAACATTTGTTAAAAGGTAGGTCCTCAATATCAGCACTCTACCCAGGTGAGGTGGACGAGTACCAGGTACATGTAGGAAGAAAGTTTACAGTTATACCTGAAGAGACTGGGACTTAAAGGTCAATTGCACTTCAGAAAAATGTTGATTTGAATCAATAGCGAAAAATCAGACAAGCACAATGCTGAAAATTTCATCAAAATCGGATGTAAAATAAGAAAGTTAAGACATTTCAAAGTTTGCTTATTTTTAACAAAATAGTTATATGAACGAGCCAGTTACATCAAATGAGAGAGTCGATGATGTCACTCACTATTTCTTTTGTTTTTTATTATTTGAATTATATTATTGTTGGGGTGGACTTGTCCTTTAATTGTGTGTTTGAAATGTTGTCTGTTACCACACATCTTTAACCCCCTTTATTATCACAGTGTAGACAATTTATGTTAATTCTAATTGCTACATGGCTAAAGAAAAGCAATCCTAATTAGTATTTGCAGTGCGTAATCACCCACAATCGTTTAGTAATTATGCGGTAAGCTACCGGTACTGAATAAGGTATTACGTTTGACATTTTATAATCACCTCAATAAGCTCCTATTAAAGCACCTCTAATTTTCTGATAATTTACATGTATCTACATTTCAGTATTGAGAACTAGATCCAAAACAAATTTCCCAAATTTCCTGAAATTCCCAGACATTTCCTAGAATTTCCAAGTTTGATTTTTAACGAAAATCAGGCAGTGACCAAAGTAATCAAAATCAAGGAATTAAACTTTTTTTCACGCCCTCTCTAAAAATGGGAACAAAATTACGAAATGCGAGCGTGAAGCACAAGCAAAAAGCTTGAGCTATGTAGCTCTTTGATGCAAATAATTCTTTAAATAAAGACCTTAACCAACATGTAAATTTTCTGATTTCCCGAAATTTCCTGTAATTTTTTCATTTCCTGAAACTTTCCTGGAAAAATCCAAATATCCATTATTTCGGGAAGATTGGAAACACTGCTGCATTTAAAGGGGGAGCGAACTGACCAACTTTGCTGTGTGTAGTATTTCATTGACTTTGTGTGATAAATAGCTAGTCTTAAAATATATACTTGAAGGTCAAGTCCACCTCAGAAAAATGTTGATTTGAATCAATATAGAAAAATCAGACAAGCACAATGTTGAAAATTTCATCAAAATTGGATATAAAATAAGAAAGTTATGGCATTTCAAAGTTTCGCTTATTTTTAACGAAATAGTTATATGAACGAGCCAGTTACATCCAAATGAGTTGCATAAAAATTGGGTGTAAAATATTGGTTATGACATTTTATACCTTCGCTCCATTTCACAAAACGGTTACATGTACATGTACATTCACATCATGTTCAGTATGCAAATGAGGACTGATGACGTCACCCACTCACAATATCTTTACAAAATATTTTAAATTTCTCCTTTTTGTCACATGAGACAAATATTTGTTCCTCCCCGAACATGTGGATTTACCAAATACAATATTGCAGTTCAGTCAAGTTGGTCAATATATTGTAAAATCTGTAAAAATTGAAATATTCTATATTTTTATTTATAATTTAAATTTCATACAAAAAAAGGAAATAGTGAGGAACATAATCAACACTCCTGTCTCATTTTTGCATTTCACTGAGGTGTAGTAAACTGTTTTGAGAAAAATAAGCGAAAACTTTAAAATGCCACAACTTTCTAATTTTACAAACGATTTTGAGGAAATTGTCAGTGTAATGAAGTTTCATTTTTCTCTCTTTATTCGAATCAACATTCTATTGGGGTGGACTTGACCTTAAATAGTATGTCTGGCATACTGCCTGCAAACAGCTCACCCCTTTAAGCCTTTATATCACCATGTACATGTACATGTACACACTATATCGCACCCTAATTGCTATATAGCTTAAGAAAAGCAGTCCTAACGAGTAATTAAAACCCCTAATCACCCTACAATTGTTTATCTGTGGACACAAGATGTATCAATTTATTCGACGGTCTGTTCTGGATAAAGCAGACCGGTCTGTAATAAGGGGTTCCCATATGAGGGAATGGTATGTAGAATGCTATTGGTTGTGTGTGTCAGGGGCAAGGTAGTAGTCTATGCCGTCCAGACACACAAGAGCAGGGAATAATTTCGCTTTACAAATTTGAATAGAATTTTTGGTCATACGACAAAAGCTCTCAACTAAGTGATGTATAGTCTGATGTAAGAATATGCTATGTAAAAGACGTTATGCGCAGCACCCTTTTAAAGAATGTGGAGCAATTGCAATGCGATACTAGGAAAATTATTCCCTGCAAGAGTATGGTTTGACCGTTGAGGTTTGACCATTGAAAGGATGCAAAAGAGTTGGTGCATCATGGAGTCCTACATGAATTACAAAGGTCCAAGTTTGGTGAGAGATTCATCAGGGCCCCCAATTGATACTTGTCACGTGAGTCACTCTCCTGTGTCACGCGAGTCACATTTTCAAATGGCAATCGAACCAAAATAATAAGTCAGACCTTATGAATTTGGAACATACAGGTGTAAATTTCCAGATGTTTCAAAAATACTCTCCTAAAATTTTTTCAAAATCTGGTGAGTATCTTCTTAGGAAATTAAAGAAATTATACAGTAAGGTCAGGTATCTTCAATAGTGTCGCGTCACATAAGTCACAACAAACCATTTGAAATATCTCCTACATACATGTAAGTCCTGTAAAAAAAAAAATTAATTTGACAGTGTGCATTTTTAGCAACTTGATTGAAAAGAATAGGAAAAACAAGTCTGCAATATACAAATTTCAAGTAATGAATCTTAAGAAGTGGAGATTTGGTATGAATGTCACACGGGTCACAATGGAATGGCTGATGGGCACTTTAACATACACTGTACAAAGTGATACATGTAAGTGGAGACATCAGATAGAGATATTATGTTCATGCAAAAGATGGAACATGAGTGATGACTGCATGAACAACAGTCATTAAAGGGATGGTCCGGGCTGAAAGTATTTATAGCTCAATAAATAGGGTAGAATTCACTGAGCCAAATGCCAAAAATCGCATCAAAATCGGATAACAAATAACAAAGTTATTGAATTTTAAAGTTTAGCAATATTTTGTGAAAACAGTCATCATGAATATTCATTACATGGGATGATGATGTCACATCCCAACTTGTTCTTTTGTATTTTATTATATGAAATTAGGTTTATTCAAATTTTTTCCTTCAAGAAATAGAAAGATGGGATCGACAACTGATTTAGTGCATTAGATATTTATTGCTGCAACTTAATCCATTATAAGAGACATACATGTATTAATCACACAAGTATGAAATAATGAAAAAATATGAAAACGGAAAGTGGAGATGTGACATCATCAGCCCACCTAATAAATATTCATGATGACTGTTTTTACAAAATATTGCTACATTTTAAACTTCAATAACTTTATTATTTGTCATCCGATTTTGATGAAATTTTCGGCATTTTGCTCAGTGAATTCCACTCTATGTATTAAGATATACCCGTAAGTATTTTCAGCCTGGACCATCCCTTTAAAGGGGTACTCTGGGCTGAAAGTTTAAGAATTTGAATAAAGAGCAAATTGGGACAAATTTCATCATCTAACAAATAACAAAGTTAGTCTGCAGGCACAGACCCTGATTGAAACTTTGATCAGTGAGTGTGTCACCACCCAAAGACCTGTCTTAAAGGGGAAATTCACCCTTATGAAAACTAAAGAGGTTTATTGTAAAAATAGCAGGAATTATAAAGTCATTTCTCACCCATTCCCGAAAGAAAACTAATTCTACATAGTACTCGTCATTAAGACCCTTTAAAAAAATGAATGTATAAATATATGCATTTCAGATTACATAACATACATGTAGGGGGCAGCTGCTCACACATGTACATGTATGATGTCACAAATCAAAAACTTATCTTCCTCGATCTTTGATGGGTTGGATCCTAAAATCTACACCAAAGCTATTTATCATTTTGGCGGGCATTTTTACAACAAACTTTTATCCAGGTGAACTTCCCCTTTAAAACTGGATTCTTCCGTCCATGGCCTGGGGATCTATATTTATCTGACTAGAAATAATCTATTCTGAGTTGAGTGTGCTATTATTATTACCCTGTCCCTGGCATTGGCTTGAGCTATACAGAAAGTTCAATATCGATTCACAGGCAAGAGGAAGGTGAAGTATCAATCACGTAGATTGCTTCTGAATAACCTCTCTTCATTTGATAGCTTTTACAGCTTTGCCATTTTTTGCTTTTAATACAAAAGTAACTTCCAAGGGATGACCTATTAAAGCTGCATAAAGTTGGCCATTTTTTTTTTTTTTTTAATGGGCAAAAACAAGGAATTTAAAGCCCCTTTCCAAACTGGTGGTGCAACTGCTTACACCTGTTGCGAATGTGTGCAACATATACTGTGACCAAAATTGATCACAAACGATCGCGCAAGCAATTGTGAAAGCCCCTTAATATGAACACAGAGTGAGTCATAAAAAAGTCCCAAGACTGAAATATAATACTCACTGATTTAATCATGTCCTGATAGTGTTATACCCCTTTCATAAACCCAATTATGCGGCTAATAGCAGCATAATTTGGTCGTAAAATTGGAGGAGGACCAGAGTTATCCGCATTCTTTTGATACTGCTATTATCCGCATAATAGCAGCATCGGGACAAGATTTTTAGTTTATGAACGCATTTCCAAATAATGCGGATAATAGCCATGGTGCGGTCACAAGGTCACCCTTTTCCAACACAACCGCATCGGAGGGGGCGTGTCCAGTTGTCATGACGATTATCCGCCTTTTTCAGGACGGGTGCTCGTAAAATAATGCGGCTTATTTTCGGAGTTTGTGAACGCAATTTTTATTGAATTATCCGCATTACTCTAAGGCGGCTAATTGGAGGATAGGTTTATGAAAGGGGTATTATTCTCCCCACGTATTTTGGTACCAATTTCTTTAGGGACAGTGATTTTCTGGGGGGTTTTACCTGTAAATGAAAAAGAAATTCTGTTCGGTTCTTATAATTTTCATGTAAAAAATAACATGGAATTAACCTTTGCAATACGGAATTCAGGTTTTTGTTGTGTACATTTTCAGTGACAAAACAGAATTTCCATTTTTAGATCAAGTTGAAACGGAATTACAGATTATCAGAAACGAAAAAAAAAAACATTTTTTGAAATGGAAAATCACTATCTATTTCTTACAAATCTTATTTGCAAAATAATGCGCTATTTTGCGAATTATCACGCTAATTCGTAGGTGCAGACACACTCGGGATTATTTATTCACGGCGTCAGACCATAATGCATCAATGCATCGACGCCTCGCTCAAGCTGGAATCGCTCTTCTTGCGATGGTGGAGACGAGGTTTCTTGAATCTTGAAATTAATCGCGAAGATGGCCGATCGGTATAAAATCTCGAAATTGAGCAAACTTGGGATGGTGCAGCACCGCCTATAGACTACATACATTACACTAAATGATGTCAGCTTAAAACAGACTGAAATTCATTATAAGGAATGGTCAACGAAGGACAACTTTATGGAAGCTGTCAGATGCACAAAGAAAATGTTTTCTTCTTTAACTATCCCAATAACATCATCTGAAGTTAAAGGGATGGTCCAGGCTGAAAATATTTGTATGTAATAAATAAAGTCAAATTAACAGAGCAAAATGCTGAAAATGTTATCAAAATTGGATAATAAAGAAATTATTGAACTTTAAAGCTTATCAACGTTTTGCGAAAACAGTTATATGCGCATCGTCATGAATATTCATTAGGTGGGCTGAAGATGTCACATCACCACTTTTCTTTTTCTCATGTTATTACATGAAATCATAATTGTTTCATTTTTCA
The DNA here is from genome assembly GCF_018143015.1 of Lytechinus variegatus. Classification (NCBI taxonomy): domain Eukaryota; kingdom Metazoa; phylum Echinodermata; class Echinoidea; order Temnopleuroida; family Toxopneustidae; genus Lytechinus; species Lytechinus variegatus. The sequence continues at coordinate 26,880,783 of NC_054745.1, read as the reverse complement.
TACATGTGTAAACGATGTGTCTCCATCATGATGAAATAAGTTGTGGCAAAAATAACTAATGCACTTAATCAGTTGTCAATCCAATTGTTTTACTTCTTGATAGAAAAATGTTGAACAAACCTAATTTCATATACAAAAGAACAAGTGGGGATATGACATCATTAGCACACTTAATGAATATTCATGAAGATGTGCCTAGGACTGATTCACTGGAATAATGCAAATATTCAAAATTCAAGTTCTCTGTTATTTGTTATCCGATTTTGATCAAATTTTCAGCATTTTGCTTTGTGAATTTTACTCTATTTATTGAGATATAAATATCTCCAGCCTGGACCATCCCTTTAAATGCCTAAAAACCCTTGTTAAAAACTGTGAGCAGACACTCTTACAGCCTACATGCAGGCCATCACAACAATAAAGAATGTACATGTTGGCCCAAACTGTAGACTGTGTAGTATAGAACTACTACATGAATGAAAGTTGATCATGATGCATGCATGTAGTGACAAATAGGATTAGTATGCTACTTCATTAGATCTACCCACTATGCATGTACATGTACCCTGTAGTATAAAGATTTACATGTACATACCCCCCATGCCAAACTAACACACACCAACACATCTTTTTACTTAGACACCGTTCTTACTACCGTCCTAAAAGTTTACTAGTTTACTGGAAACTAGTTTAATGAGTAGTGAGAACGGTCAAAGCGGTCTTGGAAGAGATCTTCCAAACCGGTTCAGTAAACCACCTCGCAATGTAGTTTCGAAGAGCGCTTTGCCTCATTAAACTGGTTTTATAAACGTGAGGACACAATCGTTTTTCGGGAAGCGATCTTCGCACATTTCGAGCACGCTACTCCACACACTGTATGTGGAATGCCTATGCTGCGGTTTCAAATTTCGCACGAAACATGACACCCCACTGAGAGTGTTCCCAAAGCAACAAGACCACTTTACGTAAGGTGGTTTGGAAAACCACTTTTGGGTGATCAAATGGGGAATGCTAGCAAAGCGATCTTCCAAACTTGTTTCCTGAACCAGTTTCCAGTAAAACAGAGTTATGATGAGAATGAGGTCTTAGTATAAGCACAAATGGGACAATTCTAAAAAGGCACAATAAATATCCAAGACCAAGTAGGGGGAATTGAGGCCATTTAATGGGACATTCTTGGCTAGATGTAATTGGCCATGACATTCTATCAAATTAAATCAATCAAAATCAACACCTATGTAACCTTCATCTATGCAATCAGTGGAGAAAATAATTCTTAATAATTTTGGGGGGTGTTTCACAAAGATTTAAGTATGACTTAAGTTGCACTTAGATGTCGACATGTACATGATATGCCACACATCATCTTATTGATATGCAGTAGTGCGCGTCCTCATGACATGATTGACCAATACGGTCAAGCCTTTTTTACCGTACGCAACTAGGCATTTAAGTACGACTCTACATGGAAGTCATACTTAAATCTTTGTGAAACACCCCCATGCTCTGTTTTCTCACTTTGACCTTTAGGCTAATGCTGAATTAGGGGGCCATTGTTTGTTTGCTTTTGTTCATTTTTTTTCATTTCAAAGCTATTGATAAATGATATGAAAAAAGAAACCAGTGCAAACATTATTCTGCCAGTGAAAATTGTTGTAAAAGTTTTGTTTTTGTTTGTGGTAGATCTTCGGGCGACCATAGAAAACATGGCCACCCCTATAAAAGTGTTCCATTTGCGTATTAATTGCAGGGAGTGATTTGGATTGCAAGGAGGCCAAAAACGCCCTAACCACTGGCGGATCCAGGAGGGGCACACCCGGCCCATGCCCCACCCCACCTTTGAGAAGTAAAATTAATTTTTGTAATGTAAAAATGCCATTAAAACAGAAGTAACGTAATATCCTTAATTTTGGGTTAAAAACCTTCTTTTTTGGTCAAATTTTTCCTCGAAAAAATGTGCCCCCCCCCTTTGGAAAATCCTGATTCTGCCCCTGGCCTTAGCCATTTCCTAGTCTGCCACCCGTAATATGTTCAAGATTAGTATATCTAGACATGTTTGTTTAAATTTTCATTCTTTCTTTATTGTGGCAGCGGTGGGATCAGATTGGCATATAACTGGGTCTGTGACAGTAAGACTAGTGGACTGTAATTTTGGTTTGCAGCATGACACACTGACATACAATGCTAATGGCTATCACAGATTTCTATGGGTGATACCCTCCTCCCATCTGCCCTTCAAATATCAAGTAATAAACGGAACTAGTAACCAGATACATGCACATGTACATTGCTGGCCGAAGTGTATGTGTACACGTCCATGGTCTTTACATGTACACATACATTTGGCCTTGGAAAAAGGATATTACAATTATGTGCATACAGAGATGTGGGGGAGTTTTTTTTAATAATACTGTACATTACTAATCAAAATTATAGACCCTTTACGAAAAGTTTAAAAATGCTTTAATTGACAGAAACTTTCAAGTGATGTTTCTGCTGGTGACACGGTAATTCCTCCGTTGACAACTGCTCTGGGCTTTGTACAAGATTTCGTCTATTAAAGATATAAGGTTAGGTTTGCATTGTTTCAATAGGGTTCTATGTAAGGTTTAGGGTTAGGACAGGCTTAGGATGGGGTATAGTGTTAAATCCAGGGTTTAAGTTGGTTATTTCTTGAGTGTGTGGAATTTACAGCGGAGCGATTGTCGCCAGAGCAAATGTCATGGAACCATTTCTTGCTACCACCATCAAGATATTTCCTCTTTAACATGGAAGCCTTAGCATAACTATTGATTCACTTTGTAAATGTTATTGCTCACAGAGGAGCATGGCTTATGAATGATATTGCTTTCCTCTGGCTTTCTTTTGCATTTTTACTACACTCTTTTCACCTTTATTCTCTCTTCCAACGACGACAGCATTTTACACATATGATTTTTTTTTCTTCTTTTTTCCCCAGCGTTTGTCAAACCAAATTAACTTGTACTCAAGCTTGCACTCCTTCAGGAATCCCAGAATATCCGACATGACTGTGCTCATTAGAATTTTGGAATTCCACTCCAACATTCTTGGTCAGACTGGGCTTTACCCAGTAGCGTTATTTAGTCTGTAGATTCAGACCATTTTACTCCCATCAATAAAAAATGAAAATTGTGATTGTTGCACATTTTCCTGTATAAGCATACAGTAAAGTTTTTACAAGCTAAACCTTGGCTTTTACACCATTTTCAAATCTAATACGCCATATTACCATGTGTTGACTTGTAATTTGGTTTAAAAATATTACTGTGATATCTGTCCTACTTGTGATTGTTTTTTATCGAATGCTTTGAATTGATTTGGAAATGTAGTTCTACCTTTTTAAACAAATTATAAAGTGAATTTCTTTTAAACAAATTTTAAAACTTCTGCAATTACCTTGAAAGTATTGTGTTGATTCATATTACATGTAACCCCAAAAGTGATGATTTTATATTTTTTCATGCTTTGTATGTGATAGTTATGTTTTATATATCTTTTAAATATGTTAAAGTTCTGTACAATTCAGCCCTTCCTGCAAAAAGTCTGAAAATAAAATATTGGTAATTATTATTATATAAAGACAAAAAATTGTAAATTTGCCCCATTTTAAAGACATTCAAAGTTACATTTGAGTTTGATTATGCTGTGATTTATAGAAATAGCCTCACCTACCAGAAGGGGATAAACATAGGCTTTAATCTGAATACTACGTGGTTTATTTCCAATTCGTCTAAAGATACCATATTTGTCAAATTGCCAACTCGTCTACTATCATGTGGTCTACCATCAGTTCGTCCAGTATCCACATGGTCTAATTACCGATCCGTCAACTCACCATTTCGTCTAATAACCAGGTGGTAAAATAGCCATTTAGTCCATATACCATTTGGTCTAATTGGACAAGTGTTAATCGTGCAAAATAAATAAAAATAAAATGGAAATCAGGTCAACTGGTTATCAGACGAAATGGTCTCAGACGAAATGGTGATTAGACAAAGTGATGATTGGAACAAATGGTTATTGGACCAAATGGCTGTTAGATGAAATGTTGATGGACAGAATGGCATTAGACTAAATGAAATTAGACCATGTAGTGAGAGGACGAATTGGCAATTAACATACGTGTATGCCAGTTCAGAAAATATTTTAATTGAAATTTTGAGTAATGAGCTGAGTCAAGCCAGTAAATCAGTTTGAGAAAATTATTTTCAGTAGCCTGTGTGCCTAACAAACGTCCTCGTGTATTTTGTGGCAATAATGGAAAAAAATATGGAAAAGTAAAAATTTCCAGATACGGTTAAACATTGGAATGTTTCTTACAATTTGGCCCTACATGTACTCTGTACTTTCCCCTACACTGTTAAAAAAACAGATTTTACAGAAAAATTAGAAGATTTTACAGAAAAATTAGATTTTGCAGAAACCAAGAACAGAATCATTCTGTAATTCATAAAACAGGAATTTTTCTGCAATTTAACAGAACAGGTCTGTTTAAAAAGGGGAAAGGGGTGTTTTATCAAAGGAAATTTGTAAGATTCCATACACCAAATACCAATTTCCTGTAAGATTATGCAATCTGGTAAGATTACGGGTGTTCTCCAGACTCTGCTGCAGGAACTTCTTTTATTTTAAGGATAAATTTTTAGGCTGATGAAGAAAACTATTTCAATTATTATTCACAGACAGTTATGAATTATTTGAAATCTCAAATGACCCGACAAATTAAAGTTTTACTGTCAAAAACTTGCAACATATTCATAGTCAAGCACAAATTTAGACCGGAGCTAATAAATACGGACCAGTATGGCTCAGTTTTATGTGTTTTATTAACCTTTTTATCAAAACTTTTCAAGCACTTTGGATTTTCATTTCAGTCTACATTCCTGCTTTCGATAATATTTTATGAGGGTTAATGATACATGTATGTACTTCTTCTTTTGCACATTTGCATATTATGTTTCATTGTGAAACATGCATGTAATAGGCAAATGTGCACAGGCGGGGAAATATCAGTTGACAATATGCCAGCATGCTGAGCCCTACAGTCACTGTTTTCATATTTTGTGGTTCCATTCCTTTGCACACTTTGCTTATCAAGGCCTACATGCTACACGTATGTAAAGGACATGATTTCATTGGGAATATTTTAAATGTTAGCCTGCATACATGTATGCATTAATCTAATACTTTCTCTTGCGTTTTCAATCACCATTGTACATGTACTTTCATTTTTGTCTCCTTTGTCTGCCCAAGGTCCCGTTGCAGAGAGAGTTGCAATCAAACACAAGTCTAAAAATCATGCGCAACTTGATTATTAACCAATCAACAGCGCGCATTTTGGACTTGCGATTGATTTTCTGACTTGCTTTTAAACGCAACTCAAGATTTCTGCAACGGACCCCTGATGAACATTCTGTCTTTGTATCCTCCCTATTCCTCCTCTTTTGTTTATGTGTACATTATTCAGTTTCATGCCCCATATGCCCTACTCCTTCCTTGCCAATGGCTCATAAGATCACAGTAACAAAGGCCTGCAAAATGAGACTAGCACGTCTTTGGCCATTGAGGTCATTTGAGGTCACATTGAGGAGTGAAGGAATGCACACAACTTGAGGTATTAATTTTGACATCTAATGTAATCATCTGAATTTTTCAAAAGCCCTATAACTCTTTAAGACTTCTATAAACACGAAATATACAGTATGTGCAACATGTGCATGTATGTAAGCCCAGGCATTTGAGGGTTGTTTTTTTTTTCTTCTTCTTTCTTTTGCCAGGAACATTTCATTTCTCTATCATCAGTCAAATGAAAATTTTGTAAATCCTCCCCCCCCCCACTTCTCCATGTATTTTCTTCTCATCCTACTCGTGTCTCATTCCCTGCAATTCCTCTCTCCTCCTTCTCCTTCCTTCCCTTCCTTCCCTTCCTCTCCTCCTCATCCTCAACCTCCGCCTCCTTCTCCTCCTCCTTCTCATCCCTTCCTCCTCCTCATCCTTCTCCTCCTCACCTTCTTCTCCTTCTCCGTGTTCTTCTTCCTCTTCATCTTCTTCTCAACTCCTTCTTCTCCTCCATCTTCTTTTTCATCTTTTTATTCCCCCTTCTCTTCTCTTCTCTTTCTCCTTCTCACCATCTTCATCTTCTTCTGATCTTCTTCTCCATGTACTTCTTGTTCTCCTTTTTTCTTCTTTTTTCTCCTAAGTTTTATGCTGTTTACCTCTTCTCTCAATCCCCTCTTATTCATAATCACCTACAAGTACATGTACAACGATCCAGACTTGAGAAATATTTCCTAGTACTGATCATTGATAAAAAAATGGGTCTGCATTCAAGACTATTCTTGTGTCAACCACAATATTGGCATTACCAGACTACTCAATCTCTGTAATATTTGCCCTTTTACCTTTCATGCTGAAGTGTGTTGGAGATTATTTCAAAAACTAAAGCATTCATCATGTACATTGTAGGTCTACACATCTGTGTGTAAAGGGCAAGTTTTGTATTTTATTAAAGAAATGCTAGATTTAATAATATGCCAGGTGAGATGTGTAGCTCCAGTTAGGTCATTTGTTGAAGCTGGAGACTTTGATTTGAATTATAAAGTCCTTGCCTACATGAACACAGCCACATTTTACGCATGTATCACTGTTAATATACAGAGAGAAAGGAATTCAAATTATACAAACTTGTTTAAAATCATTTAAACAAATTTTCAATATCGAATTGAGAATTAAAAAAAAACAATAATACTTGTTACTCTCAATTTTTTTTGGGGGGGTCATTTTTTTAAGATGGGGGGTAGTCCTCATCAAGGGGTGCCACACTGTCAATACAGTGGAGCAGGGAGAGACCCGCTTGCCCTCATGACTTTTTAAACAGAGAGAGGCCACACAAGATTAGAACGGAGAATAGAAAAAAAAAGGAAAGAAAAAAATATAGAGGTCTGTAAACAGTATATTATTCAATATCTGAATTGAGGAAGAAATGTCACCTTTATCACATACAAAGGTATAAATGTCATCTAATCTACACCCCCCCCCCCCTCACAAATTATGAAAATGCTCTCAGTCAGTCTGATTCTACCCATGGCCGCACCCTAAATATATTGGAAACATAACCAATGCACGCACACCAGGCTCTAGAGTTGATCTTTTGCTTCGAAACTGCTACTGGTATTTCCTGTACATGAAATCGAAACCTGACAGACAAGTGTCTCAGAAAACTGATTTCCTGCCACTTTTACCACAAAAGAAGGCTTGGATAGCTCGCTGACGAAAACCCTGGAAATGTTTGCAAACATGTGCAAAAACATCCTGATAGAATTCATTTCATTATGATCGCATTACAAATAGTATTATGAAATTATGGTACGGAAATTGAAATAACAGGATATTGAATGTATGTCCTGGAGGCTCAACACGTAATTATGCCAAAAGACAAGCATCTCTCTTCCGGAAATTTGTAATTATCAATGAGATAAAATTTCTATTTTGTTATGTAAGAGGATTTATTTACGCCATAACCTCAGGACTGCAATCTACAATGTAAACATGTAATGCCCTCCTCGGTAAGTCTATATATGTGACACCTGTACCACCCCGATTCCACCAATAAGAGGCTGTTCTCACTACGTTCCTAAAACTAGTTTACTGGAAACTAGTTTAGTGGAAACCAGTTTAAAGTGTAGTGAGAACGGTCAAAGCGGCCTTGGAAGCGATGTAGTTTTCAAGATCGCTTTGCCTCGTTAAACTGGTTTTAGCGAGCGTGAGGACACAACTGATCTTCGGGAAGCGATCTTCGCACATTTTGAGCGCGCTACTCCACACGACAGGTGTAGAATGCCAATGTTGCTGTTTCAAATTTCACACGAAAAATGTCACCCCACTGAGAGCGTTTCCACAGCAGCGCATTACCTGAAGTTTTAGAAAGCGTAATGAGAATGGCCTCTAAGTCACCAGGTAAGGTTCTCTGTATGTCGCCAAAATAGTAATTTAGTCTCCAAAAACCCAAAATTTAAAAAAAAAAGCTTATCTGAAATAGCATTTCTTCTTCTTAAGTCTGTGAAAATATGAAGTCGTGAAGTTGAATACTAAAAGAAAAGATACAAGGGTTTCTTGGACTGCTTGGAAGTTTCACTGAGATTACACAGTACATGTATGCACATCTCATGCTTAAGTGAACCCCAAACTACAAACCATGTTTTCTCCTTATTTTTTAAGCTCTTGCTGAATTTCCTCTGCATACAATCAAGTACCGGTACAAGTTTCGTTATGGTTATTGTTGGTCAATTTTAACATATATAATTTTAAAGCTTATGAATTTTGTGAATTGTGAAGCGTGTGAATTTTTCAAGCTAAATAAAAATCTCAATATTCATTTTGGTCGACTTATTTTTGGTTTGGGTGTGGCAGGTACCCTGCCAACTGAATGTCAAGCATATAATCATATCATTTAAATTAAATTGTGGTATTAGTTTCACTCATCATCCATGAAAATTTTCAAAATTATTTTTTCATGCTACAATTAGTTAGGCCCTACATATTAATCCCTCCTTTTTTCTCTGTTTCCTTCTTTTTCTACATGCTTCACAGCTCCCTGTCTCTCTTTGCTATTAAGCGCACCAATATTCGCGTAGTTGCGCGATGCCAGCAACTGTATTGGGGATACGCCCTACCTGCAACGGGGCCTTCCTATTGGCTAGAAGGGCTCCCACTGGGAACTAACAATGATTTTGATTGGTTTGCTTCCGAAAAGATGGGCGGGAATTTTGAGAGATATGACAGGGAAAAAACAATGTTCAGAATACCAATTTGTGACAATCATAGCGGCACATCTCGGAGAGAAATGACAAATGTTATGACAGTGTTCCAGAATACCATCCCAGATTATTAAACAGAAATGTTGCCACCTGGGGCTACATGTACAATTAAAAGGATGGACAGTGTACTGTCAGTGTGTACATAAATGTATGTATAATAATGATAATAACCAAGTACACAGCGCTAATCACAAAACATGTCTCTAAAGCGCTTAGGAAGAATAACAGAAAGAGAGTTCAAGGAGTTTCAGCAGAAAACTAAAGTAACTGAATAGTTCACAGAAGAGTTGAGGGGCTTTACATGCAAAGGGAGAGGCTATTTAGTAGGTTTTTAACATGGGATTGAATTTCTCTGTTGAATCTGCTTGTTTTATACTTTGCGGTGGATTGTTCCAGAGTTGAGGGGATGCCGAATAAAAAGATTGTGAACCACAAGACTGGGTATTGGTGGCAGGAAGTATTAGGCGGTTTCGAACCGCCTCGATCACAAGAATCCCCGTTAAATTACGAGAACTTTTTAAAGCTAAAAAATACCCGTTAATTATTCCTGCATTCACACCGCCCCAAAACACATCCTTCGGGATAAGTTCCCGAAGTTACGAGCATGCGCAGTGTGGTCTGATAAGCAGGCAAGGCGGGAGATTCAAAATCTCTAGCCCAGCAGCCACCCACGCCGCCGCGCCCAACGACACGCTGGGATAAAAGTTCCCGTAATTTGCTTTCACATCGCCAAAATACCTGCGACCTTGGAAAAATCCCCACAAAAGTTCTCGTAATTTCGCCAAGTACCTACTATTTAGCGGGTATTTTCTTTCGGGGAGATTACGCGTAGTTTGCTTTCACATTACCAAAATACCTGGTATTTTCTGATCGGGGTAAATTTCCCGATCAGAGAATACCTGGAACTGGCGAACTTCGAGGCGGTCTGAAACCACCTATTAAGAGTGATTTGTTTCTTGAGCACAAGTTGCGGGAGGGTGAATGTTCTGATATTAACTCTAATACCCCTTTCATAAGCCCGATTATGCAGCTAATAGCAGCATAATTTGGTCGTAAAATTGGAGGAGGACAAGAGTTATCCGCATTACTCTGATGCTGCTATTATCCGCATAATAGCAGCATCGGGACAAGATTTTGAGTTTATGAACGCATTTCCAAATAATGCGGATAATTGCCATGGTGCGGTCACAAGGTCACCCTTTTCCAACACAACCGCATCGGAGGGGGCGTGTCCAGTTGTCATGACGATTATCCGCCTTTTTCAGGATGGGCGCTCGTAAAAATAATGCGGCTTATTTTCGGAGTTTGTGAACGCAATTTTTATTGAATTATCCGCATTACTCTTAGGCGGCGAATTGGAGGATGGGTTTATGAAAAGGGTATTAAAGATAGACTGGAGCTGATTTCGTCAAACAGTGATTGGAAGGTTGAGCAGCAAGAGGATCTTGAAATCAATCTAAATCAATTAAAATCAATCAAGTATATAACTTAAGATAAATGCCAGTTATGGTATTAATCTCAAAATGACTTTTTACAGTTCATGACCACCCAGGTGTCTGTTTGTATCATGAATAAAAAACATGTGCCAAAGGATTCTGGAAAAAAATTGTGTCGTTGCTGGGAAATAAGCAAAATAAGCCCAGATTCGGGCACTTCCGTCGGGTCTTTATTCCAGCAATAATAATACATTGTCCCACGTGTGCCTATCTGTGTTTAATAGCGATCTTCAGTGTCATCGTTATTCACTTTCAGCTTAGATTTCATGATTTTACAAAGTTCAGTTTACATGTGTATATGTAACTGTACCAGATCTAGATCCACGATGATATAGTAATTTACTTAACCTTGGTTTTACAGACTTTCTCACGAAATTAGTGTTTCACTGCAACTACTTTCATTTAGCTTTAAAGCTATCGAATAACTCACTTACACTGACCTACTGGTCTCTTCTTACCCATAATGCATAATACATGTATGGAATGCTTCACGGGTTAGGGATAGATCCCTTCTCTTGGAGGCATGCAGGCAGTGGGAGATATTGTATTACATTCGCAGCTTAGCTGGATTTCTAAAGACCTACATGTTTACGGTGTAAAGGGCAACAACCTACATTGCAAGACCTACACATACACTATGTGTAGGCCTACATACTTGTAGATCCACAAATGCATTGATCAACCAAGATAATGGACATTATGAAAGACCCCTTTCATAAACCCAATTGTGCGGCTAATAGCAGCATAATTTGGTTGTTAAATCGGAGGAGGACCAGAGTTATCCGCATTATTTTGATGCTGCTATTATCTGCATAATAGCAGCATCGGGACTAGATTTTGACTTTATGAACGCATTTCCAAATAATGCGGATAATTGCCATGGTGCGGTCACAAGGTCACCCTCTTCCAACGTAACCGCATCGGAGGGGGTGTGTGTGGTTGCCATGACGATTATCCTCCTTTTTCAGGACGGGCGCTCGTAAAAAAAGTGCGGATTATTTTCGGTGTTTATGAACGCAATTTTTATTGATATATCCGCATTACTCTAAGGCGGCTAATTGGAGGATAGGTTTATGAAAAGGGTATAATAAGTGTAATCAATACTAAAATTGGCAAGCGTCCTACCAACAGTGTTAAGTAGAATATTTAAAACAAACAAAGAGTAGGTGGTTTCAAACTGCCTTGATCATAAGAATCCCTGTTAAATTACGAGAGCCTTTTCAGGCTAAAAATACCCATTAACTATTCCTGCATTAACACCGCCCCAAAACATACATGTACCCTCGGGATGAATTCCTGAAGTTAGGAGCGTGTGCAGTATGGTCTGATAAACGGGCAAGGCGCAAGATTCAAAACCAGTAGCTAAGCAGCCATCCTCGGCACCCGTGCCCAACTACATGCTGGGCTAAAAGTTCCTGTAAACTGCTTTCACTTTGCCAAAATACCTGCGACCTAGGAAAAATTCCCCGTGAAAGTTCTCGTGATTTTGCCAAGTTCCTACTATGGTATTTTCTTTTGGGGATATTACGCGTAATTTGCTTTCACATTGCCAATATTACCTGGTATTTTCTGATCTGGAACTGACGAACTTCAAGGCTGTCTGAAACCACTTAGTGATGCGGAGGTTATGTATTTAGCCTTAAGCCTGAGTCATATCGATTATTTTGAAAACCGGTGTTCGACAGCTCTAATTCGATCGAACATCGATGCATCGAATATTGAAGGCGGGGAAAATTCAGTCTTGTTTTTGCGTCGATGCGATGCGCTTTGCATATGCACTATACGCACTGACGGTCTGCGCTGGCGTTGGCCGGGTGAGCGTTGCACAAGCAGATGACAGAGCAAAGTTCGTTTGTATTTTTCATGATCACAAAACACACAAAAAATGCCGGGGACCAAAGCAGAATTCTTCCCAAAATATCTTCAACAATGATATTTGCAGATGACAACATATAAGTTTAAAATGAAACAATAAAGACATGAATCACGCAGAGTCGATCCGAATGATTTTTCGGTCAACTAGCATTCGCAGTCCATTCACCAGCCCCGTCCGCAGCTCCGTACACTCACTCTCCCGAAACGACAGGCGTGCTTGACGTCAGCGCCAGCAAACAAGTGCAATCAACGGAGAGCGCTGTAACTTGCCTGAGATTGTGTAGTTGGATCCAAAATGAGCTCCAAATAAATTTATGGGAATAAATACGTAATTTTCTCTGGATGGTCATTTGAATTGCTATTCAATGCTGATATAACGATTGTGAGGAAAGATTGTGGAATATGAGTTATGACGATGTTCGAGAATTAATCCTGATGACAATCCATTTTTTTAGGCGCAATTGAGCATGCGATCAAAATAAATACGAATGGTTCGAATCGAGCCCTAAATTCATCTAAATTATTACGATTTAACAAGATTTTATGGTCATACTAAGAATATTGACGATGTCAGCAAAGTATGTTATGTTCATATGGAAGAATTAATACTGGGATTATTTCTATGATTCCATTTCTGGACGTCTCCTCCAAGCTCCGAGAAAATAAGCACAATGCGCAAACTAGCTTCAAATTGATGGGGAAAAAATCAAACGCAATTTTCTCTGTTTTGTCATGTAAAATGTTATTATATGGTGATATTACGAACTTGAACAGAGTTTTTGCATGTAGACAATGTTCGAGAATCAATCCTGACGTGATTATTTTTTTTAGACAAGTGCACTAGCTCGACTCAAGAAGTCAAGTCGATCGTCATGAGATGCCCGCCATTGAAAATTGAAACGAAATACAAACGTTTCACATCAAGCTCTAAATTCATATTAATGATTATCATATGCAAATTATTGTTAAATATTACGATTAAATAATGTTCTATGGTCATGATATTAATATTGTTCATGAAAGCAAGATTTACTTTACGTTGATCGCGTAAATTTCCGGCTATTTTCTGGTTTGATTAAAGAACAGTACTGCGCATGCACGATCGATGGCCATGACTTCCATTCATGAATTCATCGTGCATAAATTATCTCGGCACGAGCAGACGAGTAAGACTCGAACTATGATCGAAATAAACTTCAAACTAATGGTGAATAGCATCATAATTACTCAATCGGTTTCATTGTGGGGGCAATAGAAATCAAGTAAGTGGTAGTAAAGTTGGACATTGCTGATATTTTTTTTTTTCGATGCACCGATTTTGCAAAATCTGCACCGGTGTTCGATTACATCGATCGAACACCGATTTAAAAATCGATTCGACTCAGGCTTAGTATTTAGCCTTTAGAACAATTGATTTTGGTGTCAATTACTTGTCATCGAGTGGTTCAATGCGCAGCTTTAAACTATACAGTACCCTTTACTATCTTGATGATGTCCAACACTGTTAAAAATATTGGGTAAATTTTTTTCCAGCACGAGGGTAATTATGTGTCCAACCAATTTTGGGCAGAATATTATCCTATGCAGGAAGCATAGGCAGCAATTACTATAGAATGGGCAAATTTTTCATCACACTTGATAAATAAAAGTCCAAAATAAATGCCCAATGTTGGTTGGACACATAATTACCATCATGGAGCAAGTTTACCCAATATTTTCTTTAGTGAATGGTTACTTTTAACCCTGCTCTTGATGACTTTAATGATTTGTGGGTTTTTTAAATTGGTAAGAAGTTTTTATTCCATTGATATTAAACTTGACTGAATATTCACTAGTATGATTGATTAAAATACTTTTGAGAAGCACTTGCCCAGTCACGGGTAAGTAAATTTTTAAATAGTTGGGAAATACTTGCCCAAAAATCTATTCCACTTGCCAAAAAATCCTTGAAAAAAAAGTTTTACCTCTTGAAAAGAAAGTTTTACTGTTTTATAAACCATTGACCATTGACCTCTCTTTTTACATTCTTGAACTGATCTACACTGTACCTTGTTATTGCATTTTTTTTCCAAAGTGAATCTACATGTATTTTGCCTGCCATGACCAAAATCAGGGTCAATATCATATCGAGTGGACCCTAATTTTGGTCACTCTACTGTGAGAATTTTGCTTGCCCAATTCGGGCAAGTACATGTAGTTTTGGTCTTTGCTTCTAAACACTTGCCCGACTCTAACTTTTACTTGCCCCAGCAATCAGGCAAGTGCTTATGAAGCACCCTGATAATGGTTGCAGGGAGTAATAATAAATTTGATACTTGAAGATCTTTACATAGAAGACCTTTATGGCAACCCAAATTTGACATCGAAGTCACTTAAGGTTTATCATCATTCACAACCACACTCTTTTATATTGGTACAATAAATCATCAAAAATCACAATATTTACAAAGGATTTGCAATATTGAAACATAGAATCAAGGAACATACATTCATGTACATGTCCAATAAATTTCTAAAAAGGCGCATTAATTTAAAGGCATAAAGGTTTCAAGGAGAGTCCAAGAAGAAGAGAGACCAACTTTCAAGAAGAGGTACCAAAAAAACCCACCCAGACTAGACTACCATGGCCCTCGGAGGTGGGAGTGCTTTAGCATCTCCCCAGATTTTCCTGGAGGCGAGAGTGCTGCATTCTCAATAGGCAGCACCCACAGGGCCCCTGGCGCCCATCTTACAAAGAGTTGCGATTGATCCGATCAACCGCAACTATGGAAAGCCAGCAAAGTCAACATATGGAATGCATGTTTGCTTAATTTTTTTCTAGATAAGAATGTATGAACTGTATATGTATCCATATTAAATTCATTTGACTTCTTGACAGTGCGGTATGTTCTTCTTTGTTTACAAAAGACGTTTTGCACATTTCCTGCAGAAAAAATTATGACACTGATGAATTTCCATAGAGTTACGAATGATTGAAATTTATTTCGTGATCATAAATATATTGATATATTATTTATAATAAAAAAATAAATTTTAATATTTGTTAAATAATAACTCTAAATTGTTTGTTAAGACGGCATTGCTTTTCAAAAGTACGACATACATAAGCGGTTCAAGGGTCGACACTATTGTATTTCCGTTGTTTACATGTGGATCGAGGGGTCTACACCATCAGTAAGGTAAGAAATCTTCATTTTTTTTTTAAATAATTTTCAAAACCTTACGATTTTGGTTTGAAAAGATGGATTTCCTAGAGAAATCCATCTTTGCTTTGGTCCTTCGCTTAAAACAATATGGAGGAGTGTCAAGACGTCGATGATGAAGAAGTATATGACAGTATCTAAAAAATCATCGTCCTCAAGACTAGAGTCTCCCATGATAATGGCTGTGCTGTGCGCCTCTACTGGATTTGCAAACAATTATTACTGGGGAAGTTCTCTTGAAGTCGGCCGGTACGAAACTGCATTATGCCCAGATCCAGATTAACCCCCCCCCCCCCACGGCCCACTTTCATGACTACACCATCAGTAAGGTAAGAAATCTTCATTTTTTTTTTTAAATAATTTTCAAAACCTTACGATTTTGGTTTGAAAAGATGGATTTCCTAGAGAAATCCATCTTTGCTTTGGTCCTTCGCTTAAAACAATATGGAGGAGTGTCAAGACGTCGATGATGAAGAAGTATATGACAGTATCTAAAAAATCATCGTCCTCAAGACTAGTCTCCCATGATAATGGCTGTGCTGTGCGCCTCTACTGGATTTGCAAACAATTATTACTGGGGAAGTTCTCTTGTAGTCGGCCGGTACGAAACTGCATTATGCCCAGATCCAGATTAACCCCCCCCCCCCCACGGCCCACTTTCATGACTTTGCCTTGGTAAGGCATTATCCTCATTACAATACAAGGTCCCTTGGACTTGGAGCTGGAGCACTCACACATTGTACGAGGTTAGTATGTACTAACCTCGTACAATAGACCGTGTTTGACCCTGGATTTCGAAGTAGTCGGCAAACATCGCTTCATTGCTGAAGTAATATTTGCCGAAGCTCCTTCTCGCTACGCACCGGGGCTCTTGCCGGTAAGTAGCAAGAGTTTGTTGAATATACAAATAATAATAAAATAATAATCCGATAAAAAAAGCACATTTTGCTTACCTCGGCCTCGAAAGTGACTTCGCTTGTCCCTTCCACGGAAATACAAGGAAGCCCGTTGGTGGCGCTAATAATTTCACAACCTTGATTCAGCTCCTCGGTAATTTTATAACTGTATCTAAATTCTTTGAATGCGCAATCCTCATGATTAATTTACTAATTATGGGCACCAATTCATGAAATGCCTTCAAAAAACATATTTAATGATTATTATTGGTGATGATATTACTCATTTGCATTAATTTAAAAAGATGACTGATAAAAAAAAAATGAAAATAATATACGTGCCTGGAAAGAAACCAGCAGTACAAGCTTGGACGAACGTCAATAATACGTATACGGTATACCAAAGTCTATACAATGAAAAGATTGGACACTTCACGGACTTTGCGTAATGCCTTGCGTCGATATGCGTGTAAAATAGTGTAGGTGCCTATTCTTTCCCTTGTCGTGTCTTTGATATGAATATAAATCGCGCGCCCTCTTCAGGAGAAAATTGATATCAACGCTGACTGATTTCTATCTCCGTAAAATCTTCACTAAAGATCAAGAAAATATACATATTTTTAGAAAGAAACTTCAAGGAGAAGTCACGGAAGGATCTAAATGATTCGGTAAGTGTCATAGCAGGATGTGGAATATTTATTTATACATAATATTTTATGTGGGCAAAAGCCCACTGTATTTTCGAAGTGTAGTGGTGTGTCGCGTGCGTATGACTGATAATCCTTCACTCGCGAGACGATATGAACCCATGGGTGGAGCTGGAGAGGACCCTAACCATTGGTCCCCTGGTTGCTTGCTCACAGGCATTCATGTTTTCTTAGCTGTCAGGTAAAAAACCTAGGTATAACTTATCAATCATATCCATAGCGTAATGGATCTACTATAACTTATAAGCATACCACACAGTTCTGGATCACATGTACGGGAGAGCTCAGGCGACCAAAGCCACCGAGTTCCCGTTAACTTTTTACACTGGCCTCAATACATTACCTGCTGGGCGACAGGATCCAAAATTGCTTCGATCGTTTTCGTGTGAAAAACCGGCATGGCTTATCCCTCGAACACTCAAAAACAGGAGAAAATATTCCTTCAATTTAGAGGAGGGTCCTGAAATTCTGAATATTCCAACCAGAAAAACAACGCGATGACCAGACGACTTTGTTTTAAGTATTCCTTCCCGGGATCCCCGATTTAGTGAGCGCAACTTACGAGCTACGAACGGCGCACCCCTCAATCGATAGGCGAGCGATTTCCTCACCCCCTCATGCACCTGTGCGTTGGTATTGTATTGGGAAGTTATACCAGCTCGCCCCACCCTCAAAGCGAACGAGTGCTTAGTCTTGGATTGCAGTCATAAATTTATATTATTTTTTATAGATTTTGCCGTCTAATTTCACATAGGCTCTGGCGGATCCAGGGGGGGTGGCAAAGCCGGCCCGTGCTCCCCCCTTTGAGGAGCAAAATTAAAATTTGTAATGTAAAAATACTGTTAAAACAGAAGTGTCCCCCCCCCTTTTTTGGGGGGGGGGGCTTGTCAATTTTTTCGGGGACGAAATATCCTTAATATTTTGTTAATTTTTTGTTGATTTGGGGTTAAAAACATTCCTCTGAAAAATTTGCCGCCCCCCCCCCCTTGAAAATCCTGGATTCGCCCCTGCGTACAGGAGTCCCTGAATCACTGAGCACTATAATAATTCACGTGTTATTGTTTCACGCGTCGATCATTTTTTTTTTTTCAATTGCGATAAAAAGATATGTACAGAAAAAATCATGTGGGTGTAATAACAGATTGTTAATACAAAAAAGACATTATGAAAATATACATATAAACATGCTTGCCTAAATAGATAAAGAGATTTCAAGAAAAGGATGGACTAAAAGGAGAATGAAACCATTGGAACAAGATGTGAAAACAGAAAAATCAAAGAAACAGATCAACAAAAGTTTAAGAAAAATCGGACAAATAATGAGAAAGTTATGAGCATTTGAATATTACGATCACTATTGCTAAGGAGATAGCAAATTGGCGATACGACAAAGATGTGTGATGTCACTGACAACTCTCCCCATTACTTTAGTATATATTTCACTTGAAATGCCTCTTTTATCACATCTATCCATAGATCATGTGTTCTTTCTACATGAGGGCATGTAATACATATTTTTTAAGAATACATCATGGATAAAGAGTTTGTATCATCATAAGAAAAAGCAAAAAGAGACATTTTGAGGGTATTTTATAGTCCACCAAAGGGAAAGTTGTTCATCAGTGACATCATACATCCTTGTCGCATTGCCAATGGGAGGATCTCCATAGCATTAGTGATTGCAATATTCAAATGCTCATAACTTTCTCATTATTTGTCCGATTTTTCTTAAACTTTCTGTATTCTTATTCTTTGATTTTTCCGTTTCTACACAAGCCTATTTGTTCCAAAGGTTTCATTCCCCTTAAAGGAAAACTGCAAAAAAAAAACATTTATTTAGTCGAGGCATAACCTTACAAGAGAAAGTCATAGAATTGAAGATTAAAAACAATTTTTTATAATTGAATATGAGAAGAAATTAAAATGATTAAAATTCATAGGCCTAAATAAATAGATTGAAATACCTGGAAGTACATTGCAAATTCAAAGCAAGGATTTTGGTCAAATAATCAATAATCCAAATCGTGAGACAAAAGATATAATTGGAGTCTTCGTTTGAATACATTTGGAGAAGGGGAAACAAGAATGGATGAGGGAAGGGAGTTCCAGAAAGATGGGTCTGAATGCCTTATGGATTGTAACATGAATTCTTCATTGTTTTTATACCAACATGGAATTTAGACAAACTTCTTGTATTTTAAGAGTGAATACTGCTATCAAGAGATAATATGTTATTTAATGCATGTGGAAGGGTAAGATCATTGTGCAATATTTATTGAGTTGGTATATAATTATGTTCAAAACGTTATGAGATATACATAGGTTTTGATGGGGCCCTAAATTCTGCAGGGTACATACACTCCAAAAACAAATCAGTCAAAAATGACAAGTTAATAGGGTCAGCTGGGTGCAACTGTTATTCTACTCATATTTTACTATTTTCTGGTCAATATCTAGTAAGATATTATCTTACTAGAACAGAGTTATTTCTGACTAGAATATATGTCAGAAATGTGAATATCAGTGATTGCCATATCAGTTGCTCCCAGCTGACTACTGGTCTAGTCAATTTGACTGATTTGTTTTAAGAGTGTATTCTTAAGACTCTCTGTTGTAGATACCATGTAAACGTGATTTATAAGTATCGCCCCATACACTATTGCAATAAGTTAAGTGGGGTAGGATAAGAATATTTATATAAAAATCTAATAATTGTTTTGGGTAATATAGGACGTGATTTACTAAGGATGTCTGTGGTCTTTGAAATTTTGCATGAAATATATTGTATATGATGTATCCAAGTAACATGTTCGATAGGGCAACCTAAAAACTGGACCACTTCAAGTTTGTTTTAAAACTGGTTTTACTGTTAAATTTTTCATTCAATTCATATTAGGAAAAACCTTTTTGTTTATTATGGAAATACATATAATTAGGCTTTTGAACATTGATAAGTAGTCTGTTGTTGTCAAACCTCTTGCTAACATTATTTAGTTCAGTTGATATTACATTGGATAATTCAACAACATTTTCATGAGATTTTAACAAAGTAGCATCGTCAGCAAATAGTATAACCTTAAAAACATAAGAGAAATAACAGAAATCACTTACATAAATATTATATATAGTGTTTATTTTACTTATAAAAAACACACACAAAAATGCAAAACATATGGATAGCGCATATTCAGTTTAGTCGACATTACTATATTGTTCCATTGGGTCCATATACAATACACAGTAAAAAGTAAACACATGAAACAAGCAAAACATATACGGTAAATCAAACAAAACAACAAAAGTGATGTGATATATCATGTTACTAATAAGAAAAGATCATAAAATTAAATAGTTTGGCAAGAATTTACACTAAATATTTGTAAAATGAATGAATTAGGTTGCTATCATATCAAACAAAGTTTTTCACAAGGAGCAAGGAATGATAAATGAATACTATGAATATTTGTTTTATTATTATCTGTTTACTGTTGTGAGCTAGGATGATTGTTAAAAGATTTGAATAGTAAAATTTAATCCAACGAGACCACCCTCCAAACTCAGTACGATGGATTATACATTTTCAAATTAGGGAAGGTAGATGGCGCTAGAGTTCTTTCATACATAGTTTATTCCGTGAGGGCGTCCGTTAATTCAAGGCAGATTCAAGGGGTTGACGGAATTTGGCAAAATTGGCAAAGTGGAGCCTTAATCGACGAAATAAAGCAGCTCTGATTTTTAACAAAAGAGGTTATCTCAGGTGGGATGATGTGTTGTGTCGAGGTGAGAACATTGGAATCCGGATCACCAAGATAAGAGACACGAAGACAAAAGAAGGCGTATAATCATAATACAAAAGCGGATATCAAGGCGTTGACGAAGTTGGGCAGACTTGGCACGATGTAGCCTGAAGTAAAGTAGCTCCGATGTTCACAAAAGAGCGATGACGCGTTCGGTCGTTGAGCCAAGGTGAAAACACTGGATTTAGTTAAAAGGCTCAAAAGAAGGCGCACAATCGCAATACAGGAGCGGACAATTCAGGGGATGACGAGTTCGAAGACAGGAGGGGTAAATTGACTCTGTAATCCCTTTTCCGGAGAATATATTATGATGCATTCATTTTTTTCAGATCACATTCCTTTGTGATGGAGACTCGTTTTTTTTTCGTAAGTTTTAGAACGCACAGAATTCGGCCATCTTGGGTCCGTAGAGCATGAAGTTCATCTCTTACACTAGTCATGCTAGTTTTGACTTTCCAAAAACGTTAAGATCTTGTTTTGGTGAGGCTCTCATGAACAAACATAGCGTTGTCTATAAAACCCCTCAATCTTTTTCGATTTCTGCAGATTTGTCCTGTGTGTCATAATGGTGAATTTCACAATTGCTCCTTTACTTTCCTTTCTGGGCCCTAAACTACAACTTCTGTCATTGTCCTTTGCATCTAGTGTTTCATTCATCCGTTGATAACATAAAGCGATTACAGTTTCATAGGTGTTATCACTCTCAGATTCGTTAATACCATGAAATATTAGACAGTTTCTTCGTGTGTACTGTTCAGAATCATCATGTTTCTCGAGCGAAATTTGGATGTGAGTCTCAAGGGAAGCAATTTCATTATCTCTCGATTTGAGTTCAAACTTCATAAATTCACGTATATTTTCTGTCATGTGTTTGGTAATGACGGGTGTGATTTCGTCAACAAGAGTCTTTTTAAGAGCACTTACCAATTTGTTAAGCATGTCGACGTCACTCTCTAACACTTTATCAAGTTCGGCTCGTGTTGGTATTACCTCTTCAGCTTGTTGTTTCGAATTGCGTGTATTCGGTGGTGGAGCCATGATGAACTTATAGATCACATAAAATCTGCAAATGTTTATTTTCTTTAAAAAATAGAGCAAAAACGTAAGAAATCACATCCATAAGAGATCCAAGCAGTATATCGAAGACATGAAAGTTAATTATGCTGATTATAAATGACCAGGATGTCGGTCGGGAGGCACTCAGAAAACGCCTCCGCTAATGACAAAGACCAGGGGCCGTTTCATAAATCTGTAAGTTAAGAGCGACCTTAAGAACGACTGGTAATCCTTTCTTACGCGCTAAACCATCGCCAATGAACATTTTGGTGTACACCATGTAACACAAGAAAGGATCACCAGTCGTTCTTAAAGTCGCACTTAACTTACGAACAGCTTTATGAAACACCCACCTGGGGAGCGTTTCATCAATATTTTCATCCGACAGGTTGTCAGATCTGACATCTTTCCATGATTTTGATTGGCTGAGAGGCACCGTTCCTATGGTATCTGTCGGATGAAATGGGACTTGTCGGATAAAATGTCCGACAAGTCCTTTCATGAAACGCCCCCAGAATGTCTTCGTCGTGATAGAGGAGAGGAACCAGGGACTGAACCTTTGGGGAATACCTCAATAAATACCGCAATAAGTGAGTAGTGGGTCGGAAAGTGTTTTATTTAAAGATACATATTGTAATCTAAAAAAAATTACCATAGTAACGGAATATCACGGATTCCATACATATCTAACTTTTTTAATTGAAATATCATTGTCAATTGAATCAAAGGCTTTAGATGAGTCTATAAAGATTCCAATCGTGTATACTTTTGTATTCAAAGAAAAATAATCGTATCATGTAAGTCAATTAGAGCCTTTTCGGTTTGAATATTTTTTTTGAAAACCATATTGACATGGATTGGTCATATTGTTTATACACAAATAATCATTAATACGAGTATATAAAACCTTTTCTAATGATTATCATGGAGAAAAAGGGCAATATTGAAATAGGACGGTATTTTGAGGAATTATATATGTCATATTTTATGAATCGGAACAACTATAGCAACTTTTAATTCAGACGTAACTATCCCTATGGTAATAGATTAATTTGAAATATAAGTGTGTGAGTTACAACAGTATAAAATAATGATAGCTTATGACTTCACCATTCAAATCATCAATACCGGATCAATGGTTTATGGTTATATAAGTGTGTTTTGAGATGTTTTTTGAAGAGGTTAAGAGAAGAGAGGTTTCGAAGAGATGGAGGGAGTTTGTTCCAAAGACGGGGGGCAAGAGATTGAAAGGAGTTGAAACCGGCCTGTTTTCTGAATGGACTTTGGAATTACATAGGAAGGAGCAGCAGTAGAACGAAGAGAGTAAGTAGATCTTTGTGGCTGAAATAATGAATAAATGTAAGAAGGTTGTGTGGTTGACAGAGACTTATAGGTTTGAACAAGTATTCGATAATGTATTCTATCAGAAACAGGTAGCCAATGTAGTTCATTTAGAAGAGGGGTAGCATTACACCATTTTGGTTTTCGACAGATTAATCGTGCACATTTGTTCTGAAGGCGTTGAAGTCTTCCAAGATCCTGTTTACTAATACCCCCAGCAAGCAACCACCATAGTCCAGCCTGGAGAGCACAAGAGCCCTAACGACATTATGGCACGTGTCCTTATCCAGGAAGCTTCTCATGCGATTGGGATTATATATTTGCCAGTTGAGAGTGCGACACAAGTATGTTACATGTTCGGTCATTTTCATTTCACTATCAAAAACAACTCCTAAATCCTTAATGGTTGAAGATAATGGAATATCTATGCCATTAAAAGAAAAAGAAAGGTCAAGGAACCGATCAAGGTGTGCAGGAGCTGCACTGCAACAAAGAACTCCGTTTTACAAGAATTTAATTTCAATTTATTATCAACAAGCCACGATTCAATGTCAGACAAACATTTTGAAATGCGAAAATACGCGTAGGCTGCATCTCCAGGCTTGGTAGGATCAAAAGTGGTGAACATCTGAATGTCATCGGCATAAACATGGTACACTGTTAAAAAAACCCTGATTTTACAGAAAAATAAAAGAAGATTTTGCAGAAAGCAATACCAGAATCATTCTTTAAATTCATGAAACAGGAATTTTTCTGCAATTTAACAGAACAGGTCTGTTAGAAAAAGGGAAAAGAGTGTTTTATTTAAGGAAATTTGTAAGATTACACACACCAAATACCAATTTCCTGTAAGATTACGCAATCTGGTAAGATTAGAGGTGTTCTCAAGACTCTGCTGCAGGAACTTCTTTTAGTTTAAGGATAAATTTTCTAACAGTGTACTGAATTGAGTGTCGACTGATGATGTTCCCAATATTACCGATGTAGTATATGTAAACAACTGAGGCCCGATAATATACCCTTGTGGTATACCATATTCCAATGGTTTCTCACTTGAAAGTGACCCTTTTATGTGTACTCGACTAGACCTGTTACTAAGATACGATTTGAACCAGGAAAGAGCATTATTACCTAGGCCAAAGTCGTCAGCCAACCTTTGCAAAAGGATTTTGTGATCTGCCGTATTAAAGCCAGATGCGAGGTCAATAATAAGAAAATAAGAAAACAGCTTGCTTATTGTCAATTGCAATTATCATTCTGTAGGCTAATCAGAGCAGTTTCAGTGCTATGTGCCTTACGATATGCAGACTGCATTGGATCAAGTAAATTATTCCGTGTAACAAAAGTAGATACCTGTTTGGAAACAGCCTTTTCAATCACTTTACCTACAAATTGCATGTTAGAAACAGGTCTATAACTACCTAAACTATCTTTGTCCAGAGTAGACTTCTTGAAAACCGGTGTTATAATGGACGATCTAAGACTCTCTGGGAAAACACCAGTAGACATTGACAGATTCAGGATACGTGAAAGTACTGGGAGTAAAACAGACAAATGCTTCTTAACCAGCCATGTAGGCATGGGATCCAAAATGCAAGATTTTGAGGAACACTTAAAAAATCATACGTTGTAATACATTCTCACTCACAGTATCAAATTTATCAAGAGTTGAATCAAGTTTACATGTATTTGAAGATACGTTAGATACACTACATTCAGTTGGGACAGTGCCCTCTATATCATCCCTAATTTTAGAAACTTTAGTGGCTAAATGATTTGAGAAACTTTCGGCAAGATCTGTAGAGCTGGGAGACACAGGAAGGACATTACCACTGGCATTGAGCAATTCGTTGGCAGTCTTATACATGTCCTTAGTATTACACGAAGAAAGTTTGTTACGATAATAGTCTTTCTTAGCGGAAACAACAACATCGACAACATTCCGCTGGGCCTCAATACAAAGTCTGTAGTTAGCATCTGACTTTGCTATGCGCCAGCATCTCTCAGCACGTCGTCTGGTACGTCGGGCTTCATTCACTTCGTCGGTGTACCAGCTAGGCTTCACGCGAACAGACATTGGCCTTGTTGATGCAGGGGCATGGGCGTCCAGGACTTCACGACAAGCTTTGTTGTACTGTAGCACAAGATCATCTATGTCACTTCTATCACATTCCATGATTGAGTTCATCCTTTTAGAAAGATCCTTAGAGAACAGATCATGATCTATTGACTTAAACTTTCTGAGAACACGAACGTCACTAGCAGTAACTGGCTTCTTTAGATTGAGATCAAACTTTATCATAGAGTGATCAGAGTGGATGATCTGATCAACGAAGCATGTCTGGATGATAGTGTCACTGTCCTTAACGATGAGGAGATCAAGGGTATGTCCAAAACGATGAGTGGATCCTTAAACAAGCTGCTTGAAGTTAAGTGAGGTAAGCAATGAGTTGAAGTTTTTGACCTCAGGCTTACTTGGACAGTCCATGTGAAAGTTAAAATCTCCCACGACCACAAGCCTGTTCGGCAGCAGACCTGCACAGCTGAGTACTTTCTCGAATTCTTCAAAAATGTTGATGATGGCATCCAGAAGGAGGCCTGTAGATAACAAGAAAATTGACTTGTGGGTTTCTGAATAGAGCAAACTCAAAAGAGCTTACTTCAGGGAGGGCATCAGAACAATCCTGCAGCTTTACATTGCTGTCATACACTGCAGCGCGATACCTCCACCACAAGAAGTTTTTCGAGGAACACTAATATTGTATCGTGGCCTATAAATTTATACTGTAAACTACGATAACCTTTGCACTAATCTAACCTTAATATATGGATCTCGAAGTTCGATGAAGGCCTGGAATGGAACTCGAACTAGATGAAGTCAGGTGCCGTTGTCAGAGCGCTCTGAATCCTAGTTGTAGTGTAGCTGCCGGGGTATGGTGCTTCCTCAGGCCAGTACGCATTCAGCGGTGGATCCAATTGACTCTTAACAACAACTCATACTCAAATGTGTCTTAGCTTATATATACCCTGTGCCTAATAGGTCATTACCAAGCATCAATGATCAAGGCATGATGTTATAATAGATCCCTATAAATTGCCCAATGCAGCAGCTTAAGGCTAATATATAATAGAACATCTTGTATCCAAGAGAGGGGAATGTCTATTGTTATAGTAGAGGCTGTGTTCACACAGCATACAATCTAGATTAAAGGAAGTATTCTCATGATACATGTACATAAAGTTAGTGCTCGTCTCTACACTAAGAACGGAGAAGCCAGGTGGACAAATCTCACCAAGGATGACCCGGTCATCCTGCTGAAGCCAAGTCTCTGTTAGGAAGGCGATGTCAAAGTCATTGTCGACGATCAAGTCGCACAGTAGAACACTCTTGTTGGGAACTGACTGACTATTCCAAAGGCATGCTTTCACAGATCCATACCTACTTGTATAGACCAGTTCGTAATTACTTCATGGCAATTTTGGTCAAATGACCTTTCACTTCTTTCATCATGATAGGCAGATTTCAAAGCAAGATATTACGTAAGCTTGCCTTACATAGCAGGATGAAGGAACTGAATAGACCAGGTGACCAGAATAGCACACCAATGAACGCTTAATGAAGGTATTTGTTGCATTCCTACTTTGAATGCATATCTTAGCATGTTGCACAATGTACTTGACAAACTGTGAAATACTAGTCGTTCGTGGAAGCCCCGGGGGGGGCACTCGACCAAAAAAGTGGTGGGGGGTGTGCCGCGGGCGAGACAAAAAACGGGGGCCTTGGAGCGGGCTTATTGTAAAAAGGAGGGTCCTTCGGAACGACAAATGTTTGTGAAAACGGGGGTCCTTGGAACGGATCGCCAGCGTGTGAGCGCGTATGCATCCCTACGGAACGGTCATGCGTGCATGATGCAGCTAGCGCGGCCTCCGCCGGGGAGCTCTGCGGCCGCTTTTCACCAAAATTGCAGCTCATTCAACGCGATCGGAGCGGCGTAACGAAAAATATGCGAAGCTTTGGAGCGGATTTCTCTCTTCGGCCATATCGTGTTATAAGCCACTTAGGACCTCTTCGAACACCTACCAATATTTGCAGGCCGATTCAATGAAATGACGGCTTCAATGATTTTCAAAAGAAATCTTTTGTCCTCGATGCGAAACTTCCCCCACAGACGAACCGAAATAGTGACCTTGCTACAACACGTATTTTCCCATAGGGCGTGCGCTAACTTTTCGCCAATCACGATCGAGTACCGTCGAGTGGCGCCTCCCATGTAGTGACCTATTTGTAATGTCATTGGCCGAAAGAAGGCATGCGCAAGATATTGGTACATGGCGTAAGTACTCAAGAATTTATAGTCCAGTCAACCAAACATGTATATTTCAATTCTCTGCGCACGTCGCCGTGGATGTATGTACTTTTGGCCAATGAGATTGCAGATATCACTACATGGGGGGCGCCACACTCGGCAGTGCAACGTGCATGTATACGTGCATATTGGCGAAAAGTTTTGCTCATGCCCGAGTCTCCGCCTTCAGTTTTTATTACATTGTCCGTGACTTTGCAGCACAGCGCTAGCGAGCGTTAAGCATGTAATTTTTCTCGATCGAGACGGGCTGCAGCTGGTGAGGTGCATGGGCCATGTAGGCTTTATTTAGTCCGCAGTTTTGAAGTGCAATCCTCTAGCACTGCATGATATTTGGAAAATAAAATGAAGTTATAAAAAGTAATCAAATCAACCAAGTTGTCACCTGCGTATTTCGACAGATTGGGCCTACTCATTACCCTTGAGTTTATTGGCCTACTCATTTTACCCTTGAGTTTATTTAGTTAAAATAATTATTAAAGAAAAAAGGTAAAACAATGAAGTAGATCTGACGATAACCTAAATCTATCAAATGAGGAAGGTCCACTTTAGTCCTCCTCTTCAATTAAGACCACTCTGCCACTTAATTTCAGACGGTTATTCCTGCATCCTTAAAAATATTCAGATGATTGTCTGTTCGAACCAAAAGTCTATAAGAAAAATACGTCAAGAGTTTAATATGGCTTCGAATGAGACTATTTTTAAAGCTGATTCACTTTTAAAAGTATATTACATCAAAGCCACATGTGTTGCTTAGTAACGAAATAAACCACAGAATTTGACATAGATGCGCTAATTTCATCACGGCACGGATTTTTAGACTCCGCCTCCGCGGCCCATTCTTCCAATCGATAAGCTTATGATCACCAATGCGCAGGCACGGATTTCCAGACTCCGCCTCCCATGCAGGGTAAATTAGCTGCGAGATGACACCGAGTACCGTGTGCACTCACGATCACGTTTATAGCAAAAATTGTGAGCGTGTGCACACGAAATAATGCAGATCCCCTGTATTAGCAGTGGATAGTGCGAACAGTCCACATAAATGTGGACTGTTCGCACTGTCCACTGCTAATACAGGGGAATTAAGGTAATTAACCTGTATATTCCATCTACCCCTCATTTCCCTCCTCTTCAAGACCACTCTGCCACTTTCAGACAGTTACCTATTCCTGAAAATAAAAATAAACACAATTATACAACTTATCTTTTTTTAAAAGAACGCTTTAATATAAAAAATATTTGATGAAATACAATATAAATCTGTCTTTATTTGGTCTCCTTCGAGGCCACTATCGTGTACAAGTCTATGGAAGATACACCGTTAAACTATACACAGTAGTGGCCTCGAAGGAGACCAAGAATAGCTTGAATAATAAGATTTTAGAAATATCGGCTCACTATACTTGGTCTCCTTCCAGGCCACTATTGTGTAGAAGTCTATGGAAAATACACCATAGTTTTATACACAGTAGTGGCCTCGAAGGAGACCAAGTATAGCTTGAACAATATTTTTTTAAAGAAATTTCAGCTCACTATACTTGGTCTCCTTCCAGGCCACTATTGTGTACAAGTCTATGGAAAATATACCATAGGTTTATACATAGTAGTGGCCTCGAAGGATACCAAGTATAGCTTGAACAATAACTTTTTGTAAATATCGGCTCACTATACTTGGTCTCCTTCCAGGCCACTATTGTGTAGAAGTCTATGGAAAATACACCATAGGTTTATACACAGTAGTGGCCTCGAAGGAGACCAAATAGATTGAGCCCATAGTAGATTACATCCAAGCCACCTGTTGGAAAACGAAATAAACCACAGAATTTGAAAGAAATTGATGCGCGTGGTATATTTCACCCCCAAAGTCACAGATTTCCAAACTCCGCCTCCCAATCGTCATCAAATGCATCGGGTGATCACTAGTAGTGTGTACCGTATTTGTGTACGACTTGTGTCTGCGCATGACAGTTGCACACGAATTGGGCAGAGCTCGAGCAGATGCGACGCGACGACGTACAATGTAAGCGCACGATATTCCTGGATGGACGGCTAGTTTGCTGAAAAAAAGACTTTCAATTTCGAAAGGTAGGACATGATTTGAATACCAAAAGTGTCCGGGGGAAAGAGTCCACTAGTGGCTTCGATCACGAGAATGCCCTCTCTTCTTTTTTCTTGATAAGAAGAAAATGCTATGCCTTGGAGCGGCTTTCTTTGTTCTTTTTCTCAACAAGGCAAAAATGCTATGCCTTGGAACGGAAATTTGAGTGTAAAAATGGGGGTCCCCTCCGCGGCACATACCCACTATGCGTTATATACTGAGTGCCCCCCCCCCCCCCGGGGTGGAAGCATTGTTGTTTTTTGTGGATGTAAATGAAAACGACAATTCAAAAGAATATATGAATAATCAAGACATCAAAGATGGTGCTTATCTCATTAGATTTTAAAGCACCATGTCACTTTAGTGCAAATGACCTTCTTCTGATCATGCGTAGAATCTTTTGATCATGCGCTTAAAGGAACAACGAAATGGCTTATTACCTCGATGTTTTCCGGCGGCTCTCTCTGAACGATGCTCAGCCTTGTTCTTGTCCTTCCTCCTTCCAGCTCTTGTTCTACGCCTAGTAATAGGCTTCCTGTGTATTCCCAATTCCTTGATATGTGACCATACATCACAAGGCAGCTTAAAATCACAGTTCAATTCAAGAATTTGAGATCTAGTAATTAGACCAATTATGCCAGTATCCACTGAGAATAATGGATGAATAGGTCTACTTGACCATGTATAACAAAGAAACAAGATTAACAGGGATATATACAATAAAAGTGTTCTGGTATAAGCCAAAGGCTTCTCAATAGAACGTGTGTACAATGCATACATGGAAGCCATGGGCATAGCAAATCAAACCAAACCAGACCTACAAACACTAAAATATCTATCATAGAAATACATCGATTCTAGAGCACAAAACCTTACCAAAGTGGTCCTGTAAGATCAGTGATATATAATAAACAGGATGTCACAATTTATAAACAATAAAGATAGAGATAGACACACACAAAAAAAACTTGCAGAGCAAAATACAGTGCTGCCTGTGAGGCGCTCTAATGTAAAAAAAAAAAAAAAAAAACTCTGCCATTGTCTCCACTTTGATAAAAAGGCCCAGGAGGGATATCTGTCGTCTATTACGTCAGCCACTATGACTGATTAACCCAGACGTAAAATGTTTCCAAGGTAATTGATTATATACCAGCTTGGCGTTACCAGCAAAATGCTGTCCTGCTGAGTTCCTACGAGATTTACCACAAACAGAAACAGAAATTTGAGGATTAAGAGATTTAACAACATTTAAAACTTCACTTTCATCAATAGGTTTTGATAAGTGATTTTTCAGGTATTTTGTGCAATATGTATTGTTCAAAATCAAGAGAATTATTCTCAATTGACGTATGCAATTTGTTACCAGGATTCAGAAATAGTTCATTAACCCTATCTAGGCCGGGGTATTTTGGGAGTTCATAAGGCCGGGGGGGCCTCCCAGGCCCCCCCTTAAGATCTCGGCCGTCGACCGCGCGATCGCGCCGAAAATTGGCACGCGGGTTGCTTGGGACATAATCTACAAGATTGTATAGTAATTTATTTCATGCGAATCGCTATTAAGTGATTATGCTAATTTATGCGTAATTAGTATGCGAAATCATACTTTTTCCTCTAACTCCCTAAATAAAGCTCCAAATGTACTAATTTTTGGTATACAAGCTCTTTGTGGTGTTCTTAGCAAGTGTACATGACAAAAATTGCGATATCAAATCATTTTCTTATGTATTATGTTATTTTTTTCAATTTCTTATGTATTTCTTTGTTTTTTGACCTTTTGTTTTTCATTGTTTTTTCAGTGAAATTTGTTGGGGACTCTTCTGTGGTCATAAAAAGAATAAAATAAATATATTTAGACCAGCAAAACTAAAAATAATCATACATTTATGAATTTTGGTTGAAAACACAATTTGCATTGACTTTGTACACGAAATCACGTTTTTGAGCAATTTTCGGTCTGACATGCACTTACATAATGATGCGTAATTTCGGAACCACGTACCCGGGTGACGCAAAATTGGTCTCAAAAGTTGCGCAAGACTTGAAAGTAAAAAGTCACCGAGCAGCGCGGTCAAACAATTTCGCACGGCGAAATTATCGCGCGATTCGTTGAGGGGGGGCCTCCGAGGCCCCCCCCCCCCCGGCCTAGATAGGGTTAAAGGAATTTGCAATAGCTTTATCATCTTCAATTTTGTCACCACTTACAATCATATACGTTGGTAAACTCATTATCAGAAGCATCATGAAACAGTGAAATGGAAGTAGTAAGTCACAGTCGCGGATCCAGGAGGGGGCCGAGCCGGCCCCCCCCCCCCTATTTTTGACAACCTGCAGAAAAAAATTGTACTCTTTATCTTAATAGTAACTACGAAAAACAGAAAGAAAAGTAAGAGAGAGGTATTATACCTATGATGTGCAATTTACAGCCTCGTAACGGCCGGCCCGACCCCGAAAGAAAACAAGAAAAAGATGAGGGAAAGAAATGAAAAATAAACTTTATATACAAATTTTCGCTCGTGCTTCGCGCTCGCATTGCCTGTGTAATGAATCCCATTTAAGAGGATTAAATAACACTTCATATGTCCAGTTCTGAAAACAATTTGCACACAATATTTTAGCTCGCACATCAAGCTTTCATTATTTTGTTTGATTTACACAAATTTTCAGCTCGCGCTGCGCGCTCGCATTGTTTGATTTGTGAGATACCTATCCTGTTCGGAAATTCTTGCCAAAATTTGTCAAAATGCTTCTTTAGTATGTCAGTATAAAACAAATTAAGCTTGTGCTTCGCGCTGGCATTTAATTGTTTGAGACACACAGCTTATTATTTAAATAGAAACGCGCTTAGACTTTCCAGTTTTCAGGTCGGAATATCAAAAACTTTGAGCTCGCGCTTCGCACTATCATTGTTTAATTGGTGATACTTGTATCCTCTTCATTAATCACAAAAAACAGTCCTAATTGAGTCCCTTTTCTCGTTACTATAATAAAATTTTTGCTCGAGCTTCGCGCTCGCATTGTTTAGTTGGATACTTATCTTTGCTCATGATTATAAAAACTGCTCAGAATCTTCAGTTCTAAGGTCATAAAATATCAAAGAATTTTAGCTCGCCCCTCGCGTTCGCATTATATATTAAGACCACATGAGATACCTTATCTTATTTATAACAATAAAAACTAACATATACTTAAGACTTCAGTCTTTAGTAAGGATTACCCCCTGAACCCCCCCCCCAAAAAAAAAAAAGATTATAGCAGCCAATCGAGAAATATGTTGATGAAAATATTTTTCGACCCCCCCCCCTTTGGCGAAAGCTGGATCCGCCCCTGAGTCAGATATACATTCATTGGTTACGTAATTGCAAGGTACACAGACATGTTCTGAAGGTTATATCGTTATGATTAAGTGTTTCCATCAACATAAGCAATAGTAAAAAGACTACATTTTAACAAGATAAAAATCCTCCTGAGATGAACTACAAATTGATAAAATACATTATGAAATACGATATTTGTGTAAAATCAAGAATGAAAATACAAAATACAAATAAACAATATGCAATATATAATGAATAAGAATGGAGTTCAGCAATATGCAAAGTACACGAAAACACATGTACTAAACAGGTGAGAAATATATTAGAAAGTCTTTATCAATTTATCCTGGTAGACGGTCTAGGTCTTGTTTACATGTAATATTCTTTTAATGGCTAAGTTGTTATCACCAGAAATGAGTTCTACAGTGCGTATCAAAAAAAAGTTTACACTTTGAAAAAATCCTGTAAAATTATGCATTTGTAATATCCTGAAGATTTTTCCACATTTTAACATTGGTACAGGTTCATTAAAGCAAATAACGATATAACTGTCAAAAATATTTCCGCTTGAGTGAGCACCACTTACTTTTGAAAAGTTAGTGAAAAAATGATTTGCGCAGAACATTGAAATAGTTATGCGAATAAAAGTAGACCGTAATCATGAAGAACACATGGAATTTAGCTAGTAAAATTGATTTGAAGATATCTTCTTCTTTGTTAGATTTGTTTCCTTGCCCAAAACACTTCGAAGAGTGCATTTCGCCCCACCCCACTCCCCCACACACCGAGCCCATCGTGACGATAGTTGCTATACACCGAGGTGTGATTTACATGAAATGGCTTAAACTTGATTTTCATTATGTTTATCATTGCTAAACTTGAGAAAAGTCTGGAGAAACAAGTATTAAATGAGAAATGAAATGTAAACCCACTTTCAATGATAAAAACTTAGTAAAAAATGCTGGAGATATCTGATATCAACTTTTCTTCAGATTCAGTTATGTCCTCGGATCCAGCTGGCACAAATAGGTTAAAGGTTGTGCTTAATAAGAGTTGAAATTTCACTATGGGTGAACATTTTTTTACAAAATGCTGGAATGTATCCGTTTTATTTCAATTGACTAAAAGTGCAAGGGAAATGTATGATAAATCTTTCGTAGGGTAAGTTTGATTTTTTCCTTTCCCCTTGTCACAGCATGAAAACGAGCATTTCTGCGCAAACAGATTTCTGCGAGCTTTTCAGAAATGGACAGTGCTCACTCAAGTGTAACATTCTGACAAAACGTGTTTACTTTCATTGGATAGATGAGACCCAAACCCAAGATTATATGTGCAAAAATTACCCACATGTTGTATATTTTTAAATTCCCAGGGCTTTTTCAAAGTGTAAACTTTTTTTTGATACGCACTGTATATGGCTCGACCGTCGCTTGTCCATGCCGCATTGATTACTTTGGGGCTACTTCTTGTGAGGGAAAGCAAAGTAGCATTTTCTCTCGTTAATGCACCCCCATAAAATTTGATTTGAATAAAAAGAGAAAAAATCCAACAAACATAACACTGAAAATTTGATCAAAATCGGATGTGAAATGAGAAAGTTATGACATTTTAAAGTTTTGCTTAATTTCATAAAACAGTTATATGCACATCCTGATCGGTAATTCGGTATACAAATAAGGAGACTGATGACGTCATCCACTCACTATTTCTTTTGTATTTTATTGTTCGAAATATAAAATATTTTAAGTTTCTCCTGATTGTCAAGTGAAACAACGACTTATCCCCCCCCCCCTGAACATGTAGAATAAGCATTTTCAATACTACATACATGTAGTCACGTCGCGACGTCTCAGCAGTGTACATATTACCTTCAAGGTGTGGTTTTATGCATGTACAGCCACCCTTCCCGAGTTTTGGCCACGCCCCCCCCCCCCCTCCCACACACTTTCAATATCATTCGTTCCCCGACCCCTGCATTAAAGGCCTTTGTGTGCTCAGAGTCTACTGCATTATGTGGAGGGGGGAGGGGTATCTGACAGTTACATTTTTCGACAATGTGAATGTATATTCGCATTATGTTCAATTGTTGCTTCACTGCAATCTCTGCCATGAAGCTCGTCCACTCGCTACATGGTCTACCTTCATTTAGTCTAATATGCCATTCCGCCCATCAACATTTCGTCTAACAGCCATTTGGTCCAATAACATTTGTTCCGATCATCACTTCGTCTAATCACCAGTTCGTCTATGACCATTTCGTCTCATGACTAGTTGGTCTGATATTCATTTTATTTTCATTCATTTAACTTAGTATGATTAGAATATGGACTAATTGGCTATTGGACCAACTGGTATTAGACGAAAAGGCAATTGGACCATGCGAATATTGGACGAACTGATGGTATTTAGACCAAATTATGGTAGACGTGTTGGCATTGGACCAAATGAAAATAAACCATTCTTTCCAGCAGAAATTTAGTCCGTTCAATTTCGTTGAAAACGCAAGGAAAAGTGGAAGGTCCGGAATGTACTAATTACTCCCATTAAGGTGACAACAAAGGCGCTAAATGCTAAAAGAGCAACCGCAATTATTAAATAAAGGGAAGAACTTGAAAGTCTAGACGGATCTGTTTCTGCAGCGCACCTCACTGGGAAAGAATTTTCAGACCTCATTTCTCCTGCGTTTCGTCCATGTCCAATTGCAATTATGGCGAACTTGTACTCAGTCCAGGTGCCAAAGTCTGGCGCGAGGCAAGAATAGTTTCCAGAGACGTTTTCACTGATGAGTTCAAGAATGAGACTGCCATCCGTAGAAACCTCAATGGAACGATTCGGTATGTTTGAAGAAGGTGTCTTTAAAATCATCTTATTTGGAAGAGCCCACAATATGGCACTTTTGTTGATCGCATTCAAAGGACAGGGTAATATTACTTTGGAGTTGTCAACATTTACGAATAAAGTTGGATATTCAATCGAGCAAGTCATGTTATAGGTTTGGAGCTCGCATTCTCCATATTCTGGCAGGGTGGCACATGGGACACCCTCTACGTTGCCTGACATCAAATTGCAAAATGACCGTAAGTAACAGTCACAACGCCACGGATTCGAAGAGAGGTTCAATTGAATGTACCTTGATGTAACTGGCAATGTGTTCGGGTGTATCATGGTCAAGTTGTTGCTGTTCAAGTTAAGATGGAATAAAGATTTAGTGGTTACAAAAGAACCTTCCTTGATAACCATGATTTCATTATTGTCAAGGTTAAGATAGTACAGTCTGAACAGTCCGAGAAAGCTATCCTCCTCAATCATCCTGATTTTATTCCAAGACAGCTTCAAACGGATTAGATTTGGATGCAGTGTGTACTTGAATTGATCTGGTACTGAGTAAAAACAATTGTGGGTTAAATCAAGAAGACAGAGGGATCTAGGATTACTATACCTGGGAAATGTACTGGTAAGTGAGTTCTGAGAGAACACTATGCTTAATAGGGAAGCCTGGATAACGAAAGAAGAGTTAAGGGACCATGACTTGACAGCAGAATTGTTGGCCATGTTTAGATATTCAATGCTGCTCGAAGGAGACGTGAGCAATGTTTGAAAGAACCCAAGGTCGTCCTTAAAGTGAGAGATTTCAAGACGCTCGACTGGGAACGAATCGAATGGGCCAGTAATCGAGACCATCTTCACCGGATTTCCAGTAAGATCGAGGTAATGCAGGCGTGGGCACATCGAGAAAACCCTCCCAGACAAAGAAACTAATTTGTTCCACTGGAGGCTAATTGTATGCAGTCCAGTGAGACCGAAAAGCGTGTCTTCAGTTAAGGAAGACAGGACGTTGTGTTGGAGACGTAGCGCAATTAGCTGGGAAGCTGACTGAAAAGTGAACGGTTCAATGTATCGAAGTGCATTATGCGATATATCAAAATATCTTAAGGATTGTCCTATGTATGGCTCATTTGAAATCGCTGCAATCTCATTTCTTTTCAAAGACAACAAAATAATATGTGACATGTATGTCAAATAGGACTTGGTATTTTTCATTTTGTTCTCTTCTAGGTTGACGTGCGTTAGAGCTGAGGAGAAAAAAGGATTACCCCTTGCTTCATTCCCGCGAAGATTAAGATGTTGAAGCTGAAGTAGATTTTCAGTTGCGTTTCGGTGAATTCTCGAAATGTTGTTATTTTCGAGAATTAGTGTAATGATCCGATTTCTTGTGGGTAAAGTTGGGAATCGTCTCAACATATTATTTGAGGCATACAGAGTTCGTAAAGCCGGAATCTGACCTATATCTTCTTGTTCAATATCAGATATCTGATTGGAGCTGAGGATGACCTTATCTAATGTTGGAAGGAGTGTTAAACACGGAACAATAGTAAGTTTATTTCCAGACAGGTCAAGTATATCAAGTTTGGGAAAATGTAGTGAATCCCTAGCAATGTGCCGTATGCTATTTTGGGATAAGTTGAGGAAGTGAAGTTGTGGTAAGGAAGGTAGACGGTCAAGTTCTATCAGGAGATTCTTTTCTAAGCGAAGACGTGATAGATTGGTGAGATTGCTCATAACTGATTTATCCCATACAGTTATTTTGTTGCAGACCAGGTACAGGCTCATGAGATTGGGAAGGTTACGAATATGACTTAAATTTGACAGGAGGTTTTCACTGATATCGATGTGTTTTAGGTTATTGCAAGTCGTCAAGTCATCAAAGCTTATTTTCCTAAGGGAATTTTTATAAGCATATATACTTCTCAGTAATGAACACCCTGGGATAATCAGTTCAGACAAATCGTTCTCTGAGAGGTTTAAGTTCACCAGTAGAGGAGAGGACGATGAAAGATTCTTAGTTATCAAACTAGTAGTAATTGAATTACGATTTACATTAAAACTACGTAGACTTCTTAGTGGAATAACAGGAGCTACCAGTAATCTATTTCCAATCAAATTCAATTCTTCAAGTTTCGGCAGGTTCTCAAGGGATCCAATACCAAGAGTTTTAATTCTATTTTCGTCCAGAAAAAGTACTTTTAATTCCGGAAGATTTCGAATTGCCGCAATATCAATGATATTATTGAACCTCAAATCCATTCGATATAAATGTATAAGATTTTGAAATGAATTCCTGTTTATTCTTCGAATCCGATTGAATGGAAGAATCAGTCTCCGAAGATTTGAAAATCCAGATAATGAGTCAAGAACTTCAATGAAGCCAAATGACATATCTAATGAAGTTACGTATCTCGGATACAAAAATGTCCCGGCTGAAAAATTAGTAAGTGGAATGCCTTTGAACTCAGCATATCTTATCCGAAATGGTACAACGATTAGGTTTTCAAGAGGGTTCCATGTGAAACGAAAGATATTAAATTGCTGGTGTAAAAATTGCGTCGGCATTCTAGCAATCAAGTTCCAAGATAA
Source organism: Lytechinus variegatus (assembly GCF_018143015.1). Taxonomy (NCBI): domain Eukaryota; kingdom Metazoa; phylum Echinodermata; class Echinoidea; order Temnopleuroida; family Toxopneustidae; genus Lytechinus; species Lytechinus variegatus. The sequence goes on along the minus strand of NC_054745.1, from coordinate 26,842,381 downwards.
ATCGACAGTAGTCAGTTTGGGAAGCACGGGTTCTGATGGAAAAGTGGTTAAGTAATTCCCGCGAAACGAAATGTGTTTCAGTTCAAGAAGACCTGCAAAGGAACCTTCCTCTATGTAGGCTATAAAGTTGTTATCTAGGACTAGGGTATTCATGTCGGATTGGCAAGATAGATCATTAACGCTGATCTTCCGCAGTGTACCAAAGACTAACTTAAAGGTTGTCGTCGAACAAGGTGTGCTCGAGGGAATTTTGTCTGCCGAGGAACAATCCACGATCATTTCCTCTACTGTTGTGGTGCAAATGCATTTTCTTGGGCAGTTGCTGATCATTTGTACATTAATGGGCACCAACATTAAGAAAATGAATATAGGTAGGCCTACTGTCAAAAAACAGGAAGCACGAGATCTTACCCACGGCATGCACAGCTGTGCCATCATGATAGTTATAACCCCCTTATATAATATTGCTACCGATTTTATTTAATCGTTACTTCAACCAGAGTATTACTTCTTTGGTAACTTCAGAGTCGAAATCGTAGATTCCCAAATTTAATTCAACTGGAGGGATTCTTCGATGTTTAGCTTAAAACATCACCGATTGAGGGCCTGAGAAGCTTCTAGATTGCGACAGAGAAGTTCAGAATTCGGTTATGACATCAACAATGGACAACTGCAGAGGTTTCAATTTACGATGTTTCGATTGCTACATCAATGACGGGCAACTCGAAAAGTTTGGGTTGTTCCGGTTACAACATCGACGATGGGAAATTAGAAAAGTTAGTAGACGTTTCGATTGCAACCTTCATGCTCTGCAATTTGAGAAGTTTGGGTTCCACTTACGACACCAACGATGGACCACTAGAGAAAAAATTACGATGTTTCGATTGCTATATGAGTGACGGGCAGCTTGAGAAGTCTGTGTTGTTCCAGTTGCGACATCAGCTATGGGCAACCAGAGAAGTTGGTACTGATAGATGTTGCAATTGCTTCATCAAAGGTGGAAAACTTGAGAAGTTCGTTGTTGTTCCGATTACGGCATCAATTATGGGAATCTATAAAAGTTCTTAGAGATTTTGACTGCTTTATTAATTATGTGCAACTATTAGAAGTTCTTGTTGTTCCGGTTTCGAAATCAACGATTGACAACTTGAAAAGTTCGTTTGTTGTTCCAATTCGACATCAACGATAGACAACTACAGATGTTTTAAGATGTTTCCAATGCTACATCAAGGACAGACAATTTTGAGGTTCGAGTTGTTCCGTTTGGGTCATCGACAATATCAAGGAAAACTAGAGAAGCTGGTAGATGTTGCGATTGCTACTTCAACGATGGACAACTTGAAAAGTTCGTTGTAATTCCGATTACGGCATCAATGACGGTCAACTCGAAAAGTCTGTAGAGGTTTCGATAGCTACGTTGATGATGTGCAACTAGGGAAAGTTTCAACGTTACAAATACGACATAATTGATGGCCTGCTACGATGTTTGTAGATATTTTGATTACCGCATCATCGATGGGCACCTAGAGAAGTTAAAAGTTGTTCCGCTCAGGACCACCGTGTAAGAAATGCGTTCCATACGATATCTTACGAGGTATAGGTGTCACTTGATTTAGATATCAGCCTACAAGGAGAAATATGAAAAGATGGGTATATTTCATTATATCATTGCAGAGAGAGGGAGAGCTTATAGTGCTCAGACACAGCTCCAAACTCAACTTGATTTCCAAGCAATGAAATTAGGAAACTAGCGATTTATGCAGTTGTGTTTAAATGAAACATTTTTTTATAACAGACACATGGTCATTATTATTTTGGTTCTGGAGGCAAGTGTATCGTCGTCAAGCAGTGGCGGATCAAGGGAGCACAGCCGGTCCGTAACCCCCCCCCCCCCCCCTCGAGGGCCATAATCAAAATTTGTAATGTAAATATAACGTTGTCACCTTTTCCTCAGGAAAATGCCCCCCCCCCCCCGGAAAATCCTGGATCCACCCCTGATAATAAAAGTGCTTAAGGGGTTACCGTTACAGAGTGGATAAAAGCACCATTTTCCTTATGAACTAACTTTCGATTTTGGCTAGCAGGCTATGATCTTGCGAAGGCCAAATATATCTTGAAACAAATGCTCAGGGCGAAAGGGGTACGTTTTAAGCTTAATTTTATAAGTTTCAACACTCTTGCTATCCCGGATCTCTCGTGGGACTCAGGAGGGAATAGGCCAGTTCGTAGTTACTTAATGGATAACTTTGGTCAAATGACCTTTCATTTCTTTCATTATGACAGGCAGATTTCAAAGCAAGATATTACGTAAGCTTGCCTTACATAGCAGGATGAAGAAATTGAATTGATCAGGTGACTAGAATAATAGCACACTGAACACTTTATGAAGGTAATTGTTGCATTCCTACTTTGAATGCATATCATAGCATGCATATGTTGCACATTGTACTTGGCAAACTGAAATACAAGTCGTTCGTGGACGCATTGTTGCTTTTTGTGGATGTAAATGAAAACCATGCGCAATTAAAAATAATATATGAATAATCAAGACATCAAAGTTGGTGCTTATCTCATTAGATTTTAAACCACCGTGTCACTTTAGTACAAATGACCTTCCTCTGATCATGCGTAGAATCTTTTGATCATGCGCAGAAAGGAACACGAACTGGTTTATTCCATAGTGAGGGCCCCGCATAGATGAATGCCCTTTTCCCCCACTTTGTTTTACATTTTGGAACGGTAAGAAGACCATTGGCCTGTTGCATGACTAGATGAGCGATACGTAGGAACGTCCAAGGACCATTCTTCCGAGACAGGAAGATTGGCAAAAAATGAGCGCTTTCCGTTTCACGAAGGCAATTTTGACTTCTCAGTCCGCGACTTCGTTTGATATCGATAGTATCGGAAAAATATTCAGTCTTCATCGTCATCTGAACCTTTTTTTTCGGAATGACGACTTTTCATAAAATCATATGTTTCAATAAAAGGGGATCAAATAATGTTTTATTTATTTCTTATTGTAGAATTGATGTATGGAGCCTACTTAATTTATGAGGTAAAAGGAGAAAAAACTAAGAGACTCACAAACAAACTGAATAAAATCGAAATTTTCATTATTTCCCTTATTTAAATCACGATGTCCTTTTAGAGACACCTTTCATTTATATTTCAACGAAAGAGACCCTTGTTCGATATAAAAATGGAATCAACTAAGAAATTTCGACGTTGTATTAGTTAAATATTCTGATTTTTCTTAAAATACTTATTTGTATGTACACTGCAAAAATTATGGTAGTGATTTAACACCAGCCCGGAATCTATATGTGTCCACACCAGAGAAGTATTGAAACAACAGCAGTTTGGAATCAAACCGATGCTGTTTTAATACTTATCGGTGTTGTACAAACACAATCAACACCAGAGTTTTTGAAGTGTAGATCATGAGACCAATCAGCTGATACCTTTATCATGTTTATAGCTGAGTAATCGACCTGACTATTCTGACGCCAATGCCCGTACACTGTAAAACTGCGGTGTTAAAACTGACACCAATTGGTGTTAATAGAGGACCACACCCTGAGGTGTTAAAATTACACCCTATAGATTAAACATAACACCAAAGAGTGTAAATGTAACAACAAAATGTGTTGTAATAACATCTATAGGTGTAAAACTAACATCACCAATTTGACACCGGTGTAAAATAACTGGTGTGGTTCTCTATGAACACCGGTTAACACCACAGTATTTGCTGTGTAGCATAGAATATGCGCAGAACATGTGGAACATTGTCTCCATGTGAACATCCTTTTAAAAAACATAGAACGATGATATTAATGAAAATATTCTGAATGAAACATTTCTTCATAATTATGATATTTAGTGTTCGTAACTGATTTTGAAAATAACTATTTAAATCTCCAGGCATATTAGGTGTAGAAGTCGTTTTTAAGTATAACCGTCGATCTGCGCTTGAGCATGTTGAAGTAACTACGAACTATTTTCTTTTCGGGAAGTTTAAAAAAACAATGGGCAGATCTCAATTTCAAACCAAAAGATGGAAAATGCACCTTTTCTGTCATTATTTGCACCTATAAATACTTGCTTGCACGCTAAAATGTGTACATTTGAACCTCTTAGGGTGCATAAGACTTGACACTAAAATTGTTCAACTTTGAACCTTTATTACATGGCTCATTTTTATAGGGTGCTTAATACAGCTAATTGCACCCTTAAAGGTGCAAAAATGAGCATAATTGCACTCATTAATACCCTTTGAGGTGCTGCGATTGTACCAACTCTATACGGTTTTAATTTGAACCAATATTTCTTCGTCTGTACTATGATAATCTTTCCAATCAGAGAATGCACTCCACACACTAAGAAATAGGGGATCAAATTTGAACCCTCCGGGTTGGTACAATAGCTGCACCCAAAGGGGTGCTAATTATGCTCATTTGAGGGTGCATTTAGCTATGTTAGGGTGCGAAATTGAACAATGGGCAGATCTCAATTTCAAACCAAAAGATGGAAAATGCACCTTTTCTGTCTTTGAACTTTGAATGTAATAAAGGTTCAATTTTGAACCCTTTTTAATGTCAAGTACTACGCACCTTCACCTTTTGTCACTTGGGGTGCAAGATTACACCCCTAAAGGTTGGTACAAGTGCTCCATTAGGGTTCAAACATTTCTAGTGTGTAGTATAGAAGCTCGCTTTTCAGCAGTCAACTCCACACCATCAGCATGTATGTTGCAACTAACATTTTGCAATATCTAAATTGTTTATTCCTATATCAAGATACACGAAACCAAACGGAAATATTGTCATCGTTAGAAATCGAAATAAAGAAAATAAAAATATTGAAAGGGTATGGTTGGCTCGCCAGGTACGCTAATTAGGATGCACTAGCGTACCTACTAGCTTGAATACCTATTTTTGCCCCCCTGACGAGCTTGAAGACCTTTTTTTTTGCTTGTCAATTTTTTTTCGGGTACGATTGAAAAGCTTTTTGATTGAAATTTTTTTTTTTTTTTTTTATTTATTATTTTTTTTTTGCTTGTCAAATTTTTTTCGTTTACGATTGAAAAGCTTTTTGATTGAAGAACATTTTTTCTTTTGTTTTATGTTTTTTTTTTGTTTTGCTTGTCACGTTTTTCGACCGGTTTTGCCCACCCCCCCCCCCTTGTGGAAAATCCAGGTACACCACTGTTAGGATGGTCGTCAGAGCCCTTTGAAAATTCTTGCCCAGATTCATTCGCCAAGACTGAGCACCACTTTGTGCATTTACACTGTCCATGATTTTCTACCGACGGGGAATTAAAGGAGAAGTTCACCCTGACAAAAAGTTTATCGTAAAAATAGCAGAAAAAATAAATAAAAATATATTGCCGAAGATTTGAGATAAATTCATCAAATAGTTAAAAAGTTATTAGAATTTCAATTATTTGATTTGTGACGTCATATGCGAGCAGCATTCCTACATAGCGAATGGTAAAAAATCAATGAAAATGTCATTTTCTAAGAAAATTTAAAATGGTTTTCGCTGTACCTTTTGTATATCAATAGACAAATCATTTCACACCCGATCATGAATAGAAAACAAAATTAAGTCATCAAGAACCATACAAAATTTGAAATTCATGCATTTTATATTACATAACAAATGGGGCAACTGCTCGTTTATGACATAACAAATCCAAAATTTTGAACTCTAATAACTTTCTTACTCTTTGACGGATTTTCCTCAAACCTTCACCAATATTTTTTAATATTTTTTCTGCTATTTTTACAACAAAGTTTTCTTCAGGGTGAACTTCCCCTTTAACGGAATTAACGGAATGCAGTCATAATAGCTTAAAATGCACAGACTTAGGCACTTACATGAGAACACGGGAAGACTGGAAATATTGCAAATATGTTGCTTGTCCAGAGTCTAGGACGACACTGCTGTTTCGATCCACCGATTGTCGACAAATGCTCGTTTGATATGAATTGCGTGACGGCAAAGGATGACACTGCCGAGTTGATCCACTGATATTTCGACAAATTCTCACCTGATATGAAGAGCGTGATGACAAAGGATTCTTTGCGTCATGGCAAGCATTCTGCGCGGTGATTGCTGAAAGCCCAAAGCTGTGCTTCTTTAATGATTAGAGTAAGAAGACGGATAATTACTTGCTCGAAGAGGCTTCGGGTGAAGAGAGAGGGAGGGGGAGAGACAGTGGCGTTACTATGGGGGCACGTCCCCCCCCCCATCGGCTGGTTAAAAAAAGGGTAGGAGCAAAAGAGGGAGAAGGAAAGAGATTATAATTATTATATCATAATATCACTGTACATAAGATTTTTTTTCATAACTGTATGAAGCATAATTTGCTTAGACTTAGGGCCTGTGTTCATCATTCCTGGTGCTAGTAATCCTCCCATTGTCTGTTTAATGTGATATAATCATGTTGTCTTAAACATCCCGTTTAAGTCAATATAAACCAAATATATTTCTTCGCAATTCGGGTTATTATTGTTTTATATATAATGACATATGCTTCTTTTTCATGACGACTTAAAGTGATTGCCTCATTTTAAGGTCTGAATATGAAACATTTTAAGTCCGGGCTTATGTGATACATATATACTCTTCACGAATTCCTAAAATATAGTCCTTAAAATGTCCCAGCTTGGGGCCAATATACAAAGGATTTCAGCTCGTGCTTCGCGCTCGCATTGTTTATTTAGTGAGACAGGTACATATCATGATAACAAAACTTTGCTTATAATGTCCCATTTTAAGGTCTGAATTTAAAACAAAAATCAGCTCGCGCTTCGCGCTCGCGTTATTGGATCTGTGAGATACATATCCCTTTAATGGCACATTCATTAAAATTAATTAGAGGGTGGAATGTTTACTACCATTGGATAGGGTATATATCTGACATTCCATATCTGACCAGGGAAAGGTACCGTAGCCAGCTCATTTTAAAAATAAATCGCCATTTATGAAGATAACTATGAATGCAGCAAGTTCATCAACTGAAACAGTAAAATGGCCCTAATTAGTCCGCCAGTCAAAAAATAGTTCCAAGTCACTTATTTATCTTCCCAATTTGGGCGAAGGAAGTTCAGTAGTTACCATTTCTAGAATCAGTGTTAGATTTTGAATCATATTCATACATTTTTGTCAATCAAATTGAAAAATTTCGAATGGGTTGGGTCGAACGAATATTTTTAGCCCTCCTGATGTAATTAGGCTCATGGCACCATCAATAGACAGCTTGTGTGTTGCTGCCCTCCAAGTTCGTTGAATGGACCCCTAATTCACAGTGCACTCAAGAATAAAGCTTGGATAACCACGGCAACAGGCGTCAATTTGGCGCACTGTGACAAAAGCGCTCATCAGAATGGGACATTTTTAATAGCCCTACACGCGGTAAATAAGCGTAATTATACAGGAGATCAGACCATAGGTTCAACCAATGATTTTAAAAACAACCTTTGTGAATTCGTTCCTACATCTAGTGACACGAAAATTTTATTGGTGCCCCCCCCCCCATGCCGTTTCTGAAAACACACACTCACACACACTGTATTATCCTGACGATTAAAGACGATCCTGACGGAAAGAGAGAATTAGAAGATGAAGACGGTGAAATCGGATGCTATCCTTATGGACAAGATATTAAAATACAACGTATAAACAAATGAAATAACGATGCAAAATCTTTATCACACAATATTCATTATTATTTGTAACTATGAAATTAAATATATACATATATTAGATAGCCAAGCGCGATTGGTCCATAGCACGTCACGTGATATGATTGAAATCAATGTATTTGCCCAGCCGGTCCGCTTTCGATGAATATATTGACGAACCGGTCCATGAATATATTTTTCTACGTGTATGGTGCCCTCTTGTGGATTAGATGTTACCATGCATTATCCGCCTGACTTGGGTCCAGGACCTGGACTGGGCTCGAACTTAGAGTTAGATCTAGGGCTAGGCCTAAACAAAGTTGATTTGATTGGAAAAGGGTCATTCACTGCGTTAGACTAACGTTACTTAGATATCTATAGATCAAGATCTAACGTTAGATCTATACCAGTTCAATCAATCAATCACTGTGAATATCATAAACATGCTGCACGCATCGTTAGGCCTAACTTTATCTCCATCATTAGAGGCTATCTAATATAACAGATATTGACTGATGGGATGTGTAAAAAAAAATCTTTGAACCACCTAAAGGATTAATATTTTTCCTCGTGATCATATTTTCCCTCAGCGCTGCGCGCTTCAGGAAAATACAAATCCGGTGGTCCAAAGAATGTTTATATTACACAACCCATCAGTCAATATCTGCATAGTATATATACAGTGCGTATCAAAACAACGTTTACACTTAGAAAAAGTCCTGTAAAACTGTATAAATTTGTAATATCCTGAAGATCCATTTAAGCGAATGACGATATAACTATCGAAAAATATTTCCGCTTGAGTGAGCACCACTTTTGGAAATTTAGCCAAAAATGATTTGCGCAGAACTTTGAAAAAGTTATGCGTATGAAAGTAGACCTTCATCATAAGGAACACATAGAATTTAGCTAGTGAAATTGAGTTGAATATATCTTTTACCTTTTTGAACTTGTTTCCTTGCCCGAAACACTTCGAAGAGTGCCTTTCCGCCCAACCCACTCCCCTAAACACCGGAGGCCATTGTGACGATATTTGCTTTACACTGAGCTGTGATTTTCATGAAATGGCTTTAGGCTTGATTTTCATTTTGTTAATCATTGTCAAGTTTGGGATAAGTGTGGAGAAACAAGTATGAAATGTTAACCCACTTTAAATGATAAAAACTTAGTGAAAAATGTTGAAGATGTCTGATATAAGCTTTTGTTTAGATTTAGTTATGTCCTCAGATCCAGCTGGCACATAAAAGGAAAAGTTTTGCTTACTAAGTGTTGAAATTTTAATTTTGGTGGCAAAATTGTTACAAAATGCTTGCATGTATCCGTTTTACCCCAATTGACTCAGAGTGCAAGGAAAATGTATGAGAAATATTTCGCAGGTAAGTTTGATTTTGCCTTTTCCCCTTGACACAGCGTTGAAACGAGCATTTCTGCGCAAACAGATTTCTGCGAGCTTTACAATAATGGACAGTGCTCATTCAAGTGTAACATTCTGTCAAAATTTTTGCTTTCATTGGATAGATGAGACCCAAACCCAAGAATATATGTGAAAAGGCTGCCCATGTTGTATATATATTAATTCCCAGGCCTTTTTCAAAGTGTAAACTTTTTTGATACGTACTGTATAAGCATCTTTTTCCACGTATTGGCAATAATAAGACATCAAGAAATGCGAAACAAATGATATTCACGAGTAATGTAAGTTTGCAATGCAAACAAGTTGCATTACTCGTGAATATAATTTTTTCGCATATATATATATATATACACTCTAAAAAATGAAGTGCTAATTTAGCTCTTAAAAAGCGTGTATAGTGACTGCAGTTGGGAGTGCGGATTTGTCTAGTTCAAACTTGAACTAGACAAATCAGCACTCCGAAGTGCAGTCACTAAACACGCTCTTTAAGAGCTAAATTAGCACTTCATTTTTAAAGTGTATATATATAAAAAAGAAGAAGCTGAAGAACCTTCTTCTTGTTATTTGCCTTGCTCATTTTAGATAGGGAAGTTGGCTCAGGTCGTATAAGAGTAGGAGGAAGCCATATAAAAGTACTGCTGGGCGTACTCCGGGAAGTACGGCTTCTAACTTCTCACGCAATGTTTTTTTTTCAAAATCAAATTTTAAATAATATTTATTAATATTTTTTGTATCACACAACACGGCAACTTTGAAAAACGCTTGAAAATTGGGTCAGTTAAAAAGTAAAAGAAAAGAATAAAACAAGCGTGATTCACATAATTTCATTTTTAGAGTCCTATTATTCGAATGCTATATGTAAGAGGACTCTTATGATAAAATTGTCTGAATCGATGAAATAACAAAAAAAGACGATAAAACGATATCTCGGGTCACCCCCCCCCCCACACACACACACACACACACTCTCTCTCTCTCTGTCTGACTCACACACACACACACGAGGGAAAGGCGAAATTTGATAATAATGAGATTGTCAAGTAATGCATGATCCGTGAAAAGTGCGGGTTCGCTCTCAGGGAAGCACTTTTCCAATGCAGGTTCTTAAGAAATAGACCCAGTTTCTCCGTTCACTTTTTGATAAATTCTTGGACACGACCCGCACTGCAAAAACTCTGGTGCTGACTTAACACCAGCCCGGCCAGGAATCTATATCCACACAATCTATCCACACTATCTATGTCCACACCAGAGAAGTGTCAAACAGCACCAGTTTCGTGTTGGTCTAACGCCAGATAGGTGTTTATACAAAACCAATTAGTATCAAAACAGCATCGGTTTGATTCCAAACTGGTGTTGTTTCAATACTTTTCTGGTGTGGACATATATAGATTCCGGGCTGGTGTTACATCAACACCAGAGTTTTTGCAGTGCTAAGCTTTTTAACGAACTATTCCTCGACCCTTAATTAGGCAATGCAGATCTCATTTCCCTTAATTCCATATACACTCAATGCCCCGCAGGGCGTTCCTGATTAATACGACTTTGCAAGCTGACGACGTAAGTTGCGTATTTAGGCACAAATTAATTAGACCATTTTAGCAATCACGCAGATAATCTTTCAGCAATGACGCAGATACTTTTATTTGTCAAAAGCCCTTCATAACAAAGCAGCCTTCGTCGAAAGCGGTAAATCAAAGCAGCATATTGTCGTTCTTCACCTTGTTGACTCTCACCCCCGGGGGGGGGGGGGCACTTCCATTCACGAGTGGATACCATGCGCGACCATGGGGTCTCGAAAAGCACCCTAAACACGTAATTTCCATATTCTGAAAATGCCCCCCTTAACAAGTATTGGAAACAAAACGATACTCTTGGCGAATATTCCCTGAAATGAACCCCTAGGAAAGTACAGGAATGTTTTGCTGTTACGGGTCCTTCGGTCGTCGGCTTTACCTTATTTGGTTTAGTACGACCCCACCTTCTACACCTCGCGCAAATCGGACTCTAAACACGAAGTGTTGGGGAAAAAGGACATCCTTTATAAAGCATTTTAATTTTGTTTTATCATCCCCGCAAATTCGACCCTAAAGACGTAATTTTCCTAGCGAAATAGATACCCTTTTTTCATTATTTTGGTGTTTTTGACACCCTTATCACGTTACGTACGTAAGTTGCCCTTTCGTGAAAAAGACATCCTTTTTACGTGTTTTTTTTTAATTTGGTCGCGCATGGTATCCACTCGTCAATGTAAGTGGCCCCCGGGAGCCTTCGTCGAAATCGTTGAATCAAAACAGCATTGTCGTCCTTCACCATGTTGACTCTCACTAGACAAATGACATATTTGCATTTTAGTTTTGTCTTGCCCGAATCTGAAGACGATGTGCTGTTCGGCTTTCCGATTGACCTCTAATCTGGGGAGCGTTTCATGAAAGGACTTGTCGGACGTTTTATCCGACAAGTCCTGTTTTATCCGACAGTTACTATAGTAACAGTGCCTCTCAGCCAATCAGAATCCAGGAAAGTTGTCAGATCTGACAACTTGTCGGACGAAAATATTGATGAAACGCCCCCCTGTCCGTGTGATTTGTCGGGCATTTTCATTAGATCCTGAACGTTGCAGAAATCGTATACGAAGTTGACGCCAAAATACGCTATGATGATGAGTCCTTTGAACTGGGGGCCGTTTCATAAAGCTGTTCGTAAGATAAGAGCGACTTTAAGAACGACTGGTGAACCTTTCTTATGCGCTTAACCATCGCCAATGTATATACCATTTACCACAAGAAAGGATCACCAGTCGTTCTTAAAGTCGCTCTTAACTTACGAACAGCTTTATGAAACACCCACCTGGTTTCATAAGTAGGCATATTTGTTTTGTTTTTTTCATAATGCGTAACGGCACGGTATTGTCTTTGTCGCATTGGATTTTTAGGGAGTGAATTTCATCCCGTAGATGTGATAATTCGTCCTGTGTCGAAAAGCTCACTTCAGTCCGAGTAGCATTGCAGTCATGATTAAGGTCGAGAAAACATTGCGCTTGAAATCGCCGCAATTTGCACTGCTGCTCGCTGTCTCGGGAAGAGACATGATTATCGCTGATCGGCATTTAGGTGTATAGTAGACTTGTTAACTGCAAAAAAAGGGGTGAACGCTGCATTTTTGAGTACAAATGTCCCACTTGGCACAAATGTTCCTTGAGTCAAAAGAAAAAGATTCATCCAAAGAGACACGCTGTATCTATGCAAATAAGCAAGTAATTTGCATAAATTTGCATATTATGTCGATATGTAAAAACAAGTAATTCAGAATATATATTTCACCAGAACTGCCCTAAAATTGGAAATAAAGACTTAGGGTAAGACAGGGAAGAAAATTGTCATAAAATAATTGGGATATCCTTGTTTATTATTAGCTAATTTACATAAATTATGCAAATTATAATTCAAAACAGAGTATTTTTTCAAGAATCCTGAACTGTTTTATAAATAACAGCAATTAATACAAAATGTCAACATTCTACATGAAAGAGAATATATTAGCGAAAACATCGATATGCTTCATGGCAGTATTAGTGTCTTAAAGGTATTGTTTAACTTTGTGAGCAGCCGATTTAAAAAATTCTCAAACCAAGATGAAACATGTGTACAAGTGCATGTATTAGAACTAATAAACCCTGAAAACTACCATTATTGAGAATGAAAAGCTAAAACTAAGGGGCAAACCCCGATTTTGTAAATAGGCGTCTTATAGACACCTAAATAGTACACATAAGTGTATGGGATGAAATTAAGATGGTGTTTCCGGTCACTTTATATTTCAATTTTTGAAAATCTAAATAATCATTTTCGAACGCAACTTTTTCTGGGCTTCATTTTTGGAACAAATCACAGACACAGGTGACAAGTGTGACCTTCTAGCTCAGATTTTTTAAAAGTCAAACCAATGTTAACCAATCACTTTAATTTGCTTAGAAAGAGGGCAAATATGTCAAAATGTATGACGTGATATTGCGCTAAAAAGAGACCAAAACAACCTCTATGTACAGTCATACACACGAATCGGACAATAAAGCGATCAATGGTATGTCATTCGAGATAACACAATCTCAACACAATAGCTTCCATCGGCTTCTCGTATCGCTTTTGTTTGTGTGTCTGCCACACCGTAATCTATGACACGTACGGGCAAAATGCATTTCGGTATCGGTAAAACACTATTAATTTTGTTTTATTTGTTTCTAATTCGTTTCTCTTGGAAAATTTACAGGAGACATTGCTTTGCAGGTTACTGCTTTAATGAAGCTCTGGCACATGAATCATGACGAATGTACCCCACCTCAATCCATATATTAACTTTGTTAAAATATATGTCTTTTGGTGACCACGAAGTGGCAAAACTGCATTCCCCCGCGGCATTCCCGCTACTTTACACACCAGTTTGACTTGTATTATCGACTTGGAAAAGACAGATATATGAGACATCAGTTAACATGTTTCCTGAAGATAGTTTTTTTTTTGTTTATAAGCCTACGCCCACGGGAGCCCTCCGAATTTACTCCATCCCCTCTCTGTATTTCGACACTAAATAAAAAAAAATATCGTGTTTAAAAGCCAACGGCAAGGCAAATTGCATATTTGGTATAATAAAGCAACTTTTGTATCTATATTTCATATTTATCTATATTAATATTATTATTAATGTTATTATTATTATTGTTCTGCAGTTTGTAATAATGCTCTAGCACAGTAAAGGCTATAACCCAACAGGAGCATGCCTAGGATTCCCTTTTCCCTTTTGGTTTTATGTATTTACCAGGCGCGGATCCAGGAGGGGGCCGAGCCGGCCCGGCCCCCCTATTTTTTGACAACCTGCAGAAAAAAGTGTACTCTTTATCTTGATAGAAACTACGAAAAGCCGAAAGAAAAGTAATAAAGAGCTATTATACCCATGATGTGTAATTTACAGCATCGTAACGGCCGGCCCGACCCCGAAAGGAAACAAGAAAAAGATGAGGGGAAGAATTGGATAATAGACTTTATATAAAAAATTTCGCTCGCGCATCGCGCTCGCATTGCCTGTGTAATGAATCCCATTCAAGAGGATTAAATGCACTTTATATATCCAGTTCTGCATCAATTTGCACACAATATTTTAGCTCACACATCAAGCTTTCATTATTTTTTTATTTACACAAATTGTTACATCAACATTTCAGCTCGCGCTGCGCGCTCGCATTGTTTTATTTGTGAGATACCTATCCTCTTTTGAAATTCTTTCCAAAATTTATCAAAATGCTCTTGTATCATGTCATTATATAAAAAAAATAAACTCGTGTTTCGCGCTTGCATTTAACTGTTTGAGACACACAAGCTTGTTCTTTAAATAAAAACGCGCTTAGACCGTCCAGTTTTCAGGTCGGAACATCACTCTCATTATTTAATTGGTGATACTTGTATCCTCTTCATTAATCACTACAAACAGTCCTAATTGAGTCCCTTAATTTCCACGTTACTGTAATAAAATTTCGGCTCGCGCTTCGCGCTCGCATGCGGTTTAGTTGGATACTTATCTTTGTTCATGATTATAAAAACTGCTCAGAATCTTCAGTTCTAAGGACATAAAATATCAAAGAATTTTTTGCTCGCGCTTCGCGCTGGCATTACATATTAAGACCACATGAGATACCTTATCTTGTTTATAACAATAAAAACTAACATATACTTAAACTTCAGTCTTTAGTTAGGACTACCCCCTGAAAAACCAACAAAAAATAGAATTATGGCGGCCAATCGAGAAAAATGTTGCTGAAAATATTTTTCGGCCCCCCTATTGGCGAAAGCTGGATCCGCCCCTGTTTACAAATAGTTTATTGTCTTTAGAACTCTTTAAAACTCTTTAATCTTTAAAAGATTAATTTTGTTTGTATTGATATCTTGGAATAGATTGAGGAGAAAATACTCTACAATTGACATGTAGAAGAGCTGTAGTACATTGAAAAAAGAAGCCACACGTAAGCTCTATAATACTCAAACCCCGTTATTGCTTCCACTCTATGTTAAATTTAAATATTTTCAGAGCCCATTCGGAAGAAAGATACATTTCTACTACACACAGTAAAGCCTCTTTACTTTCTCCTCTTGAAAAAAAAAACATAGAAGGCATTGTTTTATATCGCATAAAATAAATTCGTGTACATGACGGTGGCCTGTCGAAGTTGCCCAACCCTTTATTTTGTTTTGACAATATATATTTACAATATCGTCTAAATGAAGCCCTCATCTGGAAAAGGGCACTTATTAATTATATAGAGGAGGCCCTGGTACTTGGAAGCGGGGGCTGAAGCACCCGCAAGATTTTCCGGAAGAGGGGGGGGTGATGCGTGTATTATTCTCGATAGATAAGCACCCCCGGAATTCTGGCAGATTTGACCCAAAAAAAAAGAAACGTTACCCGTTATCCAGATGAGGGCTTCATTTAGATGATATTCTAAATATATATTATCAAAACAAAATAAACGGTTTTGGCAACTTCGACAGGCCACCGTCACGTACACGAACTTATTTTATGAGATATAAAACAATGCCTTCTATGTTTGTTTGTTTTTTCAAGAGGAGAACGCAAAGAGGCTTTACTGTGTGTAGTAGAAATGTATCTTTCCTCCGATTGGGCTCTCAAAATATTTAAATTCAACATAGAGTGGAATCAATAAAGGGCCGTGTGGCTGTTCTTCAATTTACCACAGCTCCTCTACATGTCAGTTGAAGAGTATTTTCTCCTCAATCTATTCCAAGGTATCAATACAAACAAAAGTAATCTTTTAAGAGTTCTAAAGACAATAAACTATTTTTCAATACATAAAACCAAAAGGAAAAGGGTATCCTAGGCACGCTTCTGTTGGGTTACAGCCTTTACTGTGCTAGAGCACTATTACAAACGGCCGAATAATAATAATAGTAATAATAATAATAGTAATAATAATTATAATAATATCATTAATGATGAATATAAATATAAAATATAGATATAAAAGTTGCTTTATTATACCAAAAACGCAATTTGCCTTGCCGATGGCTTTAAAACATGATATTTTTTTATATTTAAAGTCAAAATACGGAGAGGGGATGGGGTAAATTCGGAGGGCTCCGGTGGGCTTAAATAAACAAAAATAAAAAAGTTGATAATACAAGTCAAACTGGTTTTGTAAAGTAGCGGGAATGCCGGGGAGATGCAGTTTTGCCACTTTGGGGTCTCCAAAAGATATATATTTTAACAAAGTTAATATATGGATTGCGGTGGGGTACATTCGTCATGATTCATGTGCCAGAGCTTTATTAAAGCAGTAACCTGCAAAGCAATGTCTCCTGTAAATTTTCCAAGAGAAACGAATTAGAAATAAATAAAACAAAATTAATAGTGTTTTACCAATACCAAAATGCATTTTGCCCGTACGTGTCATAGATTACGGTGTGGCAGACACACCAACAAAAGCGATTCGAGAAGCCGATGGAAGCTATTGTGTTGAGATTGTGTTATCTCGAATGACATACCATTGATCGCTTTGTCCAATTCGTGAGTGTGACTGTTACATAGAGGTTGTTTTGATCTCGTTTTAGCGCAATATCACGTCATACATTTCAACATATTTGCCCTCTTTCTAAGCAAATCAAGACACTAATACTGTCATGAAGCATATCGATGTTTTCGCTAATATATTCTCTTTCATGTAGAATGTTGACATTTTGTATTAATTGCTGTTATTTATAAAACAGTTCAGGATTCTTGAAAAAATACTCTGTTTTAAATTATAATTTGCATAATTTATGTAAATTAGGTAATAATAAACAAGGATATCCCAATTATTTTATGACAATTTTCTTCCCTGTCTTACCCTAAGTCTTTATTTCCAATTTTAGGGCAGTTCTGGTGAAATATATATTCTGAATTACTTGTTTATACTATATCGACCTAATATGCAAATTTATGCAAATTACTTGCTTATTTGCATAGATACAGCGTGTCTCTTTGGATGAATCTTTTTCTTTTGACTCAAGGAACATTTGTGCCAAGTGGGACATTTGTACTCAAAAATGCAGCGTTCAACCTCTTAACAAGTCTACTAGTAAGAGAAGATAAAATCTTGTCTCTTACCTGTTTTTCCCCATAGCCGATGCGCGCCGCCGCTTGCCTAACGCGCTGCAAAGACATCTCTGCGCTTTCGTTCGTCGTCATAGATAAGTCATTAAACTCTCTAACGTATGCATAGGTCGATTTCGTCCCGCTTAACCTTCCAATAAAGGAAGACTTCAGTCCTTGATAGTCACTAAAAGTCTGGCCCTCAATCCAAAGTCTGACTTGGCCTTGCAGGCTTCTTTTAAATGTCCGAAGAATGTCGGTGAATTGGGAAGGGTCAGTAGGGTTAAAGTCATGGGCATCCAAGTAGTCTTCAAATGTCAAAAAATGAGCTGTGCATAGGTCGCGGTCAATTTTGTCACCCGAAAATATGTTAGGTAAAAAGTCAGTCTGTCGTAGGGGAGGGGTGGGTCTTGGATCTACAGACATATTGTGATTAATGTCTTAACCAAGTAAAAGTACAAATGAAAATCTACAAATGAATTGAGGAAATTACAATACACTTTAAATTAATCAGATGCATGGACTATGTAACACACTCTTTCGCTCTCTCTTGTATCGAGGTAGAAAATCAAGTTTCACTTACCAAAATCAAATGAAAGAAACACGAAGCTTGAAAGATGCAAAAACTAAAGTTCAATTTTTAGCTAGAGTCCAAAAGTCATTCAAATTATTCTTGCTTCTAGAGGGGCTGGAATTGTCATCAGTAGAAACAGGCGAGGTCGTCTGTTAATTCTGTTGTCCGTCGGGTAAAAGAAACATTGATGTTGCTCCCGGGGGGGGGGGCGGCACTCAGTATATAATGCATAGTATGTGCCGCGGAGGGGACCCCCATTTTCACACTCAAATTTCCGTTCCAAGGCATAGCATTTTTGCCTTGTTGAGAAAAAGAACAAAGAAAGCCGCTCCAAGGCATAGCATTTTGTTATCGAGAAAAAAGAAGAGGGAAATCCGCTCCAAAGCTTCCCATATTTTTCCTTACGCCGCTCCGATCGCATTAAATGAGCTGCAATTTTGGTGAAAAGCGGCCGCTGAGCTCCCCCGGCGGAGGCCGCGCTAGCTGCATCTTGCACGCATGACCGTTCCATAGGGATGCATACGCACTCACACGCTGGCGATCCGTTCCAAGGACCCCCGTTTTCACAAACATTTGTCGTTCCGAAGGACCCTCCTTTTTACAATAAGCCCGCTCCAAGGCCCCCGTTTTTTGTCTCGCCCGCGGCACACCCCCCACCACTTTTTTGGTCGAGTGCCCCCCCCCCCCCGGATGTTGCTAGAGCATCCTTCTGGTCTTCCGTCTGTTCGTCCGTCTGTCGTTCCGTCTGATCATCCGTCTTTAATGTCTGTCGTAGAAGTTGTGGGAGATGTGTCATTGAAGGTACATCGTTGTCGAGAGTTCTATATATAGGCTTGCAGAAATCTGCAGCTGCTTCATCGAATGAGTTTCTCTCTAATATTGCTCGATATTAAAGGGGAATCCAACCCAAATAAAAAATTGTTTTTATAAGGAAAATAAAAATCAGACAAGTTGATAGGTGAAAGTTTGAACAATATTGGACAAACAACAAGAAAGTTATGAATTTTTAAAAGTTGTAAATATTGGTAATCACTATACCTATGGAGACTTCAAATTGGCCGCATATGAGATGTCATAGTGATGTAAGGCAAGGACTATTCCTCCATGTACTCCAATACATATTTTGACTAAAATGTCATTTTTCCCAAAAGTTTTATTTCAAATTATATTTTTCTTTCATGAGGACATAAAACAATATACTACCTGGGTTATAATTAGATTACTGCCCCAGGGGAATGGGTACTTTGGAGAAAACCACAAATCCCTGATAATAAAGTACATGGCCTATGAGAAAGTTGTCCTTGCCCCTTGTCATAATTTACTTACTGAGTTGCCAATTTGAAATCTACATAGTATTAGTGATCTCAATTTTAAAGCAGCTATAACTTTCTTATTTCTTGTCCAATTTATTTCAAACTTTCACCATTCTGTTTAATTTATTTTTCTCCTTCCCGATACAACATTTTATGGCCAAGCTGGATTCCCCTTTAAATGTTCTATCAATCGGAGTTGAAGTTCATCGCTGGCTGAAAACGGGCTTCTCCACCATGTTGTGTTGGGGTTGGATCGATTGCACTTTTATTTTCAACCAGACTTTAAATGAGACGAAGCAATACCCGACAAAATCGTACTCTAAACACGTAGTGTCGACTCCTGGGGCAAAAATTGCATCCTTTATAGAACATTTTAGTCTTAATTTTTTACACCCTCGAAAATTTGACCCTAAACACGTACATCATCTTTCCTAGCGAAAAAAGATACCCTTACTTTATTTTAGTGTTTTTTACACCCTTATTGCGTTACGTACGTAACGTGCCCTATTTTGAAAAAGACATATTTTTTACGTTTTTTGGGGGGGGTCGCGCATGGTATCCAGTCGTCAATGTAAATACCCCCCCGGGATCGGGAGACTGGGTCTACTACAGAATCTGCATTGGAAAAGTGCTTCCCCGAATTACAGGAAAAGGTGAAATTTGAGGAATTCGGGAGCGAACACGCACTTTTTACGGATCGTGCATTAATTGACAATCTCATCAAATTTCGCCTTTACCTCGTGTGTGAGGGTGTGTGAGTGTGTGTGTGTCCGTGTGAGAGAGGGCGCGGGGGGTAGACCGAGATATCGTTTTTATTGTCTTATCTTTTTTTCCATCGATTCACACAATTTTATCAGAAGAGTCCTCTTACATAGTATTCGAATAATAGGACTCTGAAAATGAAAATGATTATGTGAATCACGCTTGTTTTATTCTTTAATAATAATAATATGCAACATTTATATAGCGCTTAATACAAATGTTTCTAAGCGCTGCATACTATTACCCCGGCTTTACCACGACTACCCTGATCGGCCGCATCGAGCATTCAAGGAATTTCTACCTACCGGGGGACCCATTTATTACACCTGGGTCGAGAGTGGCAAATATAGATAAACGCCTTGCCAAAGGACGCTTGTGCTGCGGTGGGATTTGAACCCCGGTCCTTGTGGTTCACAGTCCGGAGACTTATCCACTGAGCCACAACACCTCTTTCCTTTTACGTTTTAAATGACGCAATTTCCAAGCGCTTTGCTGTGTTTTGTGTGATACTTACAGAAAATATGGTACCTCTCTTATTTAAATTTTGATCATGAAAAACAAAAACATATTGCGTAAAAAGTGAGAAGCCATAGTTCCCGAAATACGCCCAGCAGTACTAGGGCTTCCTCCTACTCTTATTAGACCTGAGCCAACTTCGCTATCTACAATGTAAAATGAGGAGGAAAAATAACAACACACACACACACACACACACACACATATATATATATATATATATATATATGTATATATGGTTTGCTACACCATCCCCTATAAATAGGGGGAAAAAATAAATAAAAAAAAAATAAAAAATGAAAAATAAGAAATAAAAAATAAATAAATAAATAAACAAAATACGAAAAATAATAACACACACACAAATATATATATATGTCAGTGGCGGATCCAGAGGGGGGCGCCCCGGGC
The DNA here is from genome assembly GCF_018143015.1 of Lytechinus variegatus. Lineage (NCBI taxonomy): Eukaryota > Metazoa > Echinodermata > Echinoidea > Temnopleuroida > Toxopneustidae > Lytechinus > Lytechinus variegatus. The sequence continues at coordinate 26,821,564 of NC_054745.1, read as the reverse complement.
GCGCGCCCCCCCTATTTTCGCCGGATTTTTTTTTTTTTTGATGGTTATATTTACTGGATTGGTACAATGTAGTCAATTTCAAGGGCTAGATCTAGTCAAAACTATATTTTAACTTACGCTCATGGCCTTTGTGTTCGCACAAATGCACCTATGTCATACTGTACTGCAATATGTAAATTCCGGAATTCCAGGGCGCGCAAGTCGATTGGTTGGAAAGTTGCACCACTTGTAATCGGGAGTTGCAGTGCAGTGACTAGTGTGAAGATGTTGGATTGGATATCATTTTTTCCCGAAATTTTGTGTTTTTTGTAACATGCGTTTGTCCGTCTTTATGGCAAATACATGTAAATTGTAAGTAACAGATCGCGAGAGAAAGTGTCAACGATGCGAATGATAATGTCTATCCCCGAGATTATTCTTCACTCAAAGATGAAGCCCTATATCGGGCGCCACGTGCGCAGCATTATCATTCTGCCTTGGTCATGTACGTTTTCACTGAAATGTATAGGTCAGACATATTTGTATTTAATGTAAACTAACTTTTACACTTTCTGGTAGATTCAGAGGCATATTATCCAGGGCGCCCCAACTAAGTTTCGCCGAAGCAATCATTCCAACGAATTATCAAGGAGCAAACTGTGCATTTTGGGGAAAAAAGAACCAAATTTTATGCATGTTGCCATACGACTAAACAATTCTCGTTTGAAACACACAATGTAAATACACAAATGACAATAAACAGAATGGATTATTCGGAACTTATCGATTACAAGTCTCAGTTTCGTATCATTTAGATTTGACGTTTCAATCACACGATGCAAGCAAGTGAAGAGCCTTTGCCAAATGTATGTTTTGAATGACCGCTTATACGGTGTGTGACTGGAAACCAGCTCCTAAATGAGTCAGTATGTGTCTTTTATTCATGAAGTTACAGTGATTTAAGTGTGCATTTTTCTTCTGAAGGTGCTCTCAAAATACGACTTTTTTGAAAAAGTGCTTTTTTTTAAAAAGTCCTTGCCGTGGGAGGGGGGTATCCCCCCTCCCCCTCTCGGTCGCTTCGCTCCCTCGCCGCTGGCGCCCCCCCTATTTCAAAATCCTGGATCCGCCCCTGTATGTATATATATATATATATATATATATATATATATATACAAAAACATGAAATAAAAAATCCATAGTTAGTTTCATAGTTACAAGTAATAATGAATAATGTGTGATAAAGATTCTGTATTGTAATTTCATTTGTTTATACATTGTTTATTAATATCTATTTACTTAAATGTAAATATTTTATGTATACATCCATGTTTATAGAAGCTATGTATATATATGTAAGTAAATAAAAAAATTAAAAATATATACATATTATGTCCATACATATATATATGTGTGTGTGTGTGTGTATTATATCATTCCATTTATAGGGGGTGGTGTAGCAAACCACCCCCCTCCCCCTGCTACTCCCGGTGCTCTGTCCACAAGTGCAGTATCTGATTTCACTGTCGTTATCTTCTAATTCTCTATATCTGCCTCCTTCAACAATGATCGAATATGAATCGTCAGGATATGATATGATAATACAATGTGTGTAATTTGTGTATTTCCAGAGACGGCAATGGGGGGGGAGGGGGCACCAGCAAAATTTTCGTGTCACTAATTGTAGGAACAAATTCACAAAGGTGGTTTTGAAAACCATCGGTTGAACCCATGGTTTATGCAGATCTCCTGTATTATTACGCTTATTTACTACGTATAAGCCTATAAAAAATATCCAATGCTGATGCGCGCTTTTGTCACAGTGCGCCAAATCGACGCCTGTTGGCGTGGTTATCCCCGCTAGTTTATTCATGAGCGCACTGTGACAAAAGCGCGTATCAGCATTGGCCTTTTTTTTATACGCGGTAAATAAGCGTGATTTATACAGGAAATCTGCATAAACAATGGGTTCAACCGATGGTTTTAAAAACCACCGTTGTGAATTCAAATTTAGTTGGCGCGCAGAGCGCGCTCCATTGCAATTTACACTGACCTAATAGGTATATATTAATGACTGTGCCATTGAAGGTATGTGTATCTCAATGATCCATTAATACGAGCGCGAAGAGTGAGCTGATTTTTTTTTTTAATTCAGACCTAAAAATGGGACATTATAAGCAACGTTTTGTTATCATGATACAAACCTGACTCACTAAACGAACAGTGCCCGCGCGGAGTTATGAAAAACAAATCTTATGTACAGTGAAATTATGATATAATAATTATAACATAATAATAAGCAATAATTTTTCCTTCCCCCGATAGGTTTCTCTTTCTTTCTCCCTCCTTTTCTCTTTTTCCCCTGTTTTTTTTTTTCGGCCAGCCGATATGAGGGGGGCGTGCCCCCGTAGTAACGCCACTGTCTCCCCCCCCCTCTCTTCATCCGAAGCCTCTTCGAGCAAGTAATTATCCGTCTTCTTCCTGTGATTAGGCACCGCTTTGGGCATGCTTCCTTTGACGCAAAGAATCCTTTGTCTTCACGCTCTTCATACAGGTAGGCATTTGTCGACAATCGGTGGATCGAAACAGCAGTGTCGTCCTAGACTCTGGACAAGCAACATATTTGCAATATTGCCAGTCTTCCCGTCTTCTCATGTAAGTGCCTATAAGTGCATTTTAAGCTATTAGTAAAATGCGAGTGCAAACCGCGAGCTGAAATTATTTGATATTCTGGTCTGAAAAGGGTTGATTTGAGCACTATTTCAAGCACTGTGTATGAAAATTATGACAAAGGATGTGGATCGCACGTTATAAATGATGCGAGCTCGAAGCGCAAACTTTTTTTTAATCATTATTTTGACCTAGGACCTCGACATTAAAAGGGCATTTTGTCATATGAAAATGATCTCCCTATTCATCTTCCGAAGCGCAAGATGAAACTTTTCGTTATTCCCCATTCTGAAAAGGGGGAAAATTTAGATATTAAGAATTCATGAAAATGTTATCATCTTAATCTAATAAGCATAATTAGGGCATGAAATTTGATGATGTTAAGGCCTGAAAACTGGAGGGTGTTTCATAAAGCTTTTCGTAAGTTAAGAGCGACTTTAAGAACGACTAGTGATCGTTTCTTAATATGGTATATTCATTGGCGATGGTTTACCGCGTGAGAAAGGTTCACCAGACACCAGTCGTTCTTAAAGTCGTTCTTAGATTACAACTGGGCATTGTGGCGTGCGCCTGTAATCTAAGCTATGTGGGGAAGTTACAAATTGATGCAGAGGCTCGAAGTTCGAGCCCTGGTCACGTCTTTCGGATGGTGACGTTAAAGGTCGGTCCCAGACGTCTGATTGATACACGTCTGACAGAACTCGAATACACACACAGACGAACAGCTTTATGAAACGGCCCCCTGGTCATTTTCAGCACTTTTATTTTCAGGGGCGGATCCATGACCCCCCCCCCCCAATAAAAGGGGGAGGGACATTTTGCCGAGGTAAATTTTCAGTACAAATTTTGATTATTTCTCGGGGGGGGGGTACGGACCGGCTGTGCTCCCTGGATCCGCCAATGCTTGACGACAATACACTTTCCTCCAGAATAATAATGGTCCTTGGGTTTGTTGTAGAAAATGTTTCATTCAACACAATTCCATAAATCGCTAGTTTCCTCATTTCATTGCTTGAAAATCAAGTTCCGTTTGATTATTTGAGTTGTGTCTGAGCACTTTTAACTCTCGCTCTCTCTCTGCGATGGGAAAGCGAAATACATACCCATCTTTTCTCATCTTTTGATCCTTTTCCTCATAGGCTGATATCCAAGTCAAGTGACACCTAGACCCCGCAAGATATCATATGAAACGCATTTCTTACACACCAGTGGTCATGAGCAGGACAACTTCCAACTTCTCTATAGTTGCCCATCCATGATGCGGTAATCAGATTATCTACAAAAGTCGTAGTTGGCCATCAATGATGTGGCATTTGTAACATCGAAACTTTTCCTAGTTGCACATCATTGACATAGCTATCGAAACCTCTACAAACCTTTCTAGTATCCAATCATAGATGCCGTATTCGTAACAACAAACTCCTCAAGTTGCACATCATTAATGGAGCAATTAAAACCATCTTCAAACTTCTCTAATTTCCCATCACTGATGTCGTAACCGGAACAACCCGAAAATCTATAGTATCTGATAGTTGCGCAGAATTAATGTCGCAATATAAAAACCTCAACAAACTTTTCGAGTTGGCCGGCATTGATGCCATATTCGGAACAACAAAGAACTTTTCAAGTTGTCCATCGTTGAAGTAGCAATCGCAACATCTACCAGTTTCTGTAGTTGACCATCCTCGATGTCGCAACCGGAAGAAATCGAAAATCTACAGTAGCGTAGAATTAATGTCGCAATCAAAACCTCTACAAACATTTCTAATTTTCCATCATTGAAAAAGAACTTTTCAAGTTGGCCATCGTTGACGTAGCAATCGCAACATCTGCCAGCTTTTCTAGTTTCCCATCGTCGATGTCTCTACCGGAACAACTCGAACCTCTAAAATTGTCTGTCATTGACATAGCATCGGAAACATCTTAAAACATCTTGTCCATCATTGATGTCGAATGGGAACAACAAACGAACTTCTCAAGTCGCCAATCGTTGCTGTCGAAACCGGAACAACCAGAACTTCTAATAGTTTCACAGATTTTTTTTTAAAGGCGCTCCAAGGCATAGCATTTTGTTTTAATCTAGAAAAAAGAAGAAAGAAATCCGCTCCAAAGCTTCGCATATTTTTCGTTACTTCGTTCCGGTCGCATTGATCTGCTAGTTGCACAGAATTAATAATGCAGTCAAAATCTCGATGAACTTATCAGTTTCTCATAATTGATGCTGTCATCGGAACAAGAACAACGAACTTCTCAAGTTTTCCATCGTTGATGAAGCAATTGCAAAATCTATTAGTACCAACTTCCCTGGTTGTCCATAGTTGATGTCGCAACCGGAACAACCCAGACTTCTCAAGCTGCCCGCCACTGGTGTAGCAATCGAAACACCGTGAATCCTCTGTAGTTGTCCATCGTTGGTGTCGTAACCGGAACGAAAACCTCTCAAGTTGCAGAGCATTAAGGCCGCAATCGAAACAAGCTTTTCTAGTTTCCCATCGTCGATGTTGTAACCGGAACAACCCGAACTTTTCGAGTTGCACGTCATCGGTCATTGATGTAGCAATTGAAACATCGTAAAACCTCTGCAGTTGTCCATCGTTGATTACATAAGCGGAACCCGAACTTCTCGGTCGTAATCTAGAAGCTTCTCATGCCCTCCATCGTTGATGTTCCTATACAAACATCTAAGAATCCCTGCAGTTGAATTAAATTTGGGAATCTACAATTTCGACTCTACAATTTAAGAAGTAATACTGTGGTTGGAGTAACGATTAAATAAAATCGGTAGCAATATTATATGAGTGGTAATATATATCATGATGGCACCGCTGTGCATGCCGTGGGTAAGATCTCGTGCTTCCTGTTCTTTGACAGTAGGCCTACCTATATTCATTTTCTTAATCTTGGTGCCCATTAATGTGCAAATGATCAGCAACTGTCCAAGAAAATGCCGTTGCACCACGACAGGAGAGGAAGTGTTCGTGGATTGTTCCTCGGCAGACAAAATTCCCCCGACTACACCTTGTTCGACGACAACCTTTCAGTTAGTCTTTGGTACACTGCGGAAGATCAGCGTTAATGATCTATCTTGCCAATCCGACATGAATACCCTGGTCCTGGATAACAACCTAATAGCCTACATAGAGGAAGGTTCCTTTGCAGGTCTTCTTGAACTCAAACACATTTCGTTTCGCGGGAATTACTTAAACACTTTTCCATCAGAACCCGTGTTACCCAAACTGACTACTGTCGATTTATCTTGGAACTTGATTGCTAGAATGCCGACGCAATTTTTACACCAGCAATTAAATATCTTTCGTTTCACATGGAATCCTCTTGAAAACCCAATCGTCGTAGCATATCGGATAAAATATGCTGAGTTCAAAGGCATTCCTCTTACTGATTTTTCAGCCAGGACATTTTTGTATCCGAGATACGTAACTGTATTAGATATGTCATTTGGTCTCATCGAAGTTCTTGACTCGTTATCTGGATTTTCCAATCTTCGGAGACTGATTCTTCCATTCAATCGGATTCGAAGAATGAACATGGATTCCTTTCAAAATCTTATATATTTACAACAAATAGATTTGAGGCACAATAATATCGCTGACATCGTGGCAATTCGAAATCTTCCGGAATTAAAAGTGCTTTATCTGGATGACAATAGAATTAAAACACTTGGTATTGGATCCCTTGCGAACCTGACAAAGCTTGAATTATTGAATTTGATTGGAAATAGATTACTGGTAGCTCCTGTTATTCCGCTAAGAAGTCTGCGAAGTCTTAATGTAAATCGTAATGCAATTACTACTAGTTTGATGACGTCGGATCTCTTATCATCCTCTCCTCTTTTGGTGAACTTAAACCTCTCAGAGAACGATTTGTCTGAATTGATTATCCGAGAGTGTTTATTACTGAGAAGTATATACGCTTATGAAAATGCCATTAGGAACATAAGTTTTGATAACCTGACGACTTGCAATAACCTAACATACATCGATTTCAGTGATAACCTCCTGTCAAATTTAAGTCACATTCGCAACCTTCCTAATCTCATGTGCCTGTACCTCTTCCGCAACAAGATAACTGTATGGGATGAATCAGTTATGAGCAATCTGACCAATCTATCACGTCTTCGCTTAGAAAAGAATCTCCTGATAGAACTTGACCGTCTACCTTCCTTACCACAACTTCACTTCCTCAACTTATCCCAAAATAGCATACGGCACATAGCTAAGGATTCACTATCTTTTCCCAAACTTGATACACTTGACCTGTCTGGAAATAAACTTACTATTGTTCCGTGTTTAACACTCCTTCCAACATTAGATAAGGTCATCCTCAGCTCCAATCAGATATCTGATATTGAACAAGAAGATATAGGTCAGATTCCGGTTTTACGAACTTTGTATGCCTCAAATAATATGTTGAGACGATTCCCAACTTTACCCACAAGAAATCGAATCATTACACTAATTCTCGAAAATAACAACATTTCGAGAATGCACCGAAACGAAACTGAAAATCTTCTTCAGCTTCAACATCTTAATCTTCGCGGGAATGAAGCAAGGGGTAATCCTGTTTTCTCCTCAGCTCTGACTTACGTCAACCTTGAAGATAACAAAATAAAAAATGACAATTCCTACTTGACATACATGACACATATTATTTTGTTGTCCTTGGGAAGAAATGATATTGTATCGATCTCAAATGAACCATACATAGGACAGTCCTTAAGGTCTTTTGATATATCGCATAATGCAGTTCGATACATAGCACCATTCACTTTTCAGTCAGCTTCCCAGTTGATTACACTACATCTCCAACACAACGTCCTTTCTTCCTTAACCGAAGACATACTTTTCGGTCTCACTGGACTGCATACAATTAGCCTCCAGTGGAACAAAATAGTTTATTTGTCTTGGACGTGTTTCTCGGTGTGCCCACGCCTGCATTACCTCGATCTCACTGGAAATCCGGTGAAGATGGTCTCGATCACTGGCCCATTCGATTCGTTCCCCGTCAAGCGTCTTAAAATCTCTCACTTTAAGGCCGACTTCGAGTTCTTTCCAACATTGCTCACGTCTTCTTCGAGCAGCATTAAACATCTGAACATGACCAACAATTCTGCTGTCAAGTCATGGTCCCTTAACTCTTCTTTCGTTATTCAGGCTCCCCTGATAAGCATCGTGTTCTCTCAAAACTCACTTACCAGTACATTTCCCAGGTATAAACCTGGATCCCTCCGCATTCTTGATTTAACCCACAATTGTTTTTACTCAGTACCAGATCAATTCAGGTACACTTTGCATCCAAATCTAATCCGTTTGAAGCTGTCTTGGAATAAAATCAGGATGATTGAGGAGGATGGCTTTCTCGGACTGTTCAGACTGTACTTTCTTCACCTTGACAATAATGAAATCATGGTCATCAAGGAAGGCTCTTTCGTAACCACGAAATCTTTATTCCATCTTAACTTGAACAACAACAACTTGACCTTGATACACCAGAACACATTGCCAGTTACAGGAAGGTACATTCAATTGAACCTCTCTTCGAATCCGTGGCGTTGTGACTGTTACTTACGGTCATTTTGCAATTGGATGTCAGGCAACGTAGAGGGTGTCCCATGTGCCACCCTGGCAGAATATGGAGAATGCGAGTTTCAAACCTATAACATGACTTGCTCGATTGAATATCCAACTTTATTCGTAAATGTTGACAACTCCCAATTGATATTACCATGTCCTTTGAATGTGATCGACAAAAGTGCCATACTGTGGGCTCTTCCAAATAAAATGATTTTAAAGACACTTTCTCCAACCATACCGAATCATTCCATCGATGTTACTGCGGATGGCAGTCTCATTCTCAAATTCATCAGTGAAAACGTCTCTGGAAACTATTCTTGCCTCGCGCCAGGCTTTGGCACCTGGATTGAGTACAAGTTCGCCATAATTGCCATTGGACATGGACGAAACGCAGGAGAAATGAGGTCTGAAAATTCTTTCACAGCTTCAGAGTGGGCTAGCAAAGTGAGGTGCGGTGCAGAAACAGATCCGTCTAGACTTTCCAGTTCTTCCCTTTATTTAATAATTACGGTTGCTGTCTTAGCATTTAGCGCCTTCGTTGTCACCGTAATGGGAGTAATTAGTACATTCCGGACCTTCCACATTTCTTTGCGTTTTCAACGAAATTGACCAGACTAAATTCCCGTTGGAAAGAATTTTTTTTTTCATTTGGTTCAATGCCAACTCGTCTACCATAATTTGGTCTAAATACCATCAGTTCGTCCAATATTCACATGGTCCAATTGCTGTTTCGTCTAATACCAGTTGGTCCAATATGCCATTTGTTCTGATCAGACTAATTTAAATGAATGAAAATAAAGCGAATATCAGACCAACTGGTCATGACGAAATAGTCATAGACGAACTGGCGATTAGACGAAGTGATGATCGGACGAAATGTTATTTGACCAAATGGTTGTTAGACGACATGTTGATGGGCGGAATGGCATATTAGACTAAATGAAGGTAGGCCATGTGGACGAGCTGCATGGCAGACGACGAGTTTGCAATTCAATGAAAAGAATACGGTGAGGCAGCAATGGAACATATAATGCGAATATACATTCACGTTGTCGAAAAATGTAACTGTCAGATCCCCCCCCCCCCCCCCCTCCACATAATCCAGTAGAATTTCAGCACACGAAGGTCTATGCAGGCGCCGCGGAACGAATGATGTGTTGTTATATATCACTTTATTTGCAAATCTGCGCAATAAAGGAATACAATATACGCCCAGGACATTTCTCTAAAATGAGAAAATGCAGGGCAATAAAATTTACTATTCAGAAAAAAAATTATACTACAATACAACAATCAATATGGAGAAAAAATACCTGGCAATGCAACGAGGTTAGCAAAGGTAAGGAAAATGGAGTCCGTCTATGTACTTGAAATACGGAGAGGGAGTTTGGTTTCCCAAAAGATGACACAATGGCCAATTTTGATATATTCTTTCGGAATTGTTTGAGATGGACGGGACTCACAGTTTCCTTCAGCAGCCGCTTAGCCTCATTGCATTGCCCGGTGAGATGTGGCCTCCGGGGGGGGGGCACTCAGTATATAATGCATAGTGGGTATGTGCCGCGGAGGGGACCCCCATTTTTACACCCAAATTTCCGTTCCAAGGCATAGCATTTTTGTCTTATTGAGATTTTTTTTTTAAAGCCGCTCCAAGGCATAGCATTTTGTTTTAATCTAGAAAAAAGAAGAAAGAAATCCGCTCCAAAGCTTCGCATATTTTCGTTACTTCGTTCCGGTCGCATTGATCTGCTGCAATTTTGGTGAAAAGCGGCCGCAGAGCGCTGTCCGACCATCGTCTCTGAGCGAGCGCACCCGCGCCGGAGGCCGCGCTAGCTGCATCATGCACGGATGCCCGTTCCATGATGCATACGCACGTACTCACACGCTGGCGATCCGTTCCAAGGACCCCCGTTTTCACAGAATTTTAGTTCCAAAGCCCGTTCCGAGGACCCTCCTTTTTACAATAAGCCCGCTCCAAGGCCCCCGTTTTTTGTCTCTCCCGCGGCACACCCCCACCACTTTTTGATCGAGTGCCCCCCCCCCCCCCGCGCCCCCCGGTGTGGCCTCGAGAGCCGATTTCCAAAGGAAGGATTACCACTGAATATTGAATTGAAGTGAATTGAATTTATTACCAAATATTACCGCCAGGTACAATTGCAAGGAATAGTACATCACATATAAACAAAACATTTGGCAATTGGAGCTAACATAATCGCAAGATGCTAATCGAGGTTAACCCCAAATAATGTCATTATCATAGTTTAAATAATAAATTTAACTAAATCTGAATATTATACAACTAATTCAATACTAATTCTACTTATTACTGTTGCAGAAAGTTTCGATCATTTTCAGTGAACATATTTACACTATTTACAAAAAAACATCTTAATTATTCACAAATTCTTTACATAGAATTATTTGTTTTCAGGCAGTATTTTACCATATCTAACTAATTATAGTCTTCCAGTAGCATTAATTTTAACGATTTGCTAAATGTCTTACGACTGGGGGTGTTTCTAATATTACTTGGCAGGAGATTCCATAAAGTAGGACCAGAAAATGAAATTGATTGTTTTCCCAAATTGGTATTATTTTTCTCAAGATTAACATTTCGCTTTTCTCTAGTTCTTGTATGGTAAGGATGATTTATAAATGAAAAATAATCAATAAAACTATGTGGCAACCGATTATTAATTAAATCGTGCATAAATACTCCTATCAAATATTGGTAGTGTTTGAAAATATCGAGAATATTTAGATCATAAAATAAAGGAGCAGAGTGGTAAGTATGATGGTTGAACGTCATTATTCTAGCTATTCGTTTTTGTAGTAATAATATAGGGTTCAGGGTTGTTTTGCACGTCCCACCCCATACTTCCAGACCATACGTTATATGTGGTAAAATAAATGAGTTGTATAACATAACTAAGATTCTCTTTGTTACATAATTCCTCAATCTATAAAGTATTCCAATTTTTTTGCTTAGCACATTGCAGACAATGTCAACCTGTTTCTTCCATGTAAGGTTTTTGTCGATACATATACCAAGAAATAATGTTGATTCAACACACTCTAATAAAGTTCCTTTCAGTGACAATTGTCCTGATATCAAAATATTTTTTCGTCTATTTTTAAACAACATATATTTAGTTTTCGTAACATTGATTGTCAATTTGTTGGCATTGCACCATGCTATTATATTGTTTAAATTGAGACTAATTTCTGATAAATCAATGTGTTGTTCATCACAATTGAAAGTGTGAAATAAATTTGAGTCATCCGCAAAAAGTCGGAAATTGAAATAATTTGATGAGTTTGCCAAATCTTTTATATACAGCAAGAACAAAGTTGGACCCAAAACTGATCCTTGTGGAATACCGCATGAAACCGACCTGTATTCGGAATTTACACCATCATAATTAACAAATTGCTTTCTGTTTCGTAAATAATCATTAAACCATTCTACTGCCATACCACGAATGCCATAGTGTTCCAGTTTCTTATTGAGCATAGAATGATTAATCGTATCTAAAGCTTTAGCAAAATCGATGAATATTCCTACTGTCACCTTTCCTTCATCAGTATATCTTGTAATTTGATTAATAAGATTTATCAGCGAAAGTTTCGTACAGGGTATCCATTTCTAAAACCATATTGGTGTAAATACAATATTTCATTATTTTCTATGAATTTCATCAATCGTGCATTCACTAGTTTTTCAAATATTTTGCTAATCGCGGGTAAAATTGATATTGGTCTATAATTTCCAGGTAATTCTTTATCTCCCTTTTTGAAAACTGGTATAACTCTTGCAACTTTTAATTTATCTGGAAAAATGCCTGTGGTAAATGATAGATTGAATATATGCGAAAGAGGTTTGCAAATACAATTCATAGCGTATATCAATAGATATATCCATTGCTTTCTATATCTGTGACTAGGGGGCGTACTTCTTTGATTTGAACTCATGTGCATTGGATATATTCATTTCAAAAGGGACTGATAATTCAAATATGAGAAGTTTCTTTATTGTGTTACTCTAAAAAATGCAGATATCTGGTATGAGATTTGTTTGTGTGCATTCTAGTGGTATGGTAGATATTCCATCCTTTGTCCATCGCCCTTCCTTAAGATCTGTGTACATAATCATGATAATAATATCCATAAATGATTTATGCCTTCTTAAATAGATTCGGCCAAATACAATAAGATTTTGTCATGACGCCAAGTGTAGCGCCCTTCGTCAAGTGATATAGGGCATGCATTTAGCACATGATGTACTGTTTCTCTATTTTGACATCTTTTACAATTTGCTGAAGACATTTCCCCTCAACGAGATAGATTTGCATTTGTATTGAGTGTATTGGAAAGGGAATTCATGAGAAACTTAGCAAATTTATTTGGTAGATTATAAATCAGACTTTTCCAAGTCCGCAGATTTTGATTCCATGCTTGTCAATTCAAAAAAGGTGTGTGTGGGAAGAGGGGGGGGTGGCCAAACTCGGTTAGGGTGGCTGAGTGTGCATAAAACTACACCTTCATGGTATAAATTTGTGCTCTGCTTAGACACCGGTGTTAATCACTAGCCTGGTACCTCAGTCCACACCAGAGAAGTGTTGAAACAACACCGGTTGGCGTCCGGTTAACACAAATTCGGCATTTAAGCAATACAAAACTAGTGTTAAACCGATATCGGTTTCATTCTTAAAGGACAAGTCCATCCCAACAAAAACTTCATTTTAATAAAAAGAGAAAAATTCAACAAGCATAATACTGAAAATTTTATCAAAATCGGATGTAAAATAAGAAAGTTATGGCATTTTAAAGTTTCGCTTATTTTCAACAAAATAGTTATAGGAACGAGCCAGTTACATTCATATGAGAGAGTTGATGACAGCACTCACTCACTATTTCTTTTGTATTTTATTATATGAAATATGAAATATTTTTATTTTCTCATCATTGTCATGTGAAATGAAGTTTCATTCCTCCCTGAACACGTGGAATTCCATTATTTTAACATTTTGTGCTTCAGGCAAGGAGGTCCTAATCGTCAAATTCGTGAAAATTGAAATATTGTATAATTCAAACAATAAAAAACAAAAGAAATAGTGAGTGAGTGACATCATCGACTCTCTCATTTGGATGTAATTGGCTCGTTCATATAACTATTTTGTTGAAAATAAGCGAAACTTTGAAATGTCATAACTTTCTTATTTTACATCCGATTTTGATGAAATTTTCAGCATTGTGCTTGTCTGATTTTCCTCTATTGATTCAAATCTACTTTTTTCTGAGGTGGACTTGACCTTCAACTGGTGTTTTTTAACGCTTTCCTGATATGGACCGATATAGATACCAGGCTGGAGTTTAATCGACACCGTTTTTTTCAGTTTACGTTTTTGTACACGTTTGAAGAAAACGATGATTGGGGAGAGGGGATCCAACTGGCCATCCGACTGGATCCAAGCAGGGGGGGGGGCTGAAATGTTCTTTCATATTTGCTATATACAGTGCGTATCATTACTTTCATTTTGCTGATTGCAATTACTCTGACAGAAAAAAAGCAAGAAAAGAAGATTTACAACCTTAGGTGTCACGATACTGTACAAACACTATTTACAGATAGATATAAAAAGGAACTGAAGGTAGAGATGAGTTTGTGTCCCACTCTTTTCCAGTACAGTGTACAAAAAAGCGTAAAAATGACTATACAATTGTGATTTTTGCATGGTCAGCTCCCCCACTTTTGGCTCAGCCCCCGCTTTGAAAACCGTTCCGCGGCCTTTGTGCAACATAAAAATGTTAAAAGATTCAGGATGGTCTGGGTATGTTCTGAATCTTATGTCATTTGACCTTTATGCAGGCTTGATTATTAAATGTTTTCACACTCTTCGTAAGGTATATAAATCCAAAATAGTGAATTTGTTTCAATATTTGTTGCATACTTTCAAGGTCATTTACGAAGGAAAATATTAACTGCCCTGCAAAAACTCCGGTGTTGATTTAACACCAGCCCGGAATCTATATATGTCCACACCCGAGAAGTATTGAAACAGCACCAGTTTGGAATCAAACCATTAATCATTCTATACTTTTAAGCAATGTCCCTAGTCAATGGAAGTTAGCGAGAGTTACACCAATTTTTAAAGGAGGTAGTAAATCATGTTTTGATAACTATCGTCCGATTTCCGTTATTTCAGTCTTGGGTAAAGTTATGGAAAAAGTAGTACACGACCAATTGATGCATTTTATAACAAAAAATAATATTCTAACTCCGTGTCAATCCGGCTTTAGACCCAAACACTCAACGCAAACTGCATTGATAAATGTAACTGATCAATGGCTTTCTTCAATTGACATAGGGGAATTAACTGGCTTGGTTATGATTGATCTAAAAAAGGCCTTCGACACGGTGGACCATTCGATCCTGTTGGATAAAATGAAAATGTATGGATTTGACCATCACACCACTGAATGGTTTCAGAGGCAAAGACAACAGTTTACGTGTATTAATGGTATATCATCTCTTACAAGGCAGGTGAACTGCGGGGTGCCACAAGGCTCATTTTTAGGGCCCGTATTATTCTCATTATATATAAATGACCTACCTGATAAATTACACTGTAAAGTGTCTCTCTACGCTGACGATACATGTATATTTTATTCTTCAAAAAATCCCGAAGTCATAAATAATAAGCTGAATGAAGATTTATCAATTATTTCATCTTGGCTAAAAGATAACAAATTAATCATTAACACCACAAAATGTGAAACCATGTTTATTGGTTCAGCCCAGAGGCTTAAGAAAAATGAAACCGAACTTAATAAATGCAAAGTATGTATTGATGACTGTGAAACAAAAAGAGTTCGTGTTTGTAAATATTTAGGCATATATATTGACGAGTATCTACTCTGGAACGATCATGTCCAGTCTCTACGTAAGAAAGTTATTAAAAGCCTATATCTCCTTAGAAGAATTCGTTACTACATTGATCAAAAAACTGCTCTCTTATATTACAAAAGTATCATCCAGTCTCAATTCGATTACTGTAGCACAGTTTGGGGGTAACACGGGTAAAAACAATTCTAAACAACTCCAAATTTTGCAAATAGGTCCCTTTAATGTATCCCACTAAAGTATTGTATAACACCCTAAAACTTGATAATCTTGAAGACCGTAGATCAAAACAATTGGCTCTTTCTATGTATCGTGCCGTCTACAAACTTGCTCCTAATTATATTTGCTATACCTTTTCCATTCGTAACACACCCTATAATACCAGATCTGGAAAAACCCAATTAAGGTTAACGCATCCCAAGACAAATTATGGTAAAAGATGCTTCGTCTACCGAGGTGCCCAAATATGGTACCCAATTGAAAAGAAAATCCCCCCTTGTATCACTATTAAAACACATCTTAAAAACATGCTCATCCCCCCTCATCCTGATTATTGTTGTTAAAAGCGCCTGCATCATCCCCCCCTCATTTCAATCCCATTTCCCCTGCTTGAGTTTAGGTTATCTTTAAGTTATTTCTCTATTGTTTTACATTTATTCCTTACTTTTAGTCCCCCTATTGTTTTTATATATATATTGCTTTTATTATATTGTATTTTGTTTCTTTCGCTTTTTATTGAATGTTCTTATGATTTATGTTATATAATTGTGTGTTTTGTCATTATCATGTTTGATTGTTTATTGTACATTTTTTGTTGTGTGTATGGACCCCTACGAAAAACAGCATGGGCTGATAGGGTGTTTCATCCCACAAGTGGTAAATAAATTAAAAAAAAAAAGCGAGATGTATCACTTGGTTTAGTTATGTATTTATAATATAGGTTGTTCTTGCGGTTGATGGATCTTAAAAGTGATTTAGTAATCCTAGGGCGGATAGGGATCTTTTTATAATTTGATCTTCTGTTAGTAGTAAGGGCAACGTAGGTTGCGTAGGCACAGATTAATTAGTTCGAATCACCTCCCAAACGCGTTATATAACGCAGAGAATCTTTTTGTCAATAGCCTTTCATAACAAAGCAGCCTTAAACGAAATCAAAACAGCATTGTCGTCCTTGACCATATAGACTCCGGACAAATGACATAATTGCACTTTTTTGACCCGAATTTTATGACGTGCTGTCCGGTCCACTAGCTGCTTCACTGTAAAAAATGAAATACTAATTTAGCACTTAACCCTAAAAAGACTTGGCTATTTTGGAGGCTAGAAAAACTGGGGGGGGGGCCTTTTGGCCCCCCCCCTAAGATCTCGGCCGTTGGTCGTCCGATCGCAACCAAATTTGGCACACACATCCTTTGTCATGTCCTCTAAAAGAAAACATAGTCAAAATACTGATATTCATTGTATTTTTTAATATATGCATAATTAATTATGCGAATATGCAAATTTTTATCATAAATTCCCGTTTCAAGGTTTTCAGCTGTAAGAAGAGGTTGTTTATCATGAAATTGTGTTATTTCGTGCTTGAATTATTAGATATATGCTTATGCAAATTAGTAATTACTAAATATGCAAATAAGTACTCTGCATGCGTTATGTAGAGAAATGCAACATTTGGCATGTTTTATTGCATTACACTCTCTTGCAATGAGCCAAAGCAATCTTGGAAGATAAACAAGTGATGTGTTACATGTACACTAGCTGGTGAAAACAAAGCATAAGAGATATCACATAATTTATGCAAATTATATTCATAATTAATTATGTGAATATGCAAATTTTTATCAAAAAATTGAATTTTTCATATTTTGGTACTTATTGCGGTCCATAAATTCCTGTTTCAAGGTTTTCAGCTGTAAGAAGAGGTTGTTTATCATGGAATTGTGTTGTTTCATGCTTGAATTATTAGATATGCTTATGCAAATTAGTAATTACTAAATATAGTTGTGCAAGCGATTCTGGTATTTGCACTACTTTTCTTATGTTTTTCTTTGATTTTAATTTCTTATGTATTTCTTTATTTTGCATTTCTTATGTATTTCTTTATTTTTTTATGCAATGTTTTTCATTATTTTCATATCCTAGAACTGCTACTTGAATTCACAAGTGACATGATATAGAAAGAAACAAATAAAAATGTAGTTAGAAAACAATGTGTATAACATTCATTCAAATACCATACACTTTACACACAAACGAATACAAATTTCAATTTCTTACGTGACATGTGATACGAAAATGTTACGTAACTCCGCAACCGCGGCATGGGGGTATACAAATTTGGTATCAAAATTTGCGCAAAACTCAAGAAAAAAAAAGTCATGAAATGGCGGCGCGAACGCTTCATGCGCAAAAAAGTTATCGCGATTTATGTACAGGGAGGGGCCTAAAAGGCCCCCCCCCCAGTCTTTTTAGGGTTAAAGGACAAGGAATGGATTTGTAGCCCAGAACCCGATATACAGTTTCATGTACATTTAACCTACCATTTTGTTCAAATACACTTCGATCCAAACATTGTTTTCTTTTTTTAGTACCTATATCTTTGTCATAATTCGTTACAATTTATTATGTATCATTTTTTTTATATTTTATAATTTGCTTCATATAAATACATGAAACACATGTGTTATGTATTCTCATACTTTAATGTAAATTATACCACTTTTTTTTATTCCTATAGACCAGTTCGTAGTTACTTCATGGACAATTTTGCTCAAATGACCTTTCATTTCTTTCATTATGATAGGCAGATTTCAAAGCAAGATATTACGTAAGCTTGCCTTACATAGCAGGATGAAGAGATTGAATAGACCAGGTGACTAGAATAGCACACCAATGAACACTTTATGAAGGTATTTGTTGCATTCCTACTTTGAATGCAGATCATAGCATGTTGCACAATGTACTTGGCAAACTGTGAAATACCAGTCGTTCGTGGACGCATTGCTGTTTTTTGTGGATGTATTATATGAATAATCAAGACATCAAAGATGGTGCTTATCTAATTAGATTTTAAACCACCATGTCACTTTGGTACAAATGACCTTTTTCTGATCATGCGTAGAATATTTTGATGATTGCAGAAAGTAACTACGAACTGGCTTATTACATATCAATATTCAATTTATGTTTTATTATCCTGAGTTTTACCGATTTTTACATAACCATTAATTCATACATTTCGTCCATAAATCGTGTACTTTTTTGGTTGTTAAATACTTAGATTTAATTACATTTACTTTATTTCTTTGTATAATATATTGTAAATGTTCTTGTACTGCATTGTATTATTTTAAACACAATCTTTTAGATATTACTCTGATTTTTATCTCATCTATAATATATCATTGATTTACATGTATTTATGTTTGTAATGTCAGGACCATGATGTAAAACAGTTTTTAACTGATCTTGTCATCCTGAATGAATATATATGAATAAAAATAAAAAATAAAAGTCCACCCCAACAAAAAATTGATTTGAAGAAAAAGAGAAAAATTCAACAAGCATAAAATTTCATCAAAATCGGTTGTTAAATAAGAATGTTATGACATTTTAAAGTTTCGCTTCATTTCACAAAACAGTTGCAAATCTCGGTCAGTATGCAAATGAGGGAACGGATGACATCACTCACAATTTCTTTTGTATTTTATTATATGAAATATTTTTATTTTCTCGTCATTGTTATGTGAAATGGAGTTTCATTTCTCCCTGAACACGTGGAATTCCATCATTCTAACATTTTGTGCTTTTCAGGCAAGGAGGTCCTAATCATCAAATTCGTAAAAATTGAAATATTGTATAATTCAAACAATAAAAAACAAAAGAAATAGTGAGTGAGTGACATCATCGACTCTCTCATTTGGATGTATCTGGCTTGTTCATATAACTATTTTGTTAAAAATAAGCGAAACTTTAAAATGTCATAACTTTCTCATTTTACATCCGATTTTGATGAAATTTCAGCATTGTGCTTCTCGTCAGAGTGCAGGATAGTACTTTTGGTATGACGTCAGAGTACAGGATAGTGCGTTTTGGATGCAATAGTGCTTTAGGTGATTCATAAATTAAAATGAAAAGGAGCCATCTCTCTTGTCTCTAGTACCTATATCAGCTCCAATTCAGTTGACGATTTTGAACCTTGTTTTCATGAACCTTGTTTTCAAAGTGATTGTGAACGCACAAAAAGGAATACAATGGAGGAAATTAAAATATTAATAATCCCGCGCAAAGCGCGGAAGCTAAAGCGTTTTATCATTTTTTTCAATGAAAAGGGTCCCGAGAAAAGGGCATTCTCAAAGATATATTGAATACTCACCCCCCCCCCCCCTCCACACACACACACTTTTCTTTCCAAAACCGTGTACAAAAAAGTAAAAATTACCACATGATTGTGATTTTTGCATTGTCAGCTCCCCCCCCCCCCCCCACTTTGAAAACCGTTCCGCGGCATATTGCACATAAAGGAAATCAACCCAAATGTAAGTTCTGAGAGAAAAATACCTGTTAAATATTTAGAACACTTCGGCCTGTCTTTGTCTCGCAAGAGCAAAAAAAAGAGAATTGACTGGTACTAAGCCTAGGCTTACGACCCGTTGCAGAAAGACTTGCAATCAAACGCACCTCTACAAATCATGCGTAACTTGATTTTCAACCAATATTCAATTTTCAATCAATAGCGAGCATTTTGGACTTGCGTTTAAACGCAAGTCTTTCTGCAACAGATCCCTGATCATTTATCATATTTCGTGCCATTTCTTTCTTTCAAACTTTGTTTCAACGATTTTATGAAGTGCCCCTATTGAATCAGGAATGATTAAAAGGGGGAACGAATTAACCATTGTTTTGCATCATCTCTCATCAACTGTGTTATAATTGGCTAGTCTTGAGAAATGTAACTTTTGTTATAATTATTAGAAGTACAGTCTACAGAATACAAGTTAGCCTATATTTTTATTTCCACAGAGAAATTGACAATTTTTCGAGAGAACAGGTATTAAGTTATCATGTAGAAGGTAGTGAAGAAGGGAATTGTAATTTAAGAGGTACTATGTTACAAGACTACACTGCTGAAAATATGTTGCATTGTGGGTAGCAAACCTGGCCAGAGAGTAGTTGAAGACTTGAGGTAGGGATATTTAAAGGCAGCTGGTTCGTATGACCTGTAAATTTTGTGAAATTGCCAAATAAAACTTAAGCGCTTTGTATGCCATTCATGCAGGCACGGATCCAGGGGGAGGGGGCACTTGTCCCCCACCCCTCTTTGAGAAGCAGAATTAAAATTTGTAATGTAAAAATGCGAGTAAAATAGAGGTGTTCTCCCTCTTGAAATTGAAAACCTTTTTTTTTGCTTGTCAAATTTTTTTCGTGTACGAAAAATCCTTAATTTGTGGTAGAAAACATTTTTTGGGGGGGCTTGCCAAAATTTTCCTCTGAAAAATTTGCCCCCCCCCCCTTTTGGAAGATCCCGGATCCGCCTCTGCATTCATGTCACGCATAACTTCAAAAACATGAATAAAGTTCTATTACTGACCAAGGGAGATAAAGCAGGACACAATGTTCTTTCTTTTCATAAAAATGTACTTTATTGTTGCAATCTAAAAAGGCAGAGAAGTTATTTTTTCCCTTTTTTTCATAAAAAATACTGCCCAAGATATTAAATATGACGCAAAATACATTCATCTGTATAACAAAAGGGGGAAGGGGCATAAGTCTCTCCTTTTTTTTGACAAATACAAATTGGCATATAAAACAATGAAGCAGAGTACATCATTCGAACCTGATACAACTTAATTTGATTAAAAGATGGCTCGTTTCAAAGTGAACAAAATTATGTTCCTATTAAGTACAACATAATATACATGCATACACTGAATAGCTCAACAGAATATTCCTCATCTATTCAAATAAACATGCATCATTCCCCAACAATACAAATAAAATGAGCTGCAACACATGAAGTAAAGATAAATACCAGTCGTGGTAACGATCTCAAAACGAGTTCGAACAAAATATAATAAAAAGACCACCAAGTGTTTGTATGTATAGATAAAAAAAAATATGTGCCAAATGGCTCTGGAGAAAAAAAGATGTGCAAGTGTTGAGAAATTAGCAAAATAAGCACAGAATTCCATAAAATGTCAGATATTTTTCCAAACAATATGAATACACTGCCCCACATACACATTTTTGTGTCAGTGATCATCAGAATTGATCAGTTTTCAGCTAAGATTTCATTTCACTGCCCCACATACACATTTTTGTGGTAGTGATCATCAGAATTGATCGGTCTTCAGCTAAGATTTCATGATTTCACAAAGATAAGTTTATTTCAATGTACCAGAACTAGATCTATGATACTATGGTGGAATTTGAAGTTGATTTTACATACTTTCTCATGAAATAATTGTTAGCTGCACCTACTTTCTTTTACCTTTAAAAGAGCATTTTTACATATTTTTTTTTCATGAGACGATATTAAAGACAGAGCTTTAGCATTGTCATCAATGGCTCGGAACCTGCTGGTGCAACTATATGACTTCAGATGAATAAGTATGGAGATGCCATGCGTAAGGGGGTGCTTATATAGCGCATATCACTGCCAAATGCATCCCTATGCGCTTAATTGGATATTATTACCCTGGCTTTAGCCCTGCAGCCTTTCACAGTGCGGTGGCATTTCAAGGATTAAAATTCCTGCCAGGCATTGGCGGCGGAAGCCAAAAATTTTAGCAAAAAAAAAAAAAATAAAATAAAATTTCTCGACCCAACAATTTTAGGGGGAACGTAGGGAAGTAAATTGACAAGCAAGCAAAAAAAACAGGTCATCAACAACAAATTTAGGGGGGACCGTCCCCCCTCCTCAAATTTAGGGGGGTATGCTGCAAGGTACCCATTTACCTCACCTGGGTCGAGTGCAGCACAATGTGGATAAATGT
Source organism: Lytechinus variegatus (assembly GCF_018143015.1). Classification (NCBI taxonomy): domain Eukaryota; kingdom Metazoa; phylum Echinodermata; class Echinoidea; order Temnopleuroida; family Toxopneustidae; genus Lytechinus; species Lytechinus variegatus. The sequence goes on along the minus strand of NC_054745.1, from coordinate 26,799,428 downwards.
CTTGCTGAAGAAAATTACGCCATGGCTGGAATTCGAACCCACGACCCTCTGTTTCAAAGTCCGAAGACTAATCCACTGGGCCACAACAATTAATATGGTTTGAACAGATGATAAAGTGACTTCAGACAAACACAACACTGAAAATTTCATCAAAATCGGACAAGGAATAACAGAGTTAAGACATTTCAGAGCTTTGCATTAGCTTTAGAGAAACGGTCCTATGTATCACTTATGTCATGAATATGCAACGAGCAAGCTGATGACGTCATATCCCAACTTGTCATGTTATATTTGATTATATGAAATTTTATTTATTTAAATTTTGACCATGAAGACTGAACAAAAAAATATTGACAACTTGATATAACACACAAGATATTCATTTCTGTTTGATATCAAATCCCCAAATTTGTAGGGTAAAATGTTCAAGTAATCCTTTTGAAGAAAATTTACATATCACTAAGAGAGAGTGGGCGCTAGATATGTTTGATTTGACTATTCAAATTTTCACAGAATATCAGCAGTTAAAACAAACATCAGATGGCTGGTTACTTGTGCTTTTTTTAGAATGGAATTTTAAATGGCACTTAAATAGATGTCACATTTTTTACCCATTAACGGTCAAGTCCATCCCAGAAAAATGTTGATTTGAATAAACAGAGAAAAATCAAACTAGCATAACGCTGAAATTTTCATCAAAATCGGATGTAAAATAAGAAAGTTATGAAAGTTTTAAAGTTTTGCTTATTTTTCACAAAACAGTAATATGCATAACTCAGTGACATGCAAATGAGACAGTCGATGATGTCCCTCACTAATTCTTTTGGCCATAATAGACAATGTAATGTGTGAATTTTGCCTAATAACTTGACATGTTCCCTTGAAATTATACCAGGAAGAGAAAATAAGAGTATAATTATTCTATACAAACCTTTATAAGATCTTTATTGTTCTAGTATCTTGTTCAATGTTTAACGATATATAAAATGAAAATTAATCACTAAAATCCCTGATTTGGCAATGCAATTGAATTGTAGAATCATTGTTGCTCCATCCAAATTGGCAACTATCTTTCTTCTACAGATTTTCTTAACCAATCCTTTTTTTTCTGATATATGAACTTTAACTGAAATAATGAAGCTAAGAAATAAAATACCATTGCCAATTTGATGGGGAAAAAAACTCATCAAACAAGGATTTAATATTTCTCTGTAGCATATGCACTGAGATAAACATTTGTTTACTTTTAACCAAAATATTAAACAAAGAGCAAATTAAAAAAAAGTTAAAAACACCTTGCATACAAAGTTTTGCTGGCTCAAAATGAACTAGAATAAAGTGTATATTTACACAGCTTGCGAAAGCAAGATGGGAGCAGCGAAATCTGTATAAGAAGAAAGGAAAACTTTTTTCATCTAAACGCTATAAATTATTGTACAACGCCTGGTAATAAAGCTTGTTGTAAGCAAGAGTATGGGGGATAAAATGAAATTACATTCTTATCACAATAAAAAATCTGCTTTCTCCTCATAGTAATGAGTTTTATTTGCTCTAAAAGAAAGAATCTTGCAAGATATTCTTCAGAGTGGGATAAACAATCCTGTACTTTCATTGCCGGATTTATCTCCAATAAAAAGCAACATTTCAGCAGCCCTAATCCCCAAATACATGTATAACAGAAAGAGGGATGTATGAGCAAACTTGTGCAATAATTCTTGTAAATATTGTTATTTTCATGATTTTTTTCAATAAAACAGAATTATAAAAAACTTGATGAAGTGGGAACAACTGATCAATAAGCAATAAAATTTGGGGCTTTATGATGAAGGCTCATTCAAGCACATAAATGAGATAGAGAAAGAAAAGGAAATGGCTGAAATTGCTTTTTTAAAATCATATGCTACTAAATCGATATAAAAAATGTTCATAAGTACATTGCTGATAATGATGAAAATTTCTAGTGCTAACAGCTGATATTGAATATTTTAAGGAAAAAACAGAAACTGGTAAAAACTTAAATTTTCACATAATAGAATTATCTCCAACTAAAAACAGCTCGAACAGACAGACATGTGAATATTAAAAGTTAATACTCAACGCTGTGGAAAAATACACAGGTATAACTTTCATTGACTCTGCAGCTTCATTTCTTTGGACCAATCTCCCCCTACAAATTTGCAATGCTAACTGTGTTAATACATCAGAAAGTTATGCTTAAAACTCATCTTTTTAAATCTTAAATTGATCTTATCATATGTTTATTGGCCAATTTGATGGTATTACTTTATTCATGATCTGGTGAGAAAAAGTTGTAATTTGCTATTACCACAAGTTTCTTGGCCAACCAATAAATTTCAGATATCAGTCACATTGCCACTTTCCAGTGGATCTAATAAAAAAAAGCATAATTCAAAAGATTATAGGAATGACCAAGACATCAAGTGAGTGCTTATCTCATTGCATATCAAACCACCTTGACATTTGAGTTCAAATGACTGTCTTCTGATCATGCACAGAATGGAACTACAAACCAGATCCTGTCTTACAAAGTGTTGCATTTGACCTGGGCCCCGTCTTACAAAGAGTTATGATTGATCCAATCAATCTCAACTGTATGGAAATCCATCAATGTCAAAAAAAATTGAGGAAATTTGCTCAATGTCCTTTGAAAACAAAGAGAATCATAATGAATTGTCAAGAAAACAGTGAATGTATGAATAAACATCATTTCTAGAAAATAATTGCATTTTAGATGTTGACGTTGCTGGCCGTCCATAGATGTAATTGATCAGATTAATCGCAACTCTTCGTAAGATGGGGCCCTCATCAACCTCAACCATATGGAAATCCAACAAAATCAGAATTTTCAACAGGAAATTTGCACATTGCCGTTTTGTAAACAAATCATAATCATAATTCAATTGTTAAGAAAACGATGAATGTATGAATATACATCATATCTAGAAAACATTTTGAGCAAACAGACATTTTATGCAATGACACTGCTGGCTTTCCATAGTTGTGGCTGACTGGATCGATTGCAACTCTTTGTAAGAAGGACCCCAGACAACTCATTTTTTCTACATTGGCTACATTGTATTCCAGGTTAGAAATTTCAGGGGGTAATTTTCTGTTTTCCAATGGCCGATTGAAAGAAAAGGTAATTTCAAGGACCGTCTTTCGTGTCGCTTATTTTTTTACCATGCGCTGTATGCAGGATATCTTTGAAATTAATGATAAACAAATCAAATTCCCTAGCTAGGATTAAAATAAATTTTCATATAATTTCATGAGATTTCATATTATTTTATGAACAATGATTTGGTTTACTCTAACAGACGAATACAATATTAAAGTTTACAGGTAATTCATTGAAAATGCATTTCACATAAATTTGGTTTACTCTAACAGACGAATACAATATTAAAGTTTACAGGTAATTCATTGAAAATGCATTTCACATAAATGAGCGACACGAAAGACAGTTCTTGCATGGACCCTTTCTTGCAAACGGCCCCTGGGCTCTCAGTGGCATTTTGGGGTGAATTTCCCCCGAACCCCCTTCTAAACCCCATCCCCCCCCTTGCTGTGTGCAACCAATACTGAAAAGGAAAGGAGTATACACTATACATGTAAGAGCGTTATACAAGAGTTGACAAAAATACATTTATATACATCATCTACTGAGAAATATTGCATTATAAAAATAGATTACTTCTCATTTTTCTTTCTTTATCTGTACTGGCAGTGTGGACTTAATAATGTAAGGAAGCATCATTTATGTATACTCATCAATGTCAAAACTTAAATAAAATGGTGATATGCATCCTAATTAAATGATTGGTTGAACTGTGTCATGTGACCATCAGGGTGCTACATAAGCACTTGCCCGATTGCCCAGGGTAAGTAAAAGTTAGAGTCGGGCATGTGTTATGAAGTAAAGACCAAAACTACTTGCCCGAATTGGGCAAGCAAAATTATCACAGTAGAATGACCAAAATTACGGTCGATATGATATTGACCCTAATTTTGGTCATGGCAGGTAGATCGGTTCATGTCAAAAGAGAGAAAAAGGTCAATGGTTTATAACACCTTTCTTAAAAACTTTCTTTTGAAGAGGTAAAACTTTTTTTCAAGGATTTTTCGGGCAAGTGAAATAGATATTGGGGCAAGTATATTCCAACTATTTTAAAATTTACTTGCCCGACTGGGCAAGTGCTTCTAAAAAGTTATGTAGCACCCTGGACCATTCAGGCATGACTCTCACAATAGGGTGAATGCACAATAGGTCCTACCGTGCGCCAGCTATTGGATGCAGCGGACAGGCCGAAATTCGCAATGTCTCGTGGGGAGGAAGTTGACATCTGTTGAACGCACCAGAGGGCGTGTATGTGATATGCTGCGCTGGCCGACGCGGTTCGGGCGATTCACATAAAATTACGCTGTTTACCGGGGTCCAGGAGGTGGGGGAGAAATTCTCCGCATATTTCTTTGGGAAAAGAAGACCTGTTTTCGGTGAATTCTTCCTCCGCTTTTGCCCTATGGTTTTCATTTTGGAAGCATCAATACAGTACAGTACACAATACAGTACATGTACATTAACACTGTGCGCTGCCTATATCTAGCGTGCGATATCTACCCCGAAGTTAGAAATGGGCCTGTCCGCTTCAACCGACAGAGGGCGCACTGCATAGTGAATCCACCGAATTCATTATATGTGAAACCCCCCCCTAAGGATATCATGGGTTAATACTGTCTACTCAGTACTCTGTGGATGGGATGCTAAAGCAAAACAAAACCCAAGAAGAGAAGCAATCTCATTGGAAAGAGTAAAATGAGAGGAATAATTTCAAACAAGTTTCATCAAAATCGGTCATGAATTAAGCAAGTTATGCACGTTTTAAAAGTCTTGATGTTCTTTCAATGGGGATACTCCAATTGGCAAACGTGCTTCAAAATGGCTGATTTTGTGGACAACTCTCCATTTGTTTTGTACACAATTTTTTAGATTTGCCCCTTTATGTTACATACTTCACATTATCTCCTCCTGACCTTGACATATGCGGTGTGAATTATATTTTCCCATGACAAATGTTGTCCTCAGAAGGAGGCAAGATGCAATTTGGAAGATAATGAGGAAAATAGTAGAGGAGCGCCTTGAGCACCTAACAAGGTGGATATGTGCGCATTGTAAATACCCTATATTATTATTATCAAAATAAATGGAGAGTTATCCATAAAATCAGCCATTTTGTAGCAAGTTTGCCAATTTGAGGATCCCCATTGAAAATACAACAAGAGTTTTCAAACCATAACTTACTAATTCTATAACTGATTCGAAAAAACAAGTTTTGAATTGCTCCTCTAATGTCATTCTTTCTGATAAAATAGATTTCCTCCTTGTATTTTGGCTTCCTTTAAATCAAAGCATCTCAAAATTGAAAAAGTGGTATTTTAGAAATACGGCATTTTTGGCAATCTCATAGCGTCTGGGGAAACGTCTCCTACATGTATGTACTATGGAGAATTCTTTACAGGCAAAAAGAAGGTAGCTACGCAAGTCACAACCTAAAAATTTAAAATTGTTTTTCTGCTGCTCTCAAAATTTTTTGTATCTCGAAATATTTGAATTTTGAGATGACATCCCTGCCGTGACTTCTTTCTTGTATTCCATATTCTTGTATTAAGTTCGACTAACCCCAAATTGATGACTTGATGAACTGTTCAGCAACATTTGGCACAACTGTAGGCACTTTCTAGATGCGATAATTTGGTAAAGTTTGTTCAACATTCCTCAAGTTAGTTTGCCCGACGTTTCCCTTTGCTTAGAACACATTATTGTGTTTTGTTTCTGTTTCAATATCATTTACATATTGTATTTCATATTTGTTCATAAAACAGAAATACGGAGTACCATCAAGCTACTTTTACCCCTAACAAGAAGAGTGGGGGGCTGATTCAGCCCCCCCCCCTGAAATTTTTCGCTATAAATCTGCAGCGCGAAATTTTTTGACCTCGTTGCTCGCTGAATTTTTACTTCCAAATCTCACGCAACTTTCAAGACCAAAATTGTAACTCCTGTGTATGCGTTTCGGAAATTACACATGTTGTAAATGCATGCAGACCCAAAATTGCTCAAAAAAGTTAGTTTGTGTCCAAATCCAATGCAAAGTGTTTTTAGCCAAAATTCAAAAAAACGTATCATTATTTTTCCTTTTACTGAATAAAATAATTTTCATCTTAATTATAATCTAAATTAAGGCCCCAACAATTTCCATAGAAAAAAAGCAATAAAAAAAACAAAGAAATACATAAGAAATTTAGAAAACAATAAAATACATAATGAAATAAATGTGATGCTGGAATTTCATAGGGTGTATTTGATCAACTTCCAATAGTCTGTGAACCAAAAATTAGCATTTTAGGGCCATTATATAGTTACTTAGAGCAAACTTTAGATTTTACGCATAAATTAGCATAATTAATTAATGATATTTTTCGCAAAATTTGATCTCATAGTTTTGTAGGTTATGCCATGGGTTCAACATTTTATAGGGTATATTTGATCAACTTCCAATAATGAGTCTGTGAACCAAAAATTAGCATTTTACGGGCATTATATAGTTACTTAGAGCAAACTTTTGATTTTACGCATAAATTAGCATAATAAATAAGCAATGATATTTTTCGCAAAACTTGATCTTATAGTTTTGTAGGTTATGCCATGGGTAACGCGCGCGCCAACAATCGTCACAATCATGCAATCGACAGCCGAGATCATAAGGGGGGCTGAGTCAACACCCATCCCCCCCCCCCCCCCCTCTCTTCTTAGGCATCAAAATAGCCCAGTCTATTTAGGGTTGAAATCAACTGAAAGAGAGGAAACTACACAAATTACTACAACACCAAGCCATCTTCCGACAAATCACCAGAGAATATTGTGTATTACATGATAAGGCAGGAGTATTACCTCAAAAATATGACTGGCGGACAAAGAAATGACAAAAAATAGAAAATCTGTCTTGCATTCACGATTTCGATTTCAGACAATATGAGAACACAGAAGTATTGAAATACTGACTTATACTTTTGCACATCCATTCAAACGTCGTTTATTCGTATATTCCCATTGGACATTTGATAGACTTAATACAGAGTGATTTACCTCACTTAGTGCGGTTACACCGAATGACCTTTGACCCTAACTTCCACAATGACGAGATGTACAAAGCAGGTTACTAAGGTCACTTTGCTTACAATGTTCATTAGGTCAAAGGTCAAAGAAAGGTCAGAGGTCAGATAAAGCACAGATCTTATCTACAGCAGTAGCAACCTATCTCGACCTCACATTAACTCAGAAAGGATGAAGAAGTAGATTCCTCCACGACAACAGATGCATGTGGAAGCGAGGCGCTAGGTTAGAAACAGGGATATCCTCCGGAAAGGCTTTGATTCTCCTCTCGACACAACGAGCCCCGTTTCATGTCTGTACTAGTCCAAACAAGTACTGATACCGATTCACTTTCCGCTCATGCGCATGGCGTTGTACGCCATCATCTCCCCCGACATGGCAAGCGACCCCCCTATCGCACCGTCCATTGCCGGCATGCTGTCGGGACCTATCAAGTTCATCTCCGGGAGCCGCTCCCGCCGCATGATGGTGTCGATGGCTCGGCAGTGGGACGTTGCGCATGGTTCCGGAGTGTAGGTGAACATGCGGCCCGTCGGGTAGATGATCCCATCCTGCCGCACTAGCATGATGTTGACCTGGGTCGGACGCTGGATGTACCTCCATTCGCCGCAGAGCGCCGAGATATCCGGCACCACGCAGAACATGAGGTCAGCATTTCTAGGAGAGGAGAAAAACAGAATACACAGCTGTCAACGCAGGGTGCTACATAAGCACTTGCCCGATTGCCCGGGGCAAGTAAAAGTTAGAGTTGGGCAAGTGTTTTGAAGTAAAGGCCAATACAGATTGTCCGAATTGGGCAAGAAAAATTCACACAGTAGAAAGCAAAATTCTCACAGTAGACTGACTAAAAATTAGGGTCGATATGATCTTGACCCTAATTTTGGTAATGGCAGGCAAGATAAAATCACTTTGGAAAAAGAAATGCAATAACAAGATAGATCAGTTCATGCCAAAAGAGAGAAACGGTCAATGGTTCACAAAACTGAAAACTTTCTTTTGAAGAGGTGAAACTTTTTTTTTTCAAGGATTTTTTCGGGCAAGTCAAATAGATTTTTGGGCAAGTATATTCCAACTATTTCAATATTTACTTGTCTGACCGGGCAAGCGCTTCTAAAAAGTTATGTAGTACCCTGCAACATATGGCTGTCAATCTTGATTGTGAAAAAATCTTGTTCTTTTTATTCTGTGAGGGCATTGTGGTCCGTGGGGGCTGCGTAGTCTAGTGGTTACGACTCTTGTCTTTCAATCAGATGGACTTCTTACAAGTAGTTACGATTGATCGGATTAACCTTAACTACATGGAAATAAAACAATGTCATCATTATTTTCTACAGAAAGTTTGCACAATATCCTTCGCAAACACAGAGAACACACCGAATTTCAAGAAAATGATGAATGAAAGAATATGCATCGTACCTAGAATTTTTTTGGAACGAACATGCATTTTAAAAGTTAACATAGCTGGCGTTCCATACGTGTAGCTGTGGTTGATTGAATCAAACGTAACTCTTTGTAAGACAGGACCCAGGCATGCATTTCTTAAAGAGAAATGCCAGTAGTTGCAGTTAACACTGATTTCATGAGAAAGTCTGTAAAACCAGGCTTAATTGTCAGAATATCATCGAGGATCAGTTACATAAACTGAACTTTGTGAAATCTTGAAATCTACGCTGAAAAACCGTTCACACTGAAGATCACCAACACAGATAGGCACAGGTGGGACAGTGTATTATTATTGCTGGAATAAAGACCTGACGGAAGTGACCGAATCCGCGCTTATTTTGCTTATTTCTCAGCAACTACACAATTTCTCCCAGAATCCTTTGGCACATATTTCTTATTCATACAAACAGAAACTTGGGTGGTCATTATATTAGATTCTGTAAAAAGTCATTTTGAGATCGTTACCAAAAGTTGAATTTATCTTTAAACTACGGTATCTTTGTCAATGTTGTAACTACCATGGAAGCCTTCATTGTGATTGATTTCTCGGAACCCAGAAAGCAAAGTGGGGTAGACCAAGTGGCAATTTCCTAAAGGTCTTACCTGTACATCGTCTCTGCTTCGACACATCCGAACCACACCCGTAGATCCGGGGCGAAGTTCTCTCCTCTCAGTTCAAGCATCGCTACATCACCGCCGCCATTTAGCTGAGAATGCAAAAGGAAAGAAACGGGTTGATGACATTTTGGTGGGGGGGTCATGGTCTAGTGGTTACGACTCTCGTCTTTCAATCTGAGGGACCTGGGTTCGAATCCAAGCCATGGCGTGATTTCCTTCAGCAAGAATTTTACCCACATCGTGCTGCACTCAACCCAGGTGGGGTGAATGGGGGATTTATTCCTTGAATGGTTTAGCGCCTATACAGCAGCTCAGCTAAAAGCGCAGTAGAGTCTATGCTATTATGATAGCTGTATAATATAAATGAAACATATTTTTAACAGAGTTCCATAATACAGTGGAACAGTCCTAAAATTCATGAAATCAGTTCCTTTTAATCAATAAAAGCAAAAATAATGATACATTTACGAATTTTAGCTACATCCAGACTTAGCGATGGATTTGTACATAAAACCACATTTTTGAGCAATTTTGGGTTTGTCATGCACTTCTGAAATGTTGCATAACTTCAGAACCGTGTACCCCCATATCATAAGTTGCGCAAGACTTGACGGAATAAAGTCTTGGCGGATTCTTATTTGCGTTACACATTTACCACGAAAAACAGTTCTTGTATGATCACGTTTCATTCAAGCATCCATTTAGCCACCTTCGCCAAAAGCATGCATTTATATCGTGGCCAGGATTAACAATGAAATCAGACCTGGAGGGTGTTTCACAAAGATTCAAGTATGACTTAGAGTCGCACTTAAATGTCGACGCGTACATTATAAGCAACGCGCAATCTTATTGATCAATATACAAATGATGCATGGGTTAGAGTGGGTCAGTAGGAACTGTGTGCACAAGGTAACTTTGGCATGGTTTAACCCACGAGGCGCAGCCGAGTGGGTTTAGACCATAATGCCAAAGTTACCGCGTGCACACAGTTCCACTGACCCACGAAAGAAACCCATGCATCATCTGTTTTATAGAATGGAAAAAATTTATTGAATAAAATACAAAAATTAATGATTTACCGGATGCATGATAATTTCATGCATCCGGTAAATTGAATTTACCGGACGCATGAAAAAATTTACCGGACGCATGATTTTTTTTACCGGACGCATGATTTATTTACCGGATGCATGAAAATTCCAAAATGTAATGCAGACACTTTGATAACCCTGGACAACATAAATATGGGCTTAACTGCATAATATGTTGGCACAAAGGCATTATTATACCCAAAATGCCAAATACAGCTTTGCATTGACAAGATCTTGAGGCAGCCTCCGACCTCCAATAGCAGTGTGTGTATGCCCGGGCCGCGCCGGGGCCAGCGCTTGCAGCTGCCTGGGCAGTGCAGTGGTGAGTGGAGAATTTGGCTGTTCACAGCTCAGGGCAGTAGATCTAACATTAGATCGTATGTCTGGACTTCTCAACTAACAAGTATGCGGGCAGTTTTAATCCCAATGACAATTACGGTACCAGATTTGTACTTACAGATCATTTTGCATCCTTTATTTGATTCATTCTGCCTTGATCGAAAATTCAAAATTTTGACGTAAACAAGCGTAACAGTACATGCGCGATGACATCACAATGACCTTTTCGGGCGATAGCTTGTTTACAGTGGATATCGGATATGGTATAGTGCGCGTCCTCTTGGCATGATCTGACCAATGCTGTCATGCCTTTTATACTGCACGCGACAAGACATTTAAGTGCGACTCATAGTCATACTTAAATCTTTGTGAAACACCCCCCTGTATATATATTTAGATCTAAGCATAATATACATTAACTTAGTGAATGTAAATGCAGTCTTTACATGTAAAATCTTTATACAAGTAGTACCGGTTTCACAGGCATTCTAACAGGTCACATGCCTTCATAAAAGCTGTGTTCATATTAACATATAGACTGATTAACATAAAGCTAATATGAAATCAAAGCTGAATAAATATTTAGATCTAAGCATAATACACTTAGTCTAGTGAATGCAAATGCAGTCTTTACATGTAATTCTGATACCAGTGGTAGCGGTGCAACAGGCATTTTTGAAAGTCACATGCCTTCATAAAAGCTGTGTCCATATCAATCTATATAGACTGATTAAAGGAAACCAAAACCCAAGAAGAGAAGTAATCTTATTGGAAAGAGTAAAATGAGAGGAACAATTTAAAAAGTTTCATCAAAATCGGTTATGAAATAAGCAAGTTATGGCAGTTTGAAAACTCTTGTTGTACTTTCTATGGGCATCCTCAAACTGGCAAATGTGCTTCAAAATGGCTGAGTTTGTGGACAACTCTCCATTTGTTTTGTACACAAATTTTCAGATTTTCCTCATTATCTTTCAAATTGCATCTTGCCTCCTTCTGAGCACAACATATGTCATGGGAAAATATAATCCACACCATATATGTCAAGGTCAGGAGGAGATAATGTGAAATATGTAAAATAAAGGGGAAAATCTGAAAATATGTGTACAAAACAAATGGAGAGTTGTCCACAAAATCAGCCATTTTGAAGCACGTTTGCCAATTTGAGGATCCACATAGTAAATACAACAAGACTTTTTGATTGTCCATAACTTGCTTATTTCATAACCAATTTTGATGAAACTTTTTTTAAATTGTTCCTCTCATTTTACTCTTTCAAATAAGATTGCTTCTCTTTCCATGGTTTTGGTTTCCTTTAACATAAAGTAAATATGAATTCAAAGCTAAATTCATATAGAGCTAATACCTCCCTCACATTTCACTTCGGCGGCCATACGGCAAGTCGAAAAGAGCCGTTTTGTTTAAACCACCTGAATGTCGCTGGTAAAAAAAATATGTGGAAACAGCTGTTTTCGACTCTCCTTAGGTGATACATGACTGAGGTATAAGCGTAATAATAAACGCAACCTAGTGAATGTGAACGCAGTGCTTACACATAAATCTGTAACAAGTGGTACGGGCGTAACAGGCATTTTAACGGGTCCCATGCCTTCATAGAAGCTGTACTCGGCCCTGTCTGTACTGATAATGGTCCACGATGCCCCGTCATTGATGATCTCCCTTTTGGGGTCCTTCGGCGATGGCGTGGCCTTGGAGAAAACGCAAAAAAAACAAAATAAAGTTGATAGACTTATACCGCTTTCAGTAACTTGCTGGTCCGGACCAGGCCCTGGCTGAGTCGTGAAATTTTGAGTTCATGAATTGCGCGGGCTAGAATAGACCATGCCAGGCCCAACCAAAGAGTTTATGATCGATAGCAGCAACAAGCCCGGCCAAATTCCTCCTCGCACGGAGCACTTCTACTCTGTATATGCTGTGTTCACTAACCATGGCAGTTATCCCTTATGTGCCAAAATTCTTGAATCGTCATCATTATTAAAGGGGAAGTTCACCCTGACAAAAAGTATATTGTAAAAAATAGCAGAAAAAAATAATAAAAAATATTGCCGAAGGTTTGAGAAAAATTCATCTAATAATTTAGAATTTCAATTATTTGATTTGTGACGTCATATGCGAGCAGCATTCCTACATAGCGAATGTTAAAAAAATCAATGAAATGTCATTTTCTCAGAAAACTGAAAATGGTTATCACTGTACCTTTTGTATATCAATAGACAAATCATTTCACACCCGATCATAAATAGAAAACAAAATTAAGTCATCAGGAACCATACAAAATTTGAAATTCATGCAATTTATATTACATAACACATGGGGCAGCTGCTCGTTTATGACATCACAATTCCAAAACTGAACTCCAATAAATTAATCTTTAATGGATTTTCTTCAAACCTTCACCAATATTTTTTTTACAATTTTTCTGCTATTTTTACAACAATGTTTTCTTCAGGGTGAACTTCCCCTTTAAAAGTAGCGTGGTGCAGACTATTTCAGTGATGGTCTGGTGAGGGCCAAAATCATGAGTTACTGAAAGCGGTAAAACTGACCTATATCAGGATGCTACATAACTTTTTAGAAGCGCTTGCCCAGTCGGACAAGTAAATTTGGAATATACTTGCCCAAAAATCTATTTCACTTGCCAGAAAAATCCTTGAAAAAAAAAGTTTTACCTCTTCAAAAGAAAGTTTTTGCGGTTTTATGAACCATTGACCTTTTTCTCTCTTTTGGCATGAACAGATCTACCTTGTTTTCTTTTCCAAAGTGATTTTATCTTGCCTGCCATGACCAAAATTAGGGTCAATAACTTAATATATCATGTCATATCAACCCTAATTTTGGTCATTCTACTGTGAGAATGTTGCTTTCTACTGTGTGAATATTGCTTGCCCAATTCGGGCAAGTAGTTTTGGTCTTTACTTCAAAACACTTGCCTGACTCTAACTTTTACTTGCCCCGGGCAATCGGGCAAGTGCTTATGTAGCACCCTGCTATATTCTTAAGCCTGGATAGCGTTTGGTCTGAGTTTAAACTACCGCAAGCCAAATATGTCAAAATTACATTTACACTGTACATGTATGTTTATCTATACTTGCCCCTTTCTTCATGTTTTGATAACGAAAAGAGCTATTTCAGTAATCATTCCCAGTCAGTAATGAATGATTTGAGAGTCTAATATTGGCTATACATATTCAACCAAGGCAGAATTTGAATCACGAACACGGGCCAATGAGAGGCATAGTGAAAATGGAGAAACATATTAAAATGGATTCTATATATTCAGAGAGTATGTTAACAGCTAACATCATTGGGTGATTTGAAGTATGGTGTTGGTCTCAGTGTTGGTGTTGAAATTCAGAGTTTGTAAAACTGATCCTGGGGCCCGTTGCAGAAAGAGTTGCAATCAAACGCAACTTTAAAAATCATGCGCAACTTGATTTTCAACCAATCAACAGCGCGCATTTGGGATTTGCGATTGATATTTTGACTTGCGTTGAAACGCAAATCTTTCTGCAACGGACCCCAGATCACATTCTTGACATCTCAACAACTAGTGAGTGACTTTTCGGGACCATCTTCATTTTATGTTTGGTGTTATAATCGTGTAAAAATTAACCCAACACCAACACCAAAGGTCAACACTGAATTTGAAATCACCCACTGTTTATATGTAATGAAACACTCCCTTGGGGTCTGTTACACAAAAAAATTAGCAATCAATCACAGAACAAACTTTTATGACTGACTGCATTGACTACTATGTACAAAAAATTACAAATATCAATTGTAAGATCAGTTACTGTGTTACGTGACCCTGGTCAGTACCTGGAACTGTATGATTCTCTCTTGGGAGAGGCAGAGGTACATCTTGTCAGTGTCTTTCATGTAGAAGGCACATTTGTGGAGTTGTGAAACCGGGTCATCCGCGTCCATCAGAGCCATCTGCTTATCAACTTTGCGGATAATCTGGAGAAAGGCAGAAAAGATCAAAGAAATATGAAACAATAGGTTTATTTCAGTTCGTCTAATGCCTATTCGTCCAATTGCCAACTCATACACTATCATTTGGTTTACCATCAGTTCATCCACTATTCACATGATCTAATTACCAATTTGTCCCCTCACCTTTTCGGCTAATAACCAGTTGGTCCAATAGACCAGTTCGTAGCTGCTTCTGGACAATGTTGGTCAAATGACCTTTTATTTCTTTTCATTATGATAGGCAGATTTCAAAGCAAGATATTACGTAAGCTTGCCTTACATAGCAGGATGAAGAAACTGAATAGACCAGGTGACTAGAATAGCACACCAATGAACACTTCAAGCCAAGTGTTGCATTCCTACTTTGAATGCATGTTATAGTATGTTGCACAATGTATTTCGCGAACTGTGAAATACCAGTCGTTAGTGGACGTATTGTTGTTTTTTGCGGATGTAAATGAATACCACTATTCAAAAGAATATATGAATAATCAAGACATCAAAGTTGGTGCTTATCTCATTAGATTTTAAACCACCAGGGGCCCGTTGCAGAAAGAGTTGCAATCAAACGCAACTCTAAAATTCACGTGCAACTTGATTTTCAACCAATCAACAGCGCGCATTTTGGACATGCGATTGGTTTTTTATCTTGCATTTAACGCAACTCTTTCTGCAACGGACCCCATGTCACTTTAGTACTAAAGACCTTCCTCTGATCATGCGTAGAATCTTTTGATCATGCGCAGAAAGGAACTACGAACTGGCTTATAGCCATTTAGTACACTCCATTGCCATTCGGTCTAATTGGACTAAGTGTTAATCGTGCAAAATGAATGAAAACAAAATGGATATTAGACCAACTGGTTATGAGACGAAATGGTCTCAGACGAAGTCGTTATCAGACAAAGTGATGAATGGAACAAATGGTTACTGGACCTGGTTGTTAGACAAACTGTTGATGGAAAGAATGGCATTAGACCAAATGAAAGTAGACCATGTGGTGAGTGGACAAGTTGGCAGTAGACCAATTGACAATAAACCACACAATCATTATGGTGATGGCGATTGGCATAACTATTATCATGTTTTGTCTACTTTTTTTTTCTAGAGGAGTAGAGATACATGTTGAAGTCAAGATGACTAGCTGAACTATTATATACAACATTTATGCAATGGTGCTTCTTAAGGCCACCGCACACCTTACGACTGTTCGCAATCCGATTTTGGAACAAATCGCATTTTGCTCATTTTCTAAAAATGAGAATGGAGCATATCATTTAATTTGAGGTTAATATTAATTGAAAGAATTCTAATATAACCATTTCGAAAGATTGCAAGCTATTATTTTGGAGTAAAGGCAAAATTAGTTTCAAATCGTAGCCAATCGTATAACTGCTATGACGTCATTACGACGAGATATTAAATTCGCTTTTATTCTCTGAAGGATGATAGCATAGTCATAGATTTGAACATAGGTATTCACATGATTTAGAACATTACACAGTAAGATATTCCAAGTCTTAATGTTAGCATCAAATTCTACAACATTTTCTTCTGAAATCAGGTCGCAGACCAGTCGTAAAATGTTACCTTTAGCGCTGCGTATTATTGTTTGCATGACATTTGCTCCAACAATTGCTCCGCGTCTTACAAAGAGTTACGACTGATCCAATCAACCACAACTATGGACAGCCAGCAACGTCAACATCTAAAATACACGTCTGTTCAAAAGATATTCTAGATGTGATGTATATTCATACATTCACTGTTTTCTTGACAATTCGGTACATGCTTCTCTTTGTTTTCAAAGGACATTGTGTAAATTTCCTAAAGAAAAGATTTTGACATTGATGGATTTCCATATACTTGAGGCTGATCTGATCAATCATAACTCTATTGGCGTGTTGCAAGAAACTTGCGATCATTTGCAAGTCAATTTTTGGTCCCTAAATCAATCATAAGTCTTGCTGTTAATTGCAAATTCGCGATTGATTGTTAATTTGCTCCTTGAAACAAGAAGTTTAATCTTATTTGCTACAGCTAACATTGATCTATCAGTTGTGAATTGCAACAGAATTTTTGAAATTGATCGCAAATATTTTCTTGCAACGCCCCCTATGTAAGACAGGGCCCGGGTTTCAACACTATACCCTACCTTAAACCTAACATAAAACCCTATTTCGACCCTTACCCTACATCTCAAGACGAAATCAAGCCTAGAGCGATTTTCTCAAGAATAAATGTTGTGTCACCATACTATTACCTGGCTTTAACACAGGTAATTTTATGGGGGGGGGCTCGAGCGAGCATTCACGGATTCCTACCGGGTACCCATTTGCTAAACCGGTGTCACGGAGAAGCACATGTGATAGATAAACATTTTCCAAGTGCTGCAGGGAGATTTGAACCCCAGCCCCAGTGAATCAAGTCCGCAGACTCTTTTGTGAGGCTCCCACTGCCAATCAACTCGGTTAATTCCGATTGAGATATTTTTTTTTTTCTTATATTCATTTAC
The DNA here is from genome assembly GCF_018143015.1 of Lytechinus variegatus. Lineage (NCBI taxonomy): Eukaryota > Metazoa > Echinodermata > Echinoidea > Temnopleuroida > Toxopneustidae > Lytechinus > Lytechinus variegatus. Next base: position 26,782,234 of record NC_054745.1, on the reverse strand, counting down.
AAATTTCTGCCGTTTGGATGTAATCATCCATCTCAAACACTAGGGAATGTTCACTAGTGCCTGCGATGGCCGAAATCGTGTCTTCTGTGGCTAAAAAAATAAGTTTCAAAAGCCTGAATTCATGTTTTAGTCCAATACCTCAGACAAATTTCCTCTGCGGCCGACATACGGCGAGTCGAAAAAAAAAATTATAAATTTATTCAAACTACCCATTTGTAGCTTGTACAAGAAATGTAAAATGGCTGTTTTTGACTCGCCTTAGGGAAATGTAACTGACGTATAACAAGTGACATCCCTCATCATAATTTCATTGAGAAAAGAATGCCATAAGATAACTTACCAATCTTGGTAACGCCATACCAGTTATTGTATCTACTAGTTTGATGGTAGAGCCATAATGGATATAGCCTTCCCGGACGGTAAACTCCTCACTCTCCGATTCATCATCGTCCACTACAAGAGATAAGAATTATTTTTATAAATAAACCAATTATTTGAAGTATTTTGCTTTACTGGGAAAGGGCCCAAAGCAAATTAAAGTAACAAACCAAATTCTTTCGGTCCCAAGAATTAATTTGGACCATTTTTTTTTAATCAAACATCATAGTCCACTACAAGAGACAAGAATTATTTTTACAAATAAACCAATTATTTCAAGTATTGTGCTTTACTGGGATATGGCCCAAAACAAATCAAACGTAACAAAACGAGTTCTTCTGGTCCCAAGATTTAATTCGGACGTTTTTTTTTTCAGATCAAACATGCCATCTTATTTGTTAGGTGTAAGCCAGTATTAATAATAATAATATGCAACATTTATATAGCACTTAATACTAATGTTTCTAAGCGCTGCATACTATTACCCCGGCTTTAGCACGGCTAGCCTGATCGGGCGCATCGAGCATTCAAGGAATTTCTTCCTACAGGGTACCCATTTACTACACCTGGGTTGAGAGTGGCAAATGTAGATAAACGCCGTGCCAAAGGACGCTCGTGCTGCGGTGGGAGTTTGAACCCCGGAACTTGTGGTTTACAGTCCGGAGACTTATCCACTGAGCCACAACACCTCTACAGTATGAAAGTCTTGACATGATTCATCTTTCTAAGCATGCCTTTTAATTCAATTCAATTCAACTTTATTCAATTCCAATATTAAAAACATTTAACAACACACAATAAAAAAAAATGCAATTCAAGATAAGATAAAGTAATTCAATGGTATATACATGCATATTGAATAGAAAAAAAGTATTGAAATTAGGTATAGCTGTAAAAGACCAAAGAGGTCTTGTCAAGACAGTTCCCTTAATAACATAAGATTTGATCAATTAATAAAAGCGGAGAACAAATTCAGTGAATACTCAGTAAATAAAAAATGAATCGCGTCTTGTACCAAAACAAACCCAGAACAAACATACATGAATAGGGAAGGAGAGAATGGAAAGCAGGGGGGGGGGGTGAAAGTAAAAAGGAGACCAAAAAAATCCTTTAGAATTCAACGAGAGTCACGTTTGATCAAATAAAGCTTTAGATAGCGTTTAAATCTGTTATAAAATGAAATTGAGGTTATACATGTAGCTGTGAATTTGATTATGACATCCAGGGCAGACCGTAAATGCAAGTAAGAATAAAATCAAAAAAGCTTTAGATATTTGTTCCTACTTTATCCTGACCACAGCATTTACAATACGTTGGATTCACAATACAGTGCGCCATCTATCAGTTGCGGCGGACAGGCCAAAATTCGCAATGCCTCATTGGAAAAAGTCGGCACCTGTTTCACGAGCTAGTAATAATAAAGTGCATGAGCGCGATTATTCGGAGCTTGCCGACGCAGTTTGACCGGATTTGCAGTGTACTAGTGTCCAGGAGGTGGGAGAGAGATTTGCCCGCATATTCATTTGCGAAATTTTGACCGTTTTCGATGAATTACTGCACTATGGGTTTCTTTTTGAAGCATCACAGTCACATTACAGTCCCGGGGGGGGGGGGGGGTGCGGATTGGGCCACTTTCATCGAAAAGCTCCCTAAACACATATTTTTAATATTCTGAAAATGCACCCCTTAACATGTATTGGCATGTAAAACCCTACCCTCAACAAGTTTTGGAAACAAAACGACACTCTTGGTAAATATTCCCTGAAATGAACCCCTAAACAAGTACAGGAATATTTTATTGTTGTATCACGTACGGGTCCTTCTGTCTACGGTTTTACCCTTTACACATCATTTGAATTAGTACGACCCCCTCTTCCACCCCTCGTGCAAATCGGACTCTAAACACGTAGTATTGGGGCAAAAAGGACATCCTATATCTTATTTTATCATCACTGCAAATTCGACCCTAAACATGTAATTTTCTTATCGAAATAGATACCCTTTTTTCATTATTTTTGTGTTTTTGACACCCTTATCACGTTACGTACATGTACGTAACATGCCCTATCTTGAAAAAGACATCCTTCTTACGTGTTTTTTGGTTGTGCATGGTATCCATTCATCAATGTAAGTGCCCCCCCCCCGGGATTACAGTACACTATCACTTTGCGCTGCCTGCAATGTTGACCGCAGAGCTAGTCAATCAGCCTGTCCTCTGCAACCTATAGAGGGCGCACCGGATAGTGGGTAAGCACCATAAAAAAACCCATCGTAAATGATCACCATTTCATACTTACAGAGATGGATAGTGAAGGCTCCCCACTGTTGAGAGCTTGCCTTGAAATTATTGTTTTCTACATGGAGGTACCTGGTGCTCACGGTCTGCGATCTCAATCGATTGAAGAGGGCCACTGTCGACCCAGACTGAATACATACTGAAATTTGGAAATGAAAGTAAGTGTGATTTATACTGAAGGCAATTTTAAGGACATGGTCTGCGATCTAAATTGGTTGAAGAGAGCTACTGTCGACGTGAAAAATATATACTGAAATTTGAAAAGGAAAGAGTGATTTATACTGAAGGCAACTGTAAGGACATGGTCTGCAATCTCAATCGATAGAAGAGAGCAACAGACGACCCAGACTGAACTAAATACATACTGAGTTTTGAAAAAAAAAGCATGATTATATACTACAGGCAACTTTAAGGACAACGGCTTCGACCTCAATTGATAAGAGAGAGCCACTGTCGACTCAGACTAAATACACACTCGAATTAAAAAAAAAAATGTGGTTTTGTACCAAGGCAACTTTGTTTGTGCTTTTTGGGTGTGAGCTGATGGGGGGGACCTCAATTGATCGAAGAGAACCACTGTCGACCCATACTGAATACGTACTGGAATTTGAAAAAATAAAGAAAGTGTGGTTTTGTACTAAGGCAACTTTAGCCCTAAACAGGCCAGGCTTTTTGGGTGTTAGTTGATTCAATCCCGCCTTGAGGTCTTGCCCGCCGATAACTCGAACGCCCTGAAAATTGGCATGATAATAGTGTGGAATGTAATTTACAAGGCTATTTTATTCATGAGTCCACTATTTTAATCAATGAGTCCACTCTTCAAACAATGGACTCGTGAATAAAACAGCGTATTCAACCATGGTAACAGGCTTCAATTCGTCGCACTGTGACAAAGGAACGCATCAGTATTGGACGCTCTTTAGTACACAGGGTAAATTAAGCGTAATTTACGCAGGAAATCTGCATAAACCATGGGTTCGACCGATGGTTTTCAAAACCATCTTTGTGAATTTGGGCCAGTATGTCTGAGAAAGACAGACAGACAGATAGAGAAGACAGAAAAAAAAAAAGTTTATACTTACAGTCAGCATTTTTCAGCGATTGCTTTTTCTTGGAAGGTTTCGAAATGACTTTGATCCTCTTGCTGTTGAACATGCCGATATCTTCCCCATTTCCATAAAACATCTTCACACTCAGAAAGAAATGCTTTCTCTTGTCCGAGTCTGAAATGTATAACGTCTTAGCGGCACAGTAATCCTGTAATAATAAAGATTCAAGATTAAAGTTTATTCAGAACATTGGAGAAAACACATGTTTACAACACAATAGCCTCCCCCCAAAAAAATGATTATTTATCCCCCAATTTCCATAAAACATCTTCAAGCTCAGAAAGAAATGCTTTCTCTTGTCCGAGTCTGAAATGTATAACATCAGTAGCGGCACAGTAATCCTGTAATAATAACGATTCAAGATGAAAGTTTATTAGACCATTTTAGTAAAGCACATGTTTACAACACAATATCCCCCCCCAAAAAAAAAAAATCATAATCTAGCCTTCCCAGTTTCCGTAAAATATCTTCAAGCTCAGAGAGAAATGCTTTCTCTTGACCGAGTCTGAAAAGTATAACATCAATAGCGGTACAGTAATCCTGTAATAATAATAAAGATTCAAGATTAAAGTTTATTCAGACCATTGGAGAAAACACATGTTTACAACAAAAAATCCCCCCCCAAAAAAAAAAAATCATAATCTATTCTTCCCAGTTTCCGTAAAATATCTTCAAGCTCAGAGAGAAATGCTTTCTCTTGTCCGAGTCTGAAATGTATAACAGCAATAGCGGCACAGCAATCCTGTAATAATAACAATTCAAGATTAAACTTTTTTTAAACCATTTGAATAAAACACATGTTTACAACACAATGTCCCCCCCCAAAAAAAAAAAAATCAAAATCTATCGTTCCCGTTTTCAAAAACCTTACCTTTCCTTCTAAGTTGAGTTGTTGCATATCTTGATCACTGTTACCAATCCCAATGAAGGCACAGACTTGGCTTCCGGCTTCCGTCTCTCCATCTTTCAGCATCTGTTCCCGCTTCCTCTTCCAGCCGGGATTTAGAAGATAGATACAAGGAGGGGGGCAGAAGAACCTAAACAAAAACACGAAAAAAAAATAACAATAGTTTAACCTTGTTTATCGGGCATGGTGGCAGAGTGCACATGTCACATACAGGAGGTCATGGGTAGGAGTACATGTAAAAGACTTGCAAAAAAAATATCCTTTTGAATACTTTATTGATCCAAGAATGGTCATTTAATTGCCAACATAATCAATTCCATATCCATAGTTGTACAAACAGTTACATAATGATGATGAAATAAAAGTTAAGGAACAACAAAAATTTTCTTTTTTTTAAAGGACCTTACAGATCCTAGAATGCTGGGCACTCAGCTTTTAGATCAGAGAAGGGTAATAACAGGCCCTCTGGTAAAGCAATGTCATAACTGAATTATCAGTTACATGACAATTGCCCTATGCTTTATTTCTTCTAAGATGTAGGGTTAGGGCTGCAATAGAGTTTTATGTTAGGTTTAGGATATACCAGTTTTGGTAACGATTTCAAAATGAGTTTGTACAGACTCCAATGAAATGACCACCAAAGTATCTGTATAAATAAAAAATATGTGCCAAAGGATTCTGGAAGAAATTGTGTAATTCCTATTTACTTTTGTATACATTGTATATTTCATTTTAATAAACTGCCTCTTTTATGAGATCTATCAGTAGATCATGTATTCTTTATATAAAAAGCGCAGGTAATATGGATTTTTAAAGAATACATTATGGATAAAGAGTTTGTTTCACCATAAGAGCTAAAAAGGACATTTTAGGGGGATTTTACAGTCTTTCACAGGGAAAGTTGTTCACATGTGACATCACAGATCTTTGTCGCATTGCCAATCACCATAGCATTAGTGATCGCAATATTCAAATGCTCATAACTTTATCATTATTTGTCAGATTTTTCTCAAACTTTCTTTGACCTTATTCTTTGAATTTTCTCTTTCAACATAAGCCCACTTGTTCCAAAGGTTTCATTCCCCTTTAAGGTCTTCTCAGTGGGACCTGGTAATTTTAGATGTGTGGTTAACGGCCGAGATCTCACTGACCCCTCCCCCCTCTTTGATATCCCGGCCATATGATCTCATGATCTCCCCAATCCCTCAGCCTATATCTCAATACATAATCAATACTTAATCAATGCTTCTACAGGAAGTATAACAGGAAACTATATGTCTACCAATTCCAAATTTCTTAAGAAAGTATTACTTATTCATCTTCCAGCTAAACTTCTGACGCACACACATTTTATGGGTTTCTTCTTCACTACATTTCATGTTCTCCCTAAAAGGTCAACTCCCCCAATTCAGGGTTGTGAAGTACAGGTTGTTTTGGTCAAGCATCCAAGTTTGACCAACACCTGTTTGGCTGTAAAGAGTCTTGACCAGACCAACATATATATCAGTTTTGGAGTTTAGAGCTACAGAAAAGTATACTTAGTTTGCAGCATATATATCATCTTCATCTTCAGAGTATAGTCACCATCAGACTTACTCATGCATTTGTCATCATCATCATCAAGTTATCATCTTTAATTAATAAATGTATATATGAACTGTACATCCTGCATCGATTAGTCTCATTTTAAGTCTGGTTGAAAATAAAAGAGCATTAGAACCTACGACAACACAACACGAGACAGGGTTAATACAATGAACAGTTCTTACCTCTTCTCATTCCCGTATGATTTCTGGGCTACTTTGGCATGCTGTATGACAACCGTCTGGTGGCACCTGTCCTCTAAGTATTTTTTCATTGATTCTTTGGTTAATCTTTGGCCTCTACAATAATGGAAAATGATATCAAAGCAAAGATAAATATTACCAGCATGTTGTACTCCGCTGTATACTTCACATTTGTGGTGCAGATCACAAGAAGAGCAGTTTGAGGAAACTTGTGGTAGCTTACACGTAGGTACACCTCCTTCCCAGACACTCTAGTGCTAGCAGAATGTTTGCTGATGCTCATGTACAATGTACCCTCGTGTCAAGCAGTTGTTAGAAACTTAACTTTCAAGTTTATTGATACCCTTTTTACACATGCTAAAATTTCCTTAACCCCGTACTATAGGTGGGGCTAAATTGCCATTTAGCCCCACCTATAGTACGGGGTTAAGCTTAGCCCACTTTCTTTTTACACAGCATTTTTGCAAAGTGGGCTAACCCCAATTTTAGTACAGGATTATTTGGCCCTGCAAAAAAGCAGGGTTATCCCAGCAATTGCGGTGCTAAGAGTGATAGTACGGGGTTAAGATCGCTAGTGTAAAACGAAAGTGGGCTAACCTTAACCCCGTACTATAGGTGGGTCTAAATGGCAATTTAGCCCCACCTATAGTACGGGGTAAGGAAATTTTAGCGTGTGTAAAAAGTGTACGAGTGAAGTACTTGTACTACGAATGATCGACAAATGTCCTTAAAGCATGAGCTACCACTAGTCCGGGGTAAGCGAGTTTTGTGTGTGAAAAGCAAGCATTCCTTATCCGGGGTTAGCAATTAACAATTTGGCATGTGTGAAAAGGAAAAAAATAGTACGGGGGTAAGGATAGTACAGGGTTAGCGATAGTCCGGGGCTAAGAAAATCCCGTGTAAAAAGGGTATGAGAGACTTGCCATTTCTGAAAATACTATCCAGTGCACTGATCAGGGAAAAAATTAATAATTTATTTTCCGGGGCTATTTTTGAGCTCACTAGCCCAAATATCCTAATTTGTGTTAAAGTTTACATTGGACTCTATAGGAATTTCAGGGGCTCTATTTTAGTTTTCCAGGGGCCCGTTGTATAAAACTTTTTACCTGAGAAAACTCAGGTTATTTTTACCACAGTTTTTGCCCTGTGTTAAAGTCAATGGCAGAAATCAGACTAACCTTAGTTGTCATTTTTTACCAGATTTTTCTCAGGTAAAAAGTTTTATGCAACAGGCCCCAGGGCTCTTTAGGGCATTTCGGGGGCAAAATCGCCCCGAGCCCCCGTGTATTTTTTCCCTGGCACTGATGAACGAGGTTTACATCAGAATTGTGGAAGCATTGGTATAACAATTTAATGGCAGAGTCATGAGTCAGGATCTACATGTACTAAAATAGTTACTATTGCCATTCACAGCTGCCAAGTAGTACTGATTTTCCATATTTAGTACTGAAAATAGAGAAGAATACTGATGGTTTCATGCAAAATACTGATTTCTTAAGTTTCAGTTTATGTGTTGTCCTATGGTATTCCTGTGAAAATACTACTTTCCTTACCAAAATACTGATTTTCAGCCTTGAAAATACTAAAATGTTCTTGTTCAGGTTGGCAGATCTGGCCATTGTAAATATTTCCATTGTACTTTTTATACATTGCTGTCACTTTGTTTTGTGTACCGGTATTCATTGTTAATTTCTAATATCATTTTAGGGCACATGTATACCTTGTTCTATAATCTAGTTATATCTCTGTATGCCTGCCTTGATGTATTCTCTGATGTTTGTAATATATAGACCTCTGCTTTATATGCAGTTGTGTCTTGAATAAAATCTTGAATTGAATTACATGTAGGCCAATAAAGCAGAGCTAATTTCAGGTAAATGCAATCAAAACAATTTTCTAACTTATAACCTTTGGCAAGAATTTAATAACGATACAATTAACATTAAAAAAATGAATTAATTAACAAAAATCAGACAAATAAAAATATAAAAAGAGTGTAGCTACATGTATATTAAAGAACGAATGATAAAACAACTCTAATAGAGTAACCTTTGGCAAGAATTTAATAATGATAAAATCAACATACTTTTTTTTTAAAAAATGAATTATTAAAAAAAATTAGACAAATCAAAATATAAAAAGAGTATACACCTGTAGCTATAAGAAAGAAATGATAAAACAACTCTAATAGAGTTATCTTTGGCAAGAATTAAATAATGATCAAATTAACATTAAAAAAAATGAATTATTAAAAAAAATTAGACAAATCAAAATATAAAAAGAGTATAGCTATAAGAAAGGAATGATAAAACAACTCTAATAGTACAAAAAAATAAAGTATTTGATTTCATACCTTGAATGTAATTCATCCGCATGCATAGCTGTTGTCCCAGCGTTGGGAGGGGAAGAGCTGAGGGCGGGGCTGGGAGGGCTATGTACTGAGGTTGCTATGGTGTTGCTATGGTGAGGGCTTGACGTCCTGGCGACCATGCTCAATGCTTGCGAGTGTGACGGGATACTGGCGGAACCTGAATTCAAGGAAATGGATTATAAAAATGGACATAAAAATGGAGATGCCTATTCAATACCTGAAAATATCTGTAAACAAAATGAAATGACGATTCATGAATTGCATTAATAAATGATATTATAGTACTGTATTAACAATAAAAACAGTTAATAATACAATTTATTATTGATAACAATGAAACATTAATTATTGTATAATAAATAACATACATGTACATATCATAACAATAATTAGAAGCAATGTTTTTGAAGATGATAATTATAATCAAAACAGGACAGGTGCACATGACAAAACATGATTGCCCCATGTACATTGTTATGTACATAATTATCAACACAAATTTATGTTAAAATGACTTGAAAATAACAAATATACCAATCATTCACAATGTGTACATGTACATGTATTTCATGTCACCATCTACCCATCTACAGGTACATGTAGATCAAAAATAAATTTTAAAAGTATCTTTTCTTATATGTTTTACATCAGGTTGAGCTAAATTCACAATCAGGTGCGGCCCTCACTATATACACAGCAGAGCCCTCTGCTTCCTGATAAAGTACATTACAAATGTACATGTACATCTAGCCATGGGAAATGATTTTGAATGATAATTCTGCATCGGGTATCTCCTGTCTGTGAAGCAACCTCCCTCACACAGTGTAACAAATGATGGGAAAATCGAGGCCCAATGACATCTGTACTATGCACTCATGATCATCATCAAATGCCTAGTCTGATTTGCAGACCCCTTTTTTGGCTGGCTTTCTACATGTACATGTATATCAGGGCCCCGTCTAAGTACAAAGAGTTACGATTGATCCAATCAATCGTAACTCGATGGAAATCCATCAGTGGCATACTTTTTTCTACAGGAAATTTACAAAATGTCCTTTGTAAACAAAGGAAAACACACCAAATTGTCAAGAAATCAATGAATTTATATACATTCCTATCTAGAAAAGTTTTTGAACAAACAAGCATTTGATACATTGGCTTTGCTGGCCGTCCATAGTTACGATTGATAAGATCAACCGCAACTCTTTGTAAGACAGGCCCCTGGCCTCTCAGGCCCCCTTCAGAACTTGTTGCTTTGGACCTACATGTACATTTATCTAAAAAAATATCTATTTTAATATTCCGTAAAAAATTGCTCTTAATTATAATGCTAATGTAAATGTACACTGTATGCATAATTAGTATGCTAAATAATTCTTTTCGCGTAATTACTATGCAAAATCATTCTTTTTTAGTAATTAGTATGCAAAATCAATCTTTTTGCTCTTACCATACCTCCAAAGCTCCAGATTTTCTCATCTTTGGTGAAGGAACTCTGATTGTGTTATTAGCCAATGTTCTTTAAAAATTGTGATAATCAGATCAATATCCTACATGTAGATGCGCATGTGCATGTATTATTGTATTGTATTGTTTTTGCAACTGTTTGATTTTCATGTTTTTTCTATGAAAGTTGTCGCTACAGGTGTATGTATGTACACATGTGACCCCAAACAGCATCAGATCAATATTTTGAAACATGTTTTGTTTTTAAATTGTAAACAAAATTATGTTTTACGGCAATTTTTGGTTTGACAATGTTATGAAGCGGATCTTCGGAACCGTAAACTTGGTCTTAGAAGGTGCGGGAGATTCAAAGGAAATACGTCACAGAATATTGAGAGCTTTTCGCTTTCTAAAACTATTACCCCAAAAGTTGAGGGAGGGCCTCCAAGCTGACCCCTCCCCCAATGAAGGCAGAGTCACGTGTAAGGTTCAAGACCAAATTCAAAAAAGCGGTTTACGAGAACCTCCATAGCGGCATAGCCCCATTTACCGTACATACCAATTAGTACATGTATACAAATAGCGAATAGGCATGAGTAAGATGGTGCGAGATTTCGCATGAGGTGAAGAGAGTGTCTTTTTCTTTCACCGAATGCAAAATCTTGCACCATTGCACAAATAATCTGTGTCGTACGCCTCAGAATTAAACGAAAATATGAAAAAAACACCAACACCGAACTTGAAATCACTGCAGAGTTTTACCCTGCAGTAATCTATGAAAAAGGAGCAAAAAATTTGAAAGCGAAAAGCAAAGCCCACAAGCGAACATGACCTTGGGCAGCATTGCGCATTTAGCCAACAGGCTTATACGTATATTGCACCTTCACTTTACTGAGTGCAATGAATTAAATCATATTGTGACGTCACCTCCTAAAGCCATGATACATTTTGGATGTTTGAATGTTTGACATTCAGCCTCTCGACTCATTTGCTTGTGTACAACAAGCTAAGTAGGCGTTGTACAACATGAAATGTTGACTTATAAACAGGGCCCCCCAGCATAAAAGTTACTTGCCATCCAACGCTAACTACATGTACATGTACCATGGTAACGGTGATCAACAGCCAATCAGAATCAAGGATTCCATGCAAGTTGACAGAGCATGGCAAAGTTACCATACATGTAATGGTAAATTTATAACTTAAATCTGGAAGAGGTCTGTTTTACAAGACTATCAACAGGCCATTGTGTTCTGTGTTTCTCCTACTGGAAATATGATCCTTTCTACATATTACCATTTTTTAATTAACTTCAATGGCAATGCGCACATGGGTGAGTTTCTACAAACTCTAGATCTACATGTATGTAACATTTTGCATCTTTCATAATGACTTTTACTTATTGTTAAAGGGGGAGTTCACCCTGATGAATAGTTTGTTGTAAAATAATAGCATGAAAACGATAAAAAAAAAATATTGGTGAAGATTTGAGAAAATCTATTCAATATTGAATTTCCAAGTTTTTGATCTGCAATGTCATAAACAAGCAGTTTCCCCATATGATATACATATATAAAATGCATTAATTTCAAGAACTTTTTTAATGGCTTGTGCTGACTTACATGTATTTTTTAATTTATTTCATTCTCAGGAGCATACTCTATAAAATGATTTGTGTATTGATAACCTAGAGGTACAATAAAAACCATTTTCAATTTTCTGAGAAAATGACATTTCATTTATTTTTAACCATACGATATAGGAAAGCTGCACGCATATGACGTCACAAATCAAATACTTAATATTCTAATAACTTTTTTATTCCTTAAATGATTTTCCTCAAACCTTTGCCAACACTTTTTTTCTTCTATTTTTAGATTAATTTATCAGGGTGAACTTCCCCTTTATAAAAGGACAAGTCCACCCAACAAAAAGTTGATTTGAATAAAACAGAAAATTCAAATAAGCATAAAACTGAAAATGTCATCAAATTCGGTTGTAAAATAAGAAAGTTACGACGTTTCAAAGTGTTGATTTTACACAGTATGCAAATGAGGGGACTGATGACATCCCAACTCACTATTTAGTTTATAATTCATATGAATTTTTATGATCTCCTTATTGTCATGTGAAATAGTTTTACTCCACCCTGAACAAATGTGGGAATGTCATTTGTTTTGACATTTTGTGGTTCAAGCAAAATTGTCCTTAGACATTTTGTGGTTCAAACAAAATTGTCCTTATTGTCATAAGAGATATTCTATAATCTAAACAATAAAAACAAAAGAAATAGTGTGTGACATGTAGATGTAGGCAAGTACATGTATACATGTACATGAAGCTTTGCGTAAAGTGTAGCTTTTTAATTGTAATAAAAAGATAAATGGAAAAACGGAAGAACAATTGAAAAATCACAAATTAAGACTTGAACAATCAAAACTGAAAACAAATACGGTACATGTACAGTACATGAAAGCTGAAAAATTAAAAATCGAATTGAAAAAAAAATAAGTTTATGATAAGAGAATGAAGCTGATAAATGAATGATACTGATATTGAAAAAAAAAAAGTAATTAAAATCTGAATTGAAATCATTTAAAAAACAGAATAATGATAAATCTGGAAAACTTACTGTGGTATTTCATGGAATCGTTCGCCACTTGAATGACAGTACCGTATGAGATACCCGAAGCCCCTCCCACCGCGCCCATAATGAGTTGATGTTGACCCCGTGACATCATGTGCAGGTCATCGCTCAGATCCCTCCCACCAGCGACGCCCATACCACGTTGCGACAGGTTAAGCGCCTCGTACGACGCATGCTGATTCATACTGGTGTGTGTTATGAGTTGCATATATTGAGTTCCTAAGTAGTTGAAGTCCGATTGTTGCTTCACATATGTGTTCACAAACTTTAGTCTCGTTGCTATGTCAGGGGGAATGATATTCACTTACATGACTAGTCTTTTGTCCAAGTCTCAATTGATTTTAAGGTGAACAACTCCAACAAGCTCCTGAAAATATATATAGTTTTACTGCTCAGTCCAGGATGCCTAATTTTGCGTAATATTTAGCATCTAGGCACGTATCATACAATGTTTGCTTTGACAAAAATTACTTGGAAAATATCTCAAAGTGGTATTAAAATGGAAGCAACAAGGAGAATTGGCACGATGTTTGGTTTGGTTACAAAAGATGAAAGATGAATTGCATACGGTATAACATTTACATGTACATGTATAGAAAAATTAATTTCAGTCCCACATGATCAATCTGATGACGGCATTTTCACAGGAACTTCGGACCCACAATGTAGAGACAAGTCAAGGCTGGTTTTGACATAATGCGGTGCGTGCAGGTTCTTAGCTTTTGAACCGCTTGGTATCAAAGTGTCGTGTTGAGGGAAGTTGGAATGATCGACGAATGGGAGACCGACTCAGAGCATGGAACCGACGTTGGCTTGCAGGTCTCCTTCGATGCGAATGCCCCAGGTGACCTGTATCCTCCGAACATCACTCGATGGGCCCATCTTGGAAGAAGAAATCCTAGAGAAAAAAAAAAGAAAAATAACATGCAAGTCACACTGGCAGATGCCATGCAGGATGAACACAAAACATACTGTATGCATACCTTGTTATTGCATTTCTTTTTCCATAGTGATTTTTTATCTTGCCTACCATGACCAAAATTAGGGTCGATATCATATGATATTGACCCTAATTTTGGTCATGGCAGGCAAGATAAAAAATCACTTTGGAAAAAGAAATGCAATAACAAGGTACAAGTAGATCAGTTCATGTCAAAAGAGAGAAATGGTCAATGGTTTATAAAACCTCATAACTTTTTTTTGATGAGGTAAAACTTTTTTTTTCTAGGATTTTTATGGAAAGTAAAATAGATTTTTGGGCGAGTTTATTCCAACTATTTAAAAATTTACTTGCCTGAAGTTATATAGCATCCTGAAATAGGGGTTTATTTGGTCCAATGCCAATTCGTCTGCTATCATTTTATCTACTGGTGGTCATATACGAACTGGTGATTAGACAAAGTGATGATTAGACCAAATGGTTATGGACTGAATGGTTGTTAGACAAAATAATGATGGACGGCATTTAATAGTCTTTGAAGGTACAATGTACATGTACTCCATGTAGTGAGTGGATGAGCTGGCAGTGGGCGAACAGGAAATTTTATGCCCATACAGGACCCAGCAGACGAGTGGAATTTCGGGGGTGGCTCCATCCGTTTTCATCCGCACCAGAAATGGACAATATTGGTGAAAATTTGCGAAAACAGAACAGAAAAGGACGGACATGGGCAGTATGTAGCGGGAATGTAAATCCAGGGGGGGGGGCAGTAAAATGTACTGCTGTACACACACGTGGCAAAATTATTTCCCAAAACCCCCTAAACAAGTTTTTCTCTGTGTGCAAGATATAACCACCTACACAAGTTTTTGTGCGGGCTTTACATGTATACACATTTTGGCCCCTAAACAAGTTGCCAGAATTTGACCCGGGGAAAAAGCTTGGGGGGGAAAAAACATACAGGTACCCTTAACACGTTTGGCCAGTCTTTAAAAAAAAAGCTTTGGAAAAAAAACATACATGTAACCTAAATATGTTTGACTCTGCGATTGACCATTGACCAGTCTTTCAAAACTACCCCTTTTTTTAAATCAGTGTTTTATAAATGTTGATACCCTTTATAACGAGTGCACGCGCAACCCTCATCCAAAACTGAAAAAGCACCCCTTTAAACGTGTTTCGGGAGACACACGTGTGTACAGCAATATATTTGACTGGCCCCCCTCCCCGGGAATGTAATAAACAGACTGTCAAAGGAAGCATAGCGGTTGGAAGTGGATGACAGCTCCAAATGGGTCACCGGGAAATAATTGCGAAGCGGACGCATTGCGGAGAGAGCAGATGCATTACGGACGAAGCGGATGCATCACATACACCTTTTACGGAAACAAAGGCAATTTTCGCCCCTCAAGTGCTCAACAGAGCCCTGGAAACCCCCATTCATTTCAATACTATATAGCAGGGGTTCTCAAACTTTTTATTTAAAGGGCCAGGTTAGACTCCAAGTAAACCTGAAAGGGCCAGGGTGAAGTGGATACTTAGAAAAACAAATGTGCGCAAAGTGCAAAGACCTTTGCGGTCAGATGCTCTCTTGTGCAATCTTGCCCTTATTTTGGGAGCATTTAATCCAACAAATTTATAACAGTTTCATAATTATGTTTTGACTGTCATTACTTTTATTACGGTTAGGTCTAACATGGATACACAATGTAATCATATTGAGCTATGTTTCATATTGTGACTTAAAAATGATTTTAAAAACCCAGCAGAGTCTCGCGGGCCGGATTGAGAAACTCCAAGGGCCGGATCCGGCCCGCGGGCCGTAGTTTGAGAACCCCTGCTTTATAGCTTAAAGGAGAATGAAACCTTTGGAACTAGATCGCTTGTGTGAAAACAGAAAAATCAAAGAAACAGATCAACGAAAGTTTGAGAAAAATCGGACAAATAATGAGAAAGTTATGAACATTTGAGTATTGCGATCACTAAATGCGATGGAGATAGCGAATTGGCAATGCGACAAAGATGTGTGATGTCACTTGTGAACAACTCTCCCCATTACTTTAGTATATTTCACTAGAATTGCCTCTTTTATCACATCTATCCATAAATCATGTGTTCTGTCTACATGAGGGCATGAAATACATAAGAATACATCATGGATAAAGAGTTTGTATCATCATAACAAAAAGCAAAAAGAGACATTTTGAGGGTATTTTATAGTCCACCAAAGGGAAAGTTGTTCATCAGTGACATCACACATCCTTGTCGCATTGCCAATGTGAGGATCTCCATAGCATTAGTGATTGCAATATTCAAATCCTCATAACTTTCTCACTATTTGTCCGATTTTTCTCAAACTTTCTTTATTCTTATTCTTTGACTTTTCTGTTTCTACACAAGCTTATTTGTTCCAAAAGTTTCATTCCCCTTTAATATCCAATGTTACAGATATTGCATGTAGGCAGTATGTTGTGAGGAAAGACTTCCTTAAGGGCGACCGCACACCTTACGATTGGTCTGCGACCCGATTTGCGCAATAAAATGATGTAGAATTTGATGCTAATATTGAGACTTCGAATATATCTTACTGTGTAATGTTCCGAATCATCGTACGAATACCTATGTTCAAATCTGTGACTATGATATCATCCTTCTCAGAATAAAAGCGAATTTAATATCTAGTCGTAATGACGTCATAGCAGTCGTACGATTGGCTATGATTTGAAACTAATTTGGTCTTTACTCCAAAGTGAAGGTTTGCAATCTTTCAAAATGGTTGTATAATTCTAACCTAAAACATAATGATATGTTGCATTCACATATTCAGAAAATGAGCAAAGTGCGATTTGCTCTAAAATCGGATCGCAAACAGTTGTATGGTGTGCGGTGGCCTTTATGTCCCCTCTATTAATCTAAAAAAAAATTCTCCAAAACGCCTTTCTTTCGTTCTTTTTTCTTTTTTTTTTCTTCTTCCTTCCGGATGGATCTTAGATTTGAACCTCTCGCTGAAGAACGAAGCATCTCCAGTCTGTCGCCTTACTCACTGAGCTAGCAGGAATTGTTGAAAGCCATTGGTTTCATAACGGTTATCTACCAATATTATGACGAGTCTACTCTCCACGAGTATTGGGTATTTATTTTTCTGACTCATCGTGCTCCATCATCATATTGAAATTTGGAATTTATATTTGGAGGAATTACTCATAGTCATACTACAGTAGTATGACGTCACAAATTAAAAAATATAAATAAAGTAAAATTTACCTCTTCTAACCTTTGCCGTTTGAAAGACTTTCATTCAACCATCACCCCATATTTTACTCTATTTTTTATGCTTTTAAACTTTTATTGAAATTTTTTAACCAACTTTTTTTCAGAGTGAATTCCTTTTTTTCATAAAAAAAGCTATCTATTATTAGCTGGTCTTCCCAGATCTGTTAAGAGAAAATCTGAACTTCTTGACAAGCATCAAGAAATCACGACTTTGCAAGCAGAGGTCTTCAAACAAGTAAGTAAAATGTGATACCAACCGATTTTATGGCACTGAACCCCTTTCTACTACAATTTCATGTACTCTCTCTTAGGTGATCCCTCCACTGTTCTGGAGATTCTAAGATTCAAATAGAACAATTCCCAGTCAGGTAAATCATAGGTTCAGCAACAGGTTGGAACGGTAGCCATGCATTTTATGTAGAAAAAAGAGAGATTTAAGGAGCAGACAGTTATTGACTTCGGATGGGAGACCAGGTTGATGGGTTAATAAGGTAGCACAGGTGAATTGGTGTGGGTCATCAGCAGTATACACGTCTAGATAAAGTGGGAAGTCAGTGAGACACTCCTTTACTCTGAGTATGAAGTCTTGGCGGAGGTGGTCAAGAGCGGAGCAAGATCCAGTACAGATGTCTCCTTGACTTCTTTTTTTTGTTCAGCATTGCAAAAGTATCAAGGTCACTCTTTTTCACAACACTTTTTTTCAGCCGAGTGCACACTGGTCGATCACCATAGAATTCTGAGATCACAATACCAGCGAAACCCTTGACCTTTTTTATAATCCCATTATCCCATCGAGCATTTTCTAGTCTGGGATCTTGCCTTTCGTTATATATCTATTTATGAATTTAGTTGATTTCGTGTGAATTGTGAGAAATTTTCGATTGAATATTAACATAATGATAATTTTTAAAATGTGCGCAAATTACAGTCCCATAATTGCTGTTACATTTCCTCTTTTTTTTGTAGAGAATGATTATGATGATACTTGATAGGCCTACTGACACATAGACTGTAGTTAATCAGTGTCACTGACAAAATAGTTATCGTGACAGAGACTAGACAAGAATAACCCCCCTTAAATATTGAAAATTTCTGATATTTTACGCTGTACCTGTGCCATAGTTTACAGTGTAACTGTGTAAGGATTCCCAAAAGGTGTAAAATCACCGCCAAGCGCATTTGCAGAGTGCAGCGTAACGTTAGTTCGCTCCCTGCTACTAAAAATCAGCAGCATTCGCAAGCCAGGCCCAGTGCATAGATCAAGACCACTGCACTGCATTGCACAGGGCCTGCACTTGTCACCCTCATCACATCATCAACGTTCGCAAGTTCATCTTTCTCATAATTAACCCTCTAATCTTACAAAACAAGATCAAACGCTCTGAACATCATCCAAAACAAACATTCTTCACTTCTAGCCTGATAAGCAACGATAATTATATATTTACCGCATTAAATCCAATTACGACGAAAAGTTTCACCACCACTTTTCACGGAGTCTTCTTCTTCCAGCTCCAGACACCAACTTCGCGTTAATTTGGGCGAATTTTCTCACCCACTCGGCAAATTCCCACGATCAATTTGCGTAATACAATTTAGAAATACATTTTTAGAAATTTGTATGGATTTCAAATAAAATTTTCAATTTGATAAGTCCATCAGATTTTATAAATATTTTAGAGTACTCATAATTATTTTTATAATTTGAATTATTACAACAAAAATTAAATATTGAAAGAAAAATTATCAAATATCCCGCTGAAATCCGTCCACGAAAATAACGCGTGAAATTGGCCACCGCTTGTTTCGGTCCTGAAAAGCACACCGTGGGAACTTTACATAGTTGATTATGAGCCGTGGGAATGGCTGTTCCCATCGAAACTACCCTCCCCCTGGATTAGATAACGGGGTCAGACAAGGGCGACTCGGCCTTTGTTCGCTGCCCTGCCGTTGGTTTCGAACAATGCAATAGACCTCCTGTTTTCCCCATGCCCTGCACTGTTGTGTATCTCGGATTAAAATCTCTAACATAACATCGCTACCCGTTCTCGAGTTGCCATTATTAAAGATTTGCAAGGAGGATATGTTTCGACCCCAAAACAACATTGATCTGGGAAAAGCTTACAGTTTCTTTCAACATCGAGTAAAAAAAGTTCATTCCAATGTTGACCTTGGCTTCCTCAGAGGGGACATGTGGATAAAAAGGCAAATGCCTAATTTGCATACAGATTTCCCAGGCAAGGCTGGTGGACGCGTCCATTATTTTTAGGGAGAATTATGAGACTGTTATTTTAAATGATCTTCCCTACTTGGTTACTATCAATATTTCTGACTAAAAATAATTGCCTGTCTTAACCTTTTTTAATGTTTTCATTCATCAAGTTTTTTATGAATTATGCAGAACAATATACATCTCCTATTTTTTTCTTTAATTCTGAGGATCCCCTTAGTTATAATCGAATAGTCCATGATTGTGCAGCTACCATACCAAGGCACAAAGAAACTTCTTTTACCTCTTCATTTTCCCAGCACACAATGTACATAGCTAGGTTTCGGAACTACGACCTAGTTGACAGTCATGTTCACAAATTGAACTTGAAAAAGGCTGAAGCGGCCCCTTCAATTCTCTGAACAAGAAAAAATATGGGACATCGTGTCAGGCCATTGTCAAACAAACGACACTGAGAGATCATGATTATCGTCACTTTTATTCTCCTTTTTTATTCTCTCTCTGAATGTGAAAAAAAAATGTAAGATAAAAAACAAATTTATATGAGCTTGGAATGATTAAAAATACATAAGAACAATTAAAATCCATTAGATATTAATGAATAAAGAAGAAAAGCGGATGAAATATAAATGAACAGTAATTAACTGTGATCTTTCTCTATCATCGTTCATTTAAAGGTATTGTTTAACTTTGTGAGCAGCCGATTTAAAAATTCTCCAACCAAGATGAAACATGTGTACAAATGCATGTATTAGAACTAATAAACCCCGAAAACAACCATTATTGAGAACGAAAAGCGAAAACTACAAGGCAAACCCCGATTTTGTAAACAGGCGTCTTATAGACACCTAAATAGTACACATAAGTGTATGAGATGAAATTAAGATGGTGTTTCCGGTCACTTTATATTTCAATTTTTGAAGCACTAAATAATGATTTTCGAACGCAGTTTTTTCTGGGCTTCATTTTTGTAACATATCACAGACACAGGTGACAAGTGTGACCTTCTAGCTGAGATCTTTTAAAAGTCAAACCAATGTTAACCAATCACTTTAATACGATGGAATGATTCAGTTATCAAACCACCTTGACGTCAACGTTTTGACAGGACGGTGCGGGGATCGGCCCGATGATCGTATTTCATTTTGTGTTTTTATGATTTATTTAATTGTTAAATTATTTATTGATTCATTCATTCATTTATTTACTTATTTATTTATTCATTCATTTATTTGTTCTATTTTTTAATTCATTGATTGATTTATTCAATCAATTACTTAGAGCCTATTTATTTATTCAATCATTTATTTATTAATTTATTTCATTTTTTGTTTATATTTATTTATTCTTTATTTTATTTTATTTTTTTGGCTCGAGCAGAAAATTATATCACTGCTCCGCGCACCCATTTTGAGGAATCATTACTAAATTGGGTTTCCTCTTTTTATGCAGTGATAAAACATTTCTCAACGCTTGCATTTTCTTTTGACTTTTCTGTTCCTGCTTCAAGTCGCTTGATATATTACGAGCAATTTTATTTTTACAGGCGTGTTTCAAGAATACCAATATCAGGTGTCAAATTAAAAAGTCATTAAAAAGAAAATAGTCATTATACACGGCACGGCTATAAAGAATGATGACATCACACACTCTAATAATTGTCTTTTGACTTATTAATTGGTATAGTATTAAATGACGTTATCTCATAGTTCATTTTACCATCAACAATATAGCACCACCCTTGTCGACTAAACTGCAAATCAAATTTTTAAAAACAGAGGTAGCATTTCTGAGATAGCGGCCTGCCCGGACTCAAAGAATGTTTCGGTATTTGTCGACAGGACACGGTATGATACATCTCTCAAAACCACTTAGCATTTTCCCCATTTAGAAGAAAGATTCCGTTTGGGTGCCCCCCCCCCCCCGCTTCCGCGGCCCCTGCATACAAACAAAACATTTGGTAATTGGAGCTTATAATAGCAAGATGCTAATCGAGGTGAGCCCGAAATAACGTCATTATCATAGTTTTTAAATAATTTTAATTAAATCTCAGTAATGTATATCAAATTTAGGACTTATTCTACTTATTACTGATGCAGACAATTGCGATCATTTTGAGTGAACATATTTACACTATTTACAAGAAATAACATCTTAATTATTCACAAAAATCTTCATACAGAATTATTTGCTTTCAGGCAGTATTTACCATACCAAATTAGGCCTAATTATAATCTTCCAGTAGCATTAATTTTAACGATTTGCTAAATATCTTGCGACTGGTTGTGTTTCTAATATTATTTGGCAGATGATTCCATAATGTAGGACCAGAAAATGAAATCGATTGTTTTCCCAATTGGTATTATTTTTTTCAAGATTCACATTAATTGTCAAGTCTGCATGTCAAAATAAAAATATTGTATAAATCACAAATAAAAAAAATAGTAACTTTAGGAACATCATCGACTCTCTCATTTGCATATCGCTAAGTTGTACATATAATAAGAAATAAGCAAAACTTTAAAATGTCATGCATAACTTCCTGATTTTACATCCGATTTTGATGTAAATTTCGGCATTATGCTTGTTTTTTTTTGAAGTAGTATTTATTAAATCATTCAGTTCAAAATCATACATACAATAGTATAACAAAAGAATTTATAGCGACGCAATTGAACTGAATGAGTAAACGAAGTAAAAAGCCTTCCCATCCCAACTGCCCCCCCCCCCCCCCCCACATCCCATCAAAGCCCAGGAAGCGCGGCCTGCTTCCCTCCCGTCAACCCTAGCTACCCTCCATTTCAGTCTACATTCTGAGCCACAAGCATGATCTAACTTGTGCACCTGAATCGTCACTCCAAATGCAAAAGAGCCACCCGGCCCCCAAACACACCCCTCCAAGAGAGAGATAAGAGACTAGTCACTCCAAAAGTGGGATCCATATCCCCGACAGCGCGCCATATAGCTCCCTCTGGAGCGAACAGCATTATATATATATTTTTTTTAATTTTCACTCCAGAAGGAACCACAATGCACCCCAAAGATACAAAGCCCACCCCAAAATGACCGCCCCGAACCCCTCCAACAGGAGTGCGACCATAGGACCAGACACCGGGGGGGGGGGGGGCACTCGACCAAAAAATTGGTAGGGGTGTGCCGCGGGCGAGACAAAAAACGGGCTTATCCGGGGACCAGACCATCTCCATCGCATTTACAGTGTTTGATAACTGTATAATGCTTGAAATTTCTTAGCCCCAGCATCCCTAAAAAATAAACCTGTCCCATTTTCTGAAATGGTTTGTTATAATAGACTTCTCTGTTCAGCTAGTTTTATTTCTGCAAGTCTATCTTCTTGTATTTTTTCCTTAATATGGTTAAGGGTCGGTGGATCTTTTGTGTTTCTACTATTTTTTTAAAATCATATACTTTATGAGGATTATTATGTGATTTAATAATTGAGCCTCTCCTTTAGTTGGCCCTTCCACGCCTACGTGTACACCTTTTTTTTAAATCTATATTTGTAATGATAGGGAGTTAATGTTCCCACATTCTTTCCATATAGTTTTTATTTTATCACATGAAAAGAAAATATGATCATATGTTTCTTCTTCTTTACTGCAGAATGAACATAAATTATCTGTTGTCATTTTACTACAAATTTTTTTTGTATAGTATACTGTGTAATATTTTAAATTGTTTAATTTTTCTATATCGATATATACAAATAAACACCGATGGCTTCAATTCGTTTAGGTTTTATTAATGACTAAATTTTGTATATTCGGAAAATCTCTTTTTACGTTAATATTTTACACTGGGGAAAAATTATTTTTTTTTAATTTACTGTAGAAGCTTATTCGTAATGTATATTATTATCATTATCAATGTTATTTATAATTATGTATTGGAAGATGTCTGATATTGTGTTTTATTGTAACATTTAAGGAAAAATTATAGTGTTATATTTATGAGTTGTCAAAGTATTAATCAATTTGTAAAGACGTCAAACTTCTTATGTGTTGTATTTTGTATATGAATTGAAGTTGTCAATAAAAACTACTTAATACAAAAAAAAAATTGCCGAGGTGGACTTGACCTTTGATCGGCACTATAATTCCTCGTCATCGAACTTAATAAAAAAAAATTAAACAAGTGCACACCTAGTTACCAATAATGCATATAGCCTTTCCATTTATTTGAAAGCAGGATAAAAGAGCAATGTAGATAAAATGCCTTGCTCACGGGCATAGGAGCCGCGGCCGGGGATCGAACTCCGGACTTTTCATGTATAACCAGGCGCCTTAGACCACTCGGCCACGGCACCTTCACCTTAAAGGGGAAGTTCACCCTGACAAAAAGTTTATTGTAAAAATAGCAGAAAAAATAATAAAAAATATTGCCAAAGGTTTGAGAAAAATTCATCAAATAATTAAAAAGTTATTAGAATTTCAATTATTTGATTTGTGACGTCATATGCGAGCAGCATTCATACATAGCGAATGGTAAAAAATCAAATAAATGTCATTTTCTCAAAAAGTGAACATGGTTTTCACTGTACCTTTTGTATATCAATAGACAAATCATTTCACACCCGATCATGAATAGAAAACAAAATTAAGTCATCAGGAACCATACAAAATTTGAAATTCATGCATTTTATATTACATAACACATGGGGCAGCTGCTCGTCTATGACGTCACAAATCCAAAACTTTGAACTCTAATAACTTTCTTACTTTTTAACGGATTTTCCTGAAACCTTCACCAATATTTTTTTACTAATTTTTCTGCTATTTTTACAACAAAGTTTTCTACAGGGTGAACTTCCCCTTTAATGGGATTGCTCCCAAACTGCATACTGCCATCTCGTGTTGAAAATTCTAAAGCATCTCATTTTTCCGATCGATTATTATTTTTTCCTGCGGAGATCCCAATGATGTCGGGTCGATTATAAGTGCAATCATAGAGATATATTACTGATGCGCTTTCAATACAATACTGGGACGATGTAACAGGACATTCTTTTATTTCGGGGGGGGGGGGGGGTAGAGATCATGAATCCTAAACAAAAGCTCATTTTATTAAATCTTAAAGGGATACTCGAGGCTGAAATATTGATATCTCAATAAATAAATAGAGTAAAATTCATAGAGCAAAATGCTGAAAATGGGATCAATATAGGGTAATAAATAACAAAATTATTGGATTTTAAAGATTTGCATTGTTCCGGTGAAAAAGGTCTACGCATGTCTTTATAAATATTCATGAGGTGGACTGATGTCATATCCCTTATTTCATGTATTTTGTATGAAATAAGGTTTATTCAAATTTTTTCTACCAAGAACTAAAACAATTGGATTGACAACTGATTAAGTGCTGATTCTGATTCAGAAGAGCTGAAGTAGCGTCCCGGATCGGACGTGAAACTGTCCCCTGTTTCAGTCAAAGTAAGTCCAGATAGATTTATTTGTTCATCGTAACTGATTAAGTGCATAAGTTATTTATTGCTGCCACTTATATCATCATAATGGAGACACATCATTAACGCAATCAGTGGCGGACCGTGACCCGGAGGAGACAAAGCATGGGGGGGGGGGGCACTGCATTGTCTGTGAACAATGCTGTGCCCCCCCATGCTTTGTCTCCTCCGGGTCATCCGCTACTGAACACAATCATGTATGAGAAAATGGAACAATTATGATTTCATGTAATAACATAAGAAAAAAGATGTTCATCAGCCCACCCGATGAATATTCATGATACGAGCATACAACTGTTTTTTCCACAAAATATTGCTATATTTCAAATTTCAATAACTTCGATAATCCGATTTTGATGAAAATTGAAGCATTTTGCTCTGTGAATTGTACTCTCTTTATAGCCTACCCTGAAAATATATTCTTTTTTGGGGGGGGGGGCGGGGCATGCAAAAATTTTCCATTTTGTTTGCCATTTCTTTGGCAACCAATTTCCCACCTCCCTTGATAATTAAAAGTGGATAAACTGTTACCCCATTAATGTTTTCTGGTAGAAATTGTTTACAGTTCACATATTCTCTGAAGCCATTTGACAAGCACGAACCGAAAGAAGAAAAGGAGAAGAAAAAAGAAAGATCAGGAAAGTTCACAAAACCACAATGGGGGGGGGGGGTCCTTATACTCCACAGGCACTCCATTGGGTACTAACGTTAAATGGTATGTGATACATGTTATATAACAACTGAATATTGTTATTAATTATCAAGTGGTGGGGGGGGGGGGGGGCAAACACTGACCTAAATTATAAAATTTTGAATTTGTGACGTCAAAGATAAGCAGCGCATTATTAATTCCTTTTGTAATAGAAATTCTCAAAATGCCATTTTCTAACAAAAAATGAATCTATTTGTGCACGAGATATACAGTCACGTTGATAAGAGCAATATTTTAATTCATCATGACGCTCCATTATCAAACAAAATTGGAATTCATGGAATTTATGATACATGATTTATGAGGGAGTTGATCGCATAATGACATCACAAATTTAAAGGACAAGTCCAACCCAACAAAAAATTGATATGAATAAAAAAAAAGATACAAATCCAATAAGCATAACACTGAAAATTTCATCAAAATCGGATGTAAAATAAGATAGTTGTGATATTTTAGAGTTTCGCTTAATTTCACAAAACAGTTGATATGCACGTCCCGGTCGATATGCAAATGAGGGGACTTATGACATCACTCACTCACTCACAATTTATTTCGTATTCTATGATGTGAAATACGAAATATTCTGATCATCCCGTGAAACAAAGCTATATTTTCCCTGAACATGTGGAATTACCAATGTTTAACATTCTATGGTTAAAGTTGGTCATTATTGTCAAATCTGTAAAAACTGAAATGTGTATAATTCAAATAATTAAAAACATAAGAAATAAAAGAGGGACATCATCGATTCTCTCATTTGCATGTGACTAAATATTGTGCTATAACTATCCTTTTTAAATAAGCGGAACTTTGAAATGTCATAACTTTCTTATTTTACATCCGATTTTGATGAAATTTTCAGCGTAATGCTAGTCTGATTTTTCTCTATTGATTCAGATGAAGTTTTTTGGGCTGGACTTGACTTTTAAAATCAGAATTCATGGAATTTATATTACATGATTCATGGGGGAGCTGCTCTATACGTCACAGACATCACAAATTTGAGGGGAAAATGAATTCATAACCCCTGCACTCATTTATGGATTTTCATCAAAATTTCGACATTTTTTTTTCTTCTCCAAAGTTCTCAATTTTTGTTTAAACCAAATTATTAACTGGGTGAACTTCCTGTTTTCATCGCAAAAACTGGTGTACATAGAGGACCACACCAGTTATTTTACACCGGTGTCAAATTGGTGGTGTTAGTTTTACACCTATAGGTGTTATGACAACACCTATGGTTGTTACATTTACACTCTTTGTTGTTATGTTCAATCTCTAGGGTGTTATTTTAACACCTCAGGGTGTGGTCCTCTATTAACACCAATTGGTGTCAGTTTTAACACCACAGTTTTATGAGTGTGGGTGTGTGGGGGGGGGGGGGGAGGTGAGCATGTGTACATCCACAAATGACATCAAATACTTCAGACAAAACCATGTTGATATACCTTTTCTCTGTTTAATCAAAATTGTAATGCTTGGAATGGATACAATTTCACATATCTTCATAATACATGATACCTACATTGATGGAGAATGGCAGTTAAATATATATATAAAAATGAGCAATAATACACAGATTATATTTTCTTTAAATAAAATGGAAAAAACTACAGTACAAGTTCTGATTAAAAATATATATCGAATACATTACAAGGTCATTTCATACACCCTCCTATATAGTGACTTACACAAGTAATAAATAATGCTGGGTTAAAAAAAGATGGTGTCCTATGTTAAAATACAACTGAGTACTTCAAAGTATACATGATATAAAATCATGGGGTGTTATTCTGATAAAACATTTAACCCCAAACTAGAACAAGAGTTTTAGTTCAAACTTTGACATCTATGGAAAAGCTAATTTTAAATTCTGACACTTCTTTACTCTTTGTATCTATAATGTACCAGATAATTCAATAGAACGAACCGTATAATCTAAGTATAAAAATTCTTCTGATTTCACAGCATGATCAATTTTCTGGACATTTTTTTGGCCGCAGAACTGGAATGATAGAATAAATAGTAAAGGAGTTGACAACGGGCACTCTATAGAAGTGTGGTCGAAGTTTAATGTCATTGGTATGTTATATACCACACGCAACCGAGAATTTATTTAAGTGTGATTTTTAGTCGCTCAAATCTTTGCGAAACACTCCCCCTGGGCATTCATACCCCAAATCCTGTCCAATGTCGACAATTTCAAGCTTTTCTACACAATCCCTGATGTTTACTTCACAACCGCATATTTTGGCAAAAGAAAATGAATAAAAAAAAGTTTTTGTTGAAGCAATGTGAAAAAGCATATTTTCACGCAATTAAGTGTTGGCAATTTGTCACCTAACGCATACAGCTGCAAAATAGAAATAATTTCTGTTTGTGTGTGTTTAATGCTCCGTGTCGGTGATCGTTCTGTGACATCGTAAAAAAAAACTGTGCTAGAATGAGGAAATTT
The DNA here is from genome assembly GCF_018143015.1 of Lytechinus variegatus. NCBI lineage: Eukaryota > Metazoa > Echinodermata > Echinoidea > Temnopleuroida > Toxopneustidae > Lytechinus > Lytechinus variegatus. The sequence continues at coordinate 26,754,201 of NC_054745.1, read as the reverse complement.
GATGACACTGCTTTAGTTTGTAACAATGTGAAAATGAAGCAAGGTGATAATATATTATAGTGCCTCTGGTGACAAAAGGGCATAACTACTATTTGAAAATGAGTAACATGTGAATAGTTTACAATACTCAGTAAGTAATAATTAACAAGGAGAGCGAGACAAAAATAACGGAAATAAGCCCTTTTGTTTCATAATCCACCTGTTCGAAGTACACGGCATCAACTTCTTCATGTACATGTAAGTAGTAAAGCCCATGGTTTCCCACAATGTCTCAAAAACACTGAAATGTCACTTATGCCCTTTTGTCATGGGCCAGTTTAGGTGGCAATAAAAAATTATATTAAAAAAATCATATCCTTGATTGAGTCTTACGCGGGAGGATGTGCATTATTACCCTCATACATACAAATAAACAAAAGCAATTTGTTTCAAATGCCTGAATTACATGTCGGTGGCTACTTCAAACTTGGTAGTATGTTTCATTATACAGTCCATTCCATTCCAAAAAAAAGGAGTGTCTTTTTTCTCTATTGAGGCTTCTTCACTGTAAAAAATGAAGTGCTAAGTAAGCACTTACAGTGCTTGTATAGTGACTGCACTACAAGTGCTGATTTTCTAGATCAAATTTAAACTGGAAAATCAGAACTGGTAGTGCGGTCACTATACAAGCACCGTAAGTGCTAAATTAGCACTTCAATTTTTACAGTGTTCAGAGAGTATCCAGTCACTTTAACCCAGAATGGCGTGACTCTCAAATTTGACTTCAAAGGAAACTGAACTTATATTCACCAAAACATAGAGATTAAGTATTATTTGTGAGTGAAGCTGTGAGCAAAATGAAAATAGACAAATTTGATTCTGAACAAATAAAAAAAAAATCGCATATGAATATGAACAGAATTATACTACATGTACATATATGGCAATACATCCCTTTTCTAAACTATTCATTGACCATATTACAGAACAAACAACCATGTTTTCAAAATGTGGGCGTATCCATGAAAATGTATGTATCAGGTTTCAAGATGTTTTCTGTGTTCGTCAAAATAATCATTCTGGGCTCAAAGGTCAACATTTAGAATATTTACTAATAGGAAATGAAAAAAGAGAGCATTTTCTTTTATATAATATGCATGTACACATTAAACTTCAGTCACAATAAAAAAAACCATGATGGCAGTTCACAAGGGAATACATAATTAATTATGCTGCATTAAATGAAAATCTAGATGATACAAAATTCATATTTTTGTTAAATATTAATATACTTCATGTGAAGTGCATTTGAAGAAATAAATTCATATTTAAATAGAAGTACATTTATGCAGTTTGGATATTTACAAAATAAACTGGCGTCTTTCAAAAGAGTTTTTTTATTAGACGATACTTCAGGTTTACCGATACCCACAATATATATTTTTTTTCCTGAACATAAAACACACAAGGTTATTGTTGAGTAGCACATGTACACGTTTGTTCGTGGGCACGGTTTCACAAAGATGTTCATCAATAAAGTTACGAATGACTTTATGAACAACTGGGATACGGCGAGCCAAGTCGGGGGGAAAATGACATTTCCTTAACCCTAGAAATGCTCATGTTAATTGTTTAATGTGCAAACCCTTCACTCGAGTCAAGGGTCTGAATGTGTAGCCTACGATGCCTTGTACACTGAAGGCCCTCTCGCTTGAAACGGTGTTATGGTCTAGTCTTTGGTGAAGACTCACTTGTTGATCAAAGTTTCAATTAGGGTCTGTGCCCGCAGACTAGCTCACATTATATTGCTGTCATTTATGAAGTCAATTGCAACTTTACAACAGCTCTGTGAAATGTCCCCTGGTTTAATTCATCAACCAAATATATATTTTTTCCATTTCTATGTTCATACCATTATCGCAGATTTGGTGAATTCAATCACGGCATGTTTAAAATATTTTCGACAGACACCATAAATACATCCAATTCTATCTAACGGTTAATGCTACCTTCTTACGCTACATGTACAACCTCTGGTGAACAATACTGACAAATACTATAACTTGGAATGGTGGATTAATACAGAAAAGGCACAACACAAATTTCATTAAAAACCATTTAAAAAAAAGAGTTGTATAAATTTTGAATACACATAAAACACAGTCAAACATATCTATTGACAAACTGACTATAATAAAAACCTGTCTTTAACAGCCACCAAAATTGTCTCCCAATTATAAATATGTGTTTAAAGAAAAACATGTCTATAAGGGTCTACAGTGGCTGATTTTCTGTGTTTCCCCTTTATAATACCCAAAATGGACAGGTTCAACTACACGAACAGTACATCTGGGGAGCGTTTCATGAAACAACTTTTCAGACTTTTTATCTGACAAGTCCCATTTTGTCCGACAGTTGCCATAGGAACAGTGCTTCTCAGCCAATCAAAATCAAGGAAAGATGTCAGATCTGACAACTTGTCGGATGGAAATGTTGATGAAACGCTCCCCTGTAAACTGCTTGAAGATACTGTTTCAATATATTAAGCAATGGATACATGATAAAGCGGAATAAGATTATCATAACATCAATAATCGTGCCCATAATGTTGACAGAAGCTAAATACATGTATCAAGATATAATTCCTCTTCCCTTTTTCATATTCTTTTTTTTATAACAAATCATCATCATGCAAAATATTGTTAGTTAAACTGTAAATAATGAAGTAAAATCTGTATGAAAATACACATCTGAAACTAAAAACAACGCATCACCACAAAATAATGTCAAAGCACACGTCAGAGCTGAAAGAGCTACAATGAACACAAAAACTACATAAATGTATGAATGTATCTTTGCATGTCACACAATAACAAAATAACTGATTGTTTTGCAGGGACAAAGGGGCTAGAATTTTGAATCACAAGGTCTAGGGTTCCAATCGACCACAGCACTGTCATCCTCTGGTAAGGTCTTTGTGTAATAATAATATTGATAATAATAATAATAGCTGGATTTAGCACTTTTTGCCTGAGGATACAAAGCGCTGCTATTATTACCCGGCTTTAGCTCAAGCTACCATCACCAGCACTCAATGCATTGAAGGAATTAATTCTGCTGGGTACCTATTCACATCACCTGGGTCGAGTGCAGCACAGTGCGGATAAAGTTCTTGCTGAAAGAGAACACGCCTTGGCTAGGATTTGAACCCACGACCCTGTTTGAAAGGCGACAGTCAGAATTATGAGACCACGGTGGCCCACATGTACATTTCCCACTCTGAAGTACATATGCATGTATAATAGATAACTGGGGCCCCGTTTTCATAAACGACTTGCAACTGTTGTAACTTTGCCTTAATGGCAACTACCATGGAAAACTTCATTTTGATTGGCTGCTGAGTCCTGTTACCATGGTAGTTGCCATTATGGCAAAGTTACCACAGTTGCAAGTCCTTTATGAAACGGGGCCCCTGGTAGGAAACAATTCCTTGAATGCTTTAGTATCTTTTCAGGGAAGCTGAGCTTAGCTGGGGTGATCATGCAACACATACAAGAATTGTCTTCAATAAATGTTGCACTATTATAATGACAATTATCATAATGTCCCAAAAAAGTGATTTGACATTATAAACTTTCGGCTTAAATGCAGGGGAAGTATACCTCAAACTATCTTTTCAAACTTCCAACATCTAAATCTTGACATCATTCCCGCTACAATCAATTACAGTTCAGAGTCTCATGTATATGTACTTGGTTTATAGTGAAATGAGAGTGAAAATAATTTATCAATGATTATACTATAAATTAATATAAAAAACAACAACAGACCGTTCTGTAATGCTAGTGGTCCTGGAGGCTTTCACACTTGGTGATGATTAAAAATGGAAAGAAAAATAAAACATGACCTATATGTATGTATAAAAATGCAGCTTATATGTCATTCGCTTTTTCTGAAATTTATGGATCATAACCAAAACCATATGATTTTTAATTCTATTGATTACAAAATATAAAAAGGCTGGCTAATAAAGACCTTCACAATTTTTTTAATTCAAACAAATAAAACAGTCACCTAAGCAAGACCAAAACTATATTTGTATGTGTAATAGCACCTTCATCTGTAAAAAAAATGTGTTCTGTTCAATAATAATTACCCATAACAATAATGTAAAAAAAAATCATGAAATTTAGGCATGTTCAGACTTTGTTCCAATCTTGCAGAAAAGCATAATCTCTAAAGAAAATTATCAACTTTTCTGATTGAAAAATAGCCCTGATTTCGGTCTAAATTAGGAAAGAAATTGATTTCCCCTCAAGGGTGTGTACAGAAAAATTATTTCGAAAAATATACCCTATCTAAAGCAATATCTAGCTCTGTTGACGTGAACTATACGATTGTATACCATGAATGTACTAATTACAATTCCCTGCTTATCTCCAATAGTCCATTAACATTATGAAAAAAAAGGTAAAAATCAAATTCATCTTTATTTCAAAGTCCAAACAATATACTGTTATTTTCATAGTCAGCAATGTCCATTGTATACAATGATAATGTAAAAAAAAAATGACCCATATTAATGATAGAAAAACTAGCTGGTACTGGCATGAACGCAAAGCAAGAGTGAAACATGTATCGCAAGAACCTGTCCAATAACTCCACCTGATCATGAAGACTACTTTTCACGTCTCCCTTGAGAGGTCTTCATGTGTAGCTTTGACTGTTGTTCAAATAAAAAAAAAATGAATACCCCTACAGACCATTTATGTGAATGCAATACAACATACATTGTATAATGCTAAAGGTGATGTTTCACTGGAATGCTTACAAGCTAATTAAATACGCGTATTAACACACAAACTTATTGTCATTACGGAGGGGTCATCCACACTGTCTTGGAAATACTGTACACCTTGTACTTGTACATACAGTACAACTTATGCACGCATATTCACTGTACTGGCATAAATGTATTTACATACTTGTAGCCATGTTCCTACTGGAAAAACACATACTGTGCCACAGTGTGTTTAAAGTGTGGAACACAATGTGAAATCACCTTCACACTGTTGAATTTGAACATTTCAACAGTGTGGATCACATACATGTATTCACATACTGTAGTCCACCATGTGAACACGCTGAGAACGGTCACACTGGTGTCCACAGTGTGCAAATATATCCACACTGTTGAATTTTAACATTTCAACAGTGAGTGTGAATCACATAGTCGGCCATGTGAACACGCTGTGAACAGTCACACTGTTGAGGTGTCCACAGTATGAAAATATCTTCACACTGTTGAATTCGAACATTTTTTAAGCATTGTGAATAATACTTTAACACATAAATAGTCCACATTATGAACAAACTGTGTTCACACAACATGACAGTGTGTACTTCAATGAACGGGTGAATTGAGCGTGATTGCAATATATACACGTATGAACACGCCTGTATATTATTCAAATTCAATTGATCTCTGTCATTAAGAACAGTCTCCCTTATATAGAATTTCGAAATTTTAGACAACTTAAATTGTACACATACCACCAAGCTTTTTACCTCAGAGAGATGGAAATTAATACATATACCTGGAATACAAAAAATGTAGGACAATGATCAACCACAATTCTACACCCACAATAAATAAAAGTACAGTAAAAGCTGAATACATGTATTACACCAAAATCAATACACACAATGTACATGTAAATAATAGTTTTGAGTATAAATAACATCTGTTCATACATGTGCATGCATAATTACAGATTGATGTACATGCGTATTAATATTGTAAAGACATCCAATTGTCAAAATATTGATGAGGATAGATTACAAATTAACAAAACAATGCTGATGCTGAACTGCTGTTTCAAGATGTTATAAAATAAACCTGAACCTGTAAACAGAGGTGGATTTTTGGCTACATGTATACTTTAAACAGCAAGTGTCATAGATTTCTAAATGTGTTCAGAATAGTTTGGGACCTGTTTATTATTGAAGCAATGAGACTGAAATATTTGCAGAAGAAAATGGAACATACCACATGCAAATTCAGATTCCAGAGCTCATTTGATTATAAAAGCTATTATAAAAAAGACCACAAATCCTTATAGGTCTATAAAAATAAAGGTACACTGAGTTGTTCTACAAGCACTAGGCCATTCCACTGGAATGGAAAGGGTACGTTGTAAACAGAAATCAGATCAAAAGTATTTGGTGGACCCGCATGACAGACTTGGACCTAGTCATGCTTCGCTAAAAAACCATCACAAAATTGATATTTCTAGCTTGAGAGATTCAATTGAAGCTCTTTACGAATTTCATCCAGGATGGCGGAGTTCTTAGGCACAGGGTTGCTGTCCTTTGGCAAGTTTTCAATTCGGCTCTGCGCACCTCTTCCGTAATCATCAAGGTTAGCTGAATGCCTCTTCCAAGACGGTTCCACTATCGATGCTCGCGTCTGTTCGTTGTAAATCTTCACCAAGTCTCGCACACCCCCTCCCGACCCGATCCCACTGTCGTTGCTTGATGCACTATTCGTTGTTCCGCTGTCGGAAAACACTCCTGTATCAATACTGTTATTACCCAGCCCATTGCTGAGAGATTTGTCCGTTGGAAAACCAAGTGAGCTCTTTGGTCGGGGTCGGATGTCTAGAGCATTTCGATGGTCCGCTTCGAGCCTGTAGGCCAGAACGGACGTATTTTGGGTGGACTTAGCAGCTGCGCTATGCGGATTCATGAAATTTGCATCCGGCAAGTACATGGATGTCCGAAGAACATTCTGAGAGTTCCTATTACTGGTGTCAAGCATCACGCCTGGAACAGGCTTGTCCATGTTCCGCCTGCGCATTTCGACTTTCATGAAGGACTCTGTACCGAGCGACCAATTGCTGTCCTCTATGACTGGAGGAGTCACAACAACATCCTCTTCGTCATCTTCATCCTCAAGGTTCATGCTATCCATAATGACAGAGTCCAACAGATCCAAGGCCGCTCTCTCTGCTTGGAAACTTCCTGCGTCCTTATCCGAAGTACTGTCTGAGGTGTTTAAAGCGTATTGTTCCGTTTTTGTTTTCGGTGATTCCGGTCTCTTTGATTCTGATGATTTTGTCTGGACGGGTTCACTCGGTGGCAGCGGTGGGATGTTTACAGAGTCCACTTCGTCCATACCTTGACCAGGCAGCGGTTGTGACGGTTCTTCCCGCTCTTCCTCTGGGATCGGCCTCACCTGGGCCAACTTGGCCTTCACCTGGTTCCGCAACTCTTTCATTGATTCTTTTTGTTCAAGATTTCTCATCTCCTGGGCTGTGTCTGTTCCAGGAAGCAACCCTCGCGGGACATCACCATTCGACATGTCATTGTAGCGATCAGTCGGTTGAAACTCGCGCCCAAACTCACTCCAAAATGGATGGACGTCGATGGAGTTCTGAAGGTGGGAAGGGGGCCCAGTATAGGACATCTCTGTTCTTGTTGGATTAGGGAACTTGTTTTCCAGGAAGTCCAAGGTGTGGACAGTCCGACTGAAGTACCCTGGGGTCTCGGTGATACTGCCAATAAATGTTTCTGAGTTGATGATGGACTTCTTATAGAGGTCCTCCGACCTCGAGTGTGTGCAACCCATGGTTATGTCTCCTGAATACTGCTTCCACTCAAACAAGAAAATAATGCTTCAAGTTTCCTGATGATGTAGCTGTGCAGAATGTTGTTCTCCTTTCTGGTAGTTCTTCATGCTGACTCCTTTAGCATCTGCAGAGATAATATCACGAAAAGGTCTGTTAGCATACATTGAAAGGTAGTCAACCACTTGTACATGTACATGTATCTTTCACTATTTGGAAAACCAAAGGGTTAACGGAAAGTTAAAACCAGTAGTTCTGCCAAAAGATAGGTTGAAATTCAATCACAAATTTTAAAATTGCTACATGTACACCATGGTTATTATTTTGCAATGCACATGATCAGAAAAGTGCGGACATGCTTTGTGTTGCATACATTTACATGTACATTCCAAATACTTCCAGGTCAAATTGCACATTGCTGTGTTGAATTGACATGAAGGTGAATAAACATTGAATAAATACTTGAACTCTCTTCTGCTGTATCATATTGGTGTTTTGATTACCAGTTGTGATAGAGATTCTTCATGTACATGTAGTGTGGTGTTTCCATAAATGGCCCCAGTTTTTTTCGAACACCTCATCTTCCCATTCACATTTTTATAAGGCAGCATTTTCATTCTGGGATTGGCCCTTGGAAATGAATAATAATAATAATATTGGTATATTACCGAGGGATGCCACTTCAATTCTGAAAACTGTTCTCCCAGCGGGCCCTGCTATTTTTGTTACCCCGGCTCCAGCTGGGCTGCCGAGGCGCTCAAGCGTTCCAAGAATTTCTTCCTACCGGGTACCCATTCACCTATTAAACCTGGGTCGAGTGCAGCACAATGTGGATAAATTTCTTGCTCAAGGAAATTACGCCATGGCTGGGATTCAAACCCACGACCCTCTGTTTCAAAGTCAGAAGACTAATCCACTGGGCCAAAATGCTCCAAATTCATTTATCACTTACAAAATTTATTTTTCACTAAAGGTATTTCAAATTCAATTCTATGATTTACGTTTTAATAATATACAGTACTGCTGAAGTATCTCTTCATTAAAAGTGTTCATTCATTTCAAAGACCAACCACAGGGGCCCGTTGCAGAAAGAGTTGCGTTTAAACGCAAGTCAAAAAATCAATCGCAAGTCCCAAATGCACGCTGTTGATTGGTTGAATATCAAGTTGCGCATGATTTTTAGAGTTTGCGATTGCAACTCTTTCTGCAACGGGCCCCTGTATGCCGCCTGTATAAAATTGACAGGAAAATTGGGTATCAAGAAAGCAGGATCCTGTTTCTTCATGGAAAAACCCACTCCAATGCATGATTAGAAAGCTGCTTGAATATACCATGGCAGTCCAATGTGGTATAGTAGTTGGGAAATGAGCTGTGTCAGAATGTCATTAGCCAAATTACTAGGCCACTCCTGTACATTTAATCACCATTTAATAGCATTTATACACAATTGATAAAAAATGAAATATCTCCCCATTTTTACATCTGTACATATTGTAAATTGTCCTACATAGTAAACTCTCAAAGTAGATGGTGTGATTTATAACCTGATGGCTATTTCATAAAGCTAAGCCTAAAGTTACACATACCAGCGACTTCAAGGATGACTGGTGATCCTTTCTTGTAGTTAGTGAGTACACAAGCTTCTTATTGGTGTTTATTTACTTCCCCAAAAAGGATCACCATTCATTTGTACAATCACTCTAACTTATGAACAGCTTTATGAAATACCCACACACAGCCACAATATGCAGAGTATATGCAATCATGATAGGCCCAGTAGAAAATATCACATTTCCTGTATATGAAAAACAATGTATTCACTGCAAGGTAGGAATTCATTCATGAACTTTTCATTTTTAGGGGCCACTCTTTCCACATTGGGGCAAGTGTTAAATTTGTGTGTGTGGGGGGCATTTCTTTCATTTCAAGGCAACTTTCTTGTCTTTGCTGCGAAAGCATCTCATATTAATATAGCACTGTATGTAGAAAACTAATTTTCAAAACTTTCTAGAATATTTTGTGGCAGATTTTGGGCAAGTTTTAGTTCAAACATGTACCTTCAATTTTAAAGGCAAATTTGGATTTTCATGAGGGGAAAAAATTCCTTGTTGGCTGCCCACATGTATTTCACTAAACCTTTGTACTTTAAAATTCTTTATATAGCAGGCACTCTAATGAAAAAAAAATACTTTAAAAAATTGTTTTTATTCCATCCTACCCTCTCTAGAACAGGGGAAATATGTTGATAATCTGTAAAGTCATGCATTACTCTGTACAAAGTTGAAGTATGCACAGTTCTGTGAAACACTCCCTACCACTGACTCACCATGGGCAGGAAGACAACAAAGTTCCAGCTTTCACAAACTCACATCATGATTCCATTTGAGAATAAAATCCTGTAATAAAAAAGAAGAAAAGACAAAAATGATACACTGCACAGGCAATCAGTGTCGATCCATTTTTTTCAATCATTGAGGTAAAAATCTGAACAAGCAAAATTTCATGATAAAATACAAAGTGTTTCACCAAAGTAATCCAAAATAAAAATTGTGTATTCTTTGTCTCATTTTGATCACATTTTCTGTGTTTTGTTTATATTAGTCTGATTTTCCTTAATCTGTTACACTGTTGAAACATTATATGAATAGGAAAATGTATTCAGACGGTGATAATGTACTTACTGGGTTGTCTAGAGAGCTGATATCTATTAAATGAATTACAGGTCTGTACAAATTTGTACCCTGCATATAAATACCTTGGTAGATTGTAAATTGATAATCAACATTTCACAATTCACTTTTATATACAATCCTCATCAAATCTCATGACCTTTATATCTCTAAACTTTATTTTTTTAAAGATTAAATTAATTTTATATGTTTATATGTACATATAATGCAAGCAAATGGTCAATGGCATCAATATTTACACATGGCTGGTCCAAATAAAGACACATCGTTGAATCGCAGAGATCAAAGTCAGAACAATATTGAATTCTCCATATTTCACTCAAAATTGAAAGCAAACAAAATGCCAGACATATTTTTCCTGTGAAAGTCAAATATTCTTCGCAGTGGGGAAGACACGAAATACAAGAGACTGCAGAAGAATGTGTAAGCAGATCAATGCATTCTTTTGAATACAGATCATTTGAGTGTGATAATGCTATTGTTGCCAGTCTTTTCAAAAACTCTTCAATAAGTAGGCTTTGATGCATAAAACTCTCCTGAGGGATACAACGCATTTCATGGTTACATTGAAAGCAGTCAGAATTGGAGAAATTACATGTACATGTATATATTTGAAATGTATGTGACAGGGCTGTGTAATAGCCGATATATAGGCCTACAGGTTGCACTGGCCTATTAACAACGGGAAGGCAAAAGATATTCATTCGAGCCCACATATTCTCTTTTTTTTTTACTTTTTTTTTTTTGATTGACAAAGTGTATGAATATATGATTGTCCATCTAACACTGAATCTAGATGAAGGGTAACTACTGAACTTTCTTTCCCCAAATTTTGGGAAGAAATATTACCAACTTTGGAACTACATGTATACTTGAATGGCAGAAGGATTAGGGCTATTTTACTGCTTCAGAAGATATCTTCATAAATGCTGATTCATTTTTAAAGTGAGCCAGTCAAGGGATCCTTTTCTGGTCAGATATGAATTATCAGATATACAGTGCGTCCCAGAAAAAACGAAACCGAAATTTAGTGATGATTTATCATGACTTAATCATAAATAAAATAGACAAATGACCTATCAATGTAAAGCTTAGAATCTCCTCTTTCATCTGGTATTACTTACATTATTTCTCATTCACGCATGAGTGAGCAAAAACAATATGAAAAGGGGATACCAAAAAGTCACTTGGCGGGCCGTATCTGTGTTTTAAAAAGAAAACCACATTTTCAAAAAGTTCAATATCTGCTCGTTAATTTGATACCTCAATTACAGAAAATGGTCAAGAAATTACAAAGTTCTGGTTATTTGAAATAAGGCTTGAATTTCAATAATTTCAGAAAATGAAGAGGTTTTACAGGCTAGCGTTCAAACTCACTCGACACTCCGTTTTGTTAACGATTAGCCATGCATGAAGTCTTTTGTTACCGTGCGATAGCTTCTGTGGGAAACCGGTGAAAACAAGTTTATTTAATGAAATTAGGGAAATACAAGCATTATTTTGAATGATCATAACTTTTTTAATTCTCGACCATTTTCTGTGATTGAGGTATCAAAGAAAAGAACAGATATTGAACTTTTTAGTCATGTGATTTTCTTTTTGAAATTCAGATACCCCCCGCCAAGTGAGTTTTTGGCATCCTCTCTTCGAATTGTTTTTACTCACTCATGCGTGAATGAGGAATAATCTAAGTAATACCAGATGAAAGAGGAGATTCTAAGCTTTACATTGATAGGTCATTTGTCTATTTTATTTATGATTAAGTTATGATAAATCATCGCTAAATCTCGGTTTCGTTTTTTCTGGGACGCACTGTATAGTACATTGCATATCATATGTTCGGGTAGTAAACATTTGACCCCCGAATTTCATCCTAATTTTTAAGGATTTTTTCAAAGTGCCAATTTAACACACGAGTCTATGGGAAATGTTTAGGCCAGTGTACAATGTATAGCCTACACAGCCTACATGTACATGTAGGTCAAAATCAATCTCCTTTTGCTTGTCAAATTGGCAACACTCATAAGTTTTCTCTTCATTTTCATACATTATGGATACATCATGTCTTAAAACTACATGAATACAGTAGTTGCCAATAAAAAAAATAGTGATATTGTCTTCATAACATTCATTATTTACCATACACGTAAATACTTAATACTGTACTGTAAACGGTATCAATTTTATAATGATTTTTTTTGCTTCCAGTACATTTTTCACTAAAAAGGGGTAAATAAACAAATAGAGAAAAAAACATCACTGAGAAGTTTAAAAATCAGACAGGGAATTTTATGACATCTTAAAAGATTTACATTTTGGGTAACACAACCTAGACTGCGACAATTGTTCCAGGCTTGTACTACATGTACATGTAGCACCCTGGTCAGGGCTACAAGAGGGCTTTGGTTTTAGAAATTTGTAATGTTAAATCCAGGGTTGAATTATTTGCTTTAGTGTGTGGAATTTACAGTTGTCACCGGAGCAAATGTCATGGAACTGCAAGTTGGTCAATCCTTAAAGTCTACCCCAACAAAAAGTTGATTTGAAAAAAAAGAGAAAAATCCAACAAGCATAGTACTGAAAATTTCATCAAAATCAGATGTAAAATAAGAAAGTTATGACATTTTAAGTTTCGCTTGATTTCACAAAACAGTTATATGCACATCCCGGTCGGTATGCAAATGAGGGAAGTGATGACATCACTCACTCACTATTTCTTTTGTATTTTATTATATGAAATATTCTAACTTTCTCCTCATTGTCCTGTGAAACAAAGTTTTATTTCTCTCTGAACATGTTGAATTACCATTGCTTAACATTTTATGGTTCATTCAAGTTGGTCCTTATTGTCAAATCTGAACAAATTGAAATAATGTATAATTTGAACAATAAAAAACAAAAGAAATAGTGAGTGAGGGACATCATCGATTCTCTCAATTGCATGTGACTTAATTGTGCATACATAATGTATAACTATTTTGTGAAAAATAAGCGAAGCTTTGAATTGTCATAACTTTCTTATTTTACATCTAATTTTGAAGAATTTTCAGCATTATGCTTGTCTGATTTTTCTCTATTGACTCAAATCAACATTTTTCTGAGGTGGACTTGACCTTTAAGCAAATGATGGATGATAATTCATTGATTGCTGTAAGAAATGGGTCTCTGTGTCAAGACTATTTTTGAACGAATCCATTACTCAGAAGATATAATTTCCATTGAAGCATTTACATGTAGTAAACATGCAATACAATATGGCATTCTCTACTCTGTTTGAGTGTGTAAACACAATTATGGCCGATCCATGATTATTCATTGTATTGATAGTCACAGAGTGCTATTCTTTTCCCAAACTCAATTGAGAGACAATTGACAGCTAAAGTTACATGTACAGTACAAGTCTGCCTTGTAATTTCTTTTTTTTTTGCGTGTGCGAATAGACCAACTCTTGTAAGAAAAACAAAAGAAAAACATTACAACTTTGTTATGAATCCATTACCTACATGTACAAACTGTCCGATTTAAAAAAAAAATTAAAATCAATTCAGTTTTTCCAACAATGCACTTTACAGATCATGTTTAATGTTATTTTCATTGTATTTTGCGTCACAAATTAGCTGTATATCTTTTAAAGACTGCTTTCATATATATATATAAAACATTGTTTTTTTTTAGATTTTTACAACCAATAGACAAGAGAGCTCTTCTCTCTTTACATGTACTTTGAGCTACGGAGAGGACCCCCATTTTTACACTCAAATTTCCGTTCCAAAGCATACATTGTAGCATTTTCATCTTATTGAGGATAAAGAACAAAGAAAGCCACTCCATAGTGCTCATATCATTTTCTTCAAGAAAACAGAAGAAATCTACTCCAAAGCTTCGTATATTTTTCGTTACGCCGTGCCAGCCGCATTGATCCGCTACAATGAGCTGCAATTCTAGTGAAAAGCAGCCTCAGAGCGCCGTCCGACCATCGCCCTTAGCTATCGCCTCTGGGCCAGCGCACCCGGGTGGCCGTGCCGCTGGCAATTAGCGCGCTATTTCTGATCCAGCAAATTATCCCGATCTGAACACAATCTTAACAATCTCGATATTATTTGCAATGGAGACGCAATTATTGCTCTAGTTCGTAGGATTAATCTCGAGATTGCAATCCCAAGTCAACTTGGGATTATTTGCAAAATAGAGCGCTATTTTACGAATCATAGCGCTAATTCGCAGGTGCAGACACACTCGGGATTATTTATTCACAGCGTCAGACCATAATGCATCGAAGCCTCGCTCGAGCGGGAATCACTCTTCTTGCGATGGTGGAGACGGGGTTTCTTGAATCTCAAGATTAATCGCGAAGAGGGCCGATCGGGCTAAAATCTCAAGATTGAGCAAACTCGGGATGGTGCAGCAACGCCTTTTGAGATCGTTACCGCAAGTTCACAACTGGCATGTATCTTAATAATCAAGTTTATAATTCATCAATTATTGGTCACAATGTTATCTTTACCTCAAATTTTCCTCATTTTGCTGCTGCATTTTACTGTACATGTGCCAAGCTTTCCATGCAGTTGTGTACATTGTATGTTTGCTAGAGAAATGTCAAGTGATACACTTCAAGTCAACTGAACTTTAGAATTATTGGAACGCACCATCACATTTCTATGGCGACATCTGAAAACCAGTAAAAACATATTGACAGTGTTAATATTATCATTCATATCATTACTCGCATATAAACCACATTTTGACACACCCAGGGGTTTCAGTTTTGGTACCGGTCACTGAACCTGCTTTAACTGTAGGGGAGAGGGGAGGATGGGGAGGGGGGGGGGGCACTGCCCACTACAAGGGGGCCACCATTCTACACAAAATCATGTAAAACTTGTGCTTTTTTCGGCCGGGCGATCACAGTACTGAACACACATGTACATGTAGTGATGCACGTACCATTGCCAAAATCTGGAAAAGACTTTGAACAATCAAGACTCTGGAGATAAAGAAAATAAAATTGTTGATTACTTACATATTAAGTTACATGTACATGTCAGCTGTCATGAGGGGAATCATGTCAAAACGCATGTACATGTATGCCTACCTGACATTGCACTCGAATGATGTGTCGATCAATTTAAAGCTTGTGTATAGTTTTGGTAAATCCACCAAAATGCACCTACATGTATCACTATTCCAATTCATTGCTAGCTAATATGAATGGATATGCCCTATAACAGTTATGATGTGGAGGATATGAAATGAAAATGTGTTTTACAGGATAAATTTTGCGATTTTACATGGAAATTTAACTTGATCGGGTCACCCGATCAAATTAAAATATTTGTGTGTTTTTGTCTTTCAATTAAATCCTATTCCAAATCATGGAATGGGCTGAAACTTTCAAGATATGTTCTTTGTCTGTAACTTTTGGATATCTAATCACTAAATTTATAAGATAAGTGCTTGAATGCCCATTTTTTAATTTAAAACAAGCATCGCCGAGAGAGGGCGCTATATATCCAAGATTTGAATATTTGAAATTTTCTCAGAGAAGTGCAGTTGGAAAAATATCTAACGGTCTCTACGCTTCAGTAAGACTGTCATATTAGATGATATTCGATTATCAATCACATTATTGACCCTTTACCAAAGCTATACACAGGCTTTAAACTACAATGACAGAGGTCCTAACCCCTTTATTCATCTAAAGTGCACGGGCATGCACCGTTATAAAAAAATTAATTATTTTCTTGGAAACTTTAGGCCTACAATGTAACATTGTACACATGTAAACGCCTACAAGTAAACATTCAGCCCTATAATTGCTTTTCAAATTTTAAATTGCTTTATCAATTGAACTGATTATATGTATTCAACAGACAAATCCTGTATGTACTTTGTCCTATAAATCAAACAACGAATTTTAAACATGAAGCTTCATGTGTATTGCACTAGTTGCATGAGTCATGAGTAAACAATTGTGTGTAAGTATATAGGGAGTAGGCTATACCTGTAATTGTAAATAATTACCAAAATACAAAATCATGATCCCTGACATTTCAAATCTTACACGTAATGTAGCTAGTCTATTAAAGCTTTATACATGTAGGTGTATTGGACTTTGTTTTCATTGTCATACATGTACATGTACACTGTATGGATGTATCAATTTCACAATATTGTTTCTCAAGAAAACTCTAGACTGAAATTGAAACTTTATATTTTCGTCAGTGATTTTACGAAACGGCTCAAACCTAATTTTCTGGCAAATTTTCTAAATTTATTATTTTTTGTACATTCTGAAAGCCCGTGATTCACTCTTTTGATTTGCCAAATTTCAGATCAAAATTTCTTTTATTTCAAGAATAACAGCATATATATTCAATTTTTTATGAAGTTCCAGCTCAACCCTCTTCTTTGATTTTACGAACTGGCTCAAACCATTCTTTGAGTTCTATAGAATCTCTGGAGTGGCATGCTCAGGTCAAAGACCCGACCTAGATGCTACAAGTATGTGCTTCGCGCAGGGTTTGTGCCTCTAATTAATCATGCGCGTGGCATGAATGATTTTAGGAATTGGCTCAAACCTCTGTTTTGGGGAAAATTAGCAGCTAAATGCATATATGTGCTTCATTTCAAATATTGAGAGAATGGATACGATATGAATTGCAGACAAAATTCTGAATATGTGTGCTTTAAATGGGTATATTAATAATTGGTCTGGTTTCTTTCAAAGCTTGAGCGTCTGAAAAACATTCAAAATTTGAACGTCTAACAGTTGAAATCATGTTTTAGAGACCAGGCAAGGCTTGAGCAAGTTCTTAAAATCACTGTTAAAGAATACATGTAGGCTATACATAGTCAGGGCTCCACAGTAACTTTTTATTTTCTACTGGTCCAACTTGTAAATGTCGGACCAGTAGATACCCAGTTCTTCAATTTTTTACTGGTCTGAACCTAAAATTTACTGGTCCCCCCAATTTTTTTTTTTTAATAGAGATTTATTTTGCTTTCTTTCATTGCTTTTACTGGCCCCCCCCCAAAAAAAAATCATAAAAACGAACAGTACACACACACACACAACATAATTTGTGAGAGAAATTTGTAAGATGCCAGAGCCAATACCGGTATGATTTACAAAAGAGATATCATTTGTATCAGTTTGTCTTTTACTGGTCATGTCGGACTACATTGTATTTCTGAATAGTTACTGGCCCAACAGCAATTTTAACTGGACTGAGACAGTCGGACCGGTGCCAGTGTCGGTGTACATGCAGTCTACATGGAAAAGAGTGCCTACATGTACATGTATCAATCAGATAATCGATATGAATAGGAATTATCACCCGCAAGAAAGGTATTTTTAATTAGTGGAGGTATTTTTTCAATCATATTGGCAAATGGCATTAAGCACTAACTGATATGGTCCCACAATTTATATAGTAGACCTACAATGTACAGGTAAAGTATGCACACAAAACGACCATGAAATCTCAGTATACAAGATACACTGGAAAACTGTAGGCCAACATGTACAATATGAATGTATACATGTACATGTACGCGTATATGTACATACACTGTATGTCTGAACACTGAGCTTTCAGAGATCTGTTTACAAAATCTGCTGTTAACACTTGCACCCCCTTTTAGGCCCCTTCCGAATCACCTTTTTTTCAACAATTGAAACCCTTGAATAATGACAATCCACTCAGGCTTCTACTGATCTCATACAATGTAAAGGTCTTAGGTTGGAATCAGGGGGGACACTTAAAATAGAAATCTTTTGATAAAATCTGGTCCTCTCATTCTCTATTTGGAGGATCATTCTCCCAGGAGCAGAATCAGTGCATTCATTGCTTTTTTTCGCCCAACCTACATGTAAATACATTATTACAAATGTAGTATTTCCAAATTATAATGCTCTCTCTCTCTTCTGTTATTATCTTTTTATTTATTTTTTTATTTTTTTTTACTGTTTTGAGGGCTCTATTGCAGTATCTCCAGGATACTAGTACGGTAATTGGACCTCGGTTGGACCATATTTTCAATTTGTGACATCATAATGCAAACTACATTAGCTCCCCCATGTCAATTTCCTGTTCTTGGAACATCTTTTAAGAAGGGGGCATAAAATGATGTGTCTAATGATACATCCCTGCATTGTATGCAGGGCCGTCACCAGCTTTTTTCTAGGGGGGTGCTTTTTATGAAAAAAAAACACAAAAAACATAAAAAACAACGTATTAACTCAATTTCATGCAGTTATATAGCCCGCCGGCCAGATCTTTTTCAAAAGAGCCCTCAAGTATCCCTACCCCCCCCCCTCCGGGGTTTTTTTTTTTTTTTTTTTTTTTTTTTTTTTTTTTTATTTTTTTTTTTTTTTGGTTCTGAAGGGGGGTCCGTTCGCACCCTCCGCACCCCCCCCCCTGGCGACGGCCCTGGTATGTAAGACAAAATAAAAACTTAAAAATTCACAACTGCAGAGCTACCAAGTCTCACGCATTTATGCATGAGACTCAAGCATTTTGGACTCTTGTTCATCCCCTCAAATTTCTGTCTCACGCAACTATCACAGCCTATCCCCATGTACACAATGTCTATGATCTCACTCAGATTCACAGAAAATCTCACGCATAACTGGTCTTTGAACTTGGCATCTACATAGTGTACCTTCAACGATATTTATTTTTTTTATATGCTTAGATTTCAAAACCATTTTAGAATTAGAATATTTCATATAAAATACAAAACAAATAGTGAGTGGATGTCATCATAGTCTCCTCATTTGCATACCAGCCAGGATATATTCTGTTTTATTTAATTTTACATCCGATTTTGATGAAGTTTTCAGTGTTACATGTACAGTATGCTTGTTGGAGATTTCTCTTTTTATTCAAATCAACTTTTGGTTGGGGTGGCCTTGTCCTAATATTTTACATAATGACAATGAAACCAAGGAAATTCCATGATAAATGGGTGCAACAGTAGGTCAAAAATGGTGTAATAATCTCTTTTCATTTCTTTCCATTTTTTCTATTTCAAATCAGAATCCCCTCTAATCCTTGATTATCTACATACCAGTGGATTATCATGGCTTCCACCAGACAAGGACATGTACATGTGGTCATTTTCAAACGTGAGTGACACGACAATCGGAGAGGTTTAAGGGCTCATATCTTCAAACTTAAAGGTTATGAATCAATCATGACTACTATATTATATACAATGTAGGACTGGCATGGGCCACTACGAGTTTGATTTGAATTCAACAATTCGTTTAGTAGATATGATTAAAAAACGGTGCGTGAGTGACACAACAAATTTTGGACATGGGTTTCTGACCACTAACACATATGGTTGGATTCGTGCCCAAGTAGTTGTCATGGAGTACTGTGAGTACCAGTAAATGGACATAAATAGTGTACCTATCTAACACATATAGTCAAAATCAATCAAACCTGACACGACATCCAAAACGTGAGTGACACGACAAGTGCAAAAATACAACATTTATCTCAACATTGAAAGTATTTTTTGCATGATGTAGAAGAGTAAAATACCATTAACCAAAAAACAAGCTTAATTACATAATAACTGCTTTCTTTAAAGTTCATAATATGTCATCCTGATGTTTTATTCTTGGTTTATGGTCATATTTGCCCATCAACTCACATTCCCTATACCATACCACATTGTCACACTAGGGCTTCTACCACTCTCCTCTTTAGAGGAGGAGGGGGCACTTGAAGGAGGTGTTATGCGGTCTTGGCATTGACATCAACTCAAACATTCTTTTTGTGGCCTGATATCATTCAAAACTTTAACTCTTTCTCCCTATCTGCATAAAGTTTACAGGTTCATACAATTCAGCATCCACAACGGATGGAATAATTTTTCCTTGTAAGAAAGGTATTCTCAATAGTCACTCACATCATCTGACATGGTCTGGTAGCCAATGATGTCATGTATGACTCCCTTTTCTTGAAATATTGGATTACAATATTATCCTCCTTTAATATTTTTATAGGCATTGTCCAAATAGGACATGGCAGTTTAAATGTCTTTTTTGGTACCAAACCACAATCACGTTGCTGCACACTTCAGATGGACTATCAGCAAATCGCCTTGAGAAAATTGGAAATTCAACTCAACAAGCATAGGTTTTCTCCTGAACACTGCTTGTATGTGTAAATGCAGTACATGTAGGCACTGTACCAAAATTCAGAGCTATGCTTTTTGCTGGAATTTGTAAGCGCCTTTTCATTGCTAATTTAATTATTTGATCATATACCATAACACGGGAATCCAGGGAAAGCCACAAGGTAAAGACGCAGTCAGTACCTGATTCTTGCAGTCTGCTAAGTACTATTACATAACAACTATAAGTCATTAGCCTTTCCTTTTCTAAGCCCTTGGATGTCACACTAATATCCAATTCAACATCCCAACCAGGCTCCCTTTACACCTCAATAGCTTTTTCCCCTCGAGGTCCAGCTCTGTTCTTATCAGGGAACCCCCCCAAAAAAAAAAAATTGATCTACTGGTACATGGCAACCCATCCAAAGTTGCTCAAATCAAAATGCGGTCTCGGTTGGGACTTGTTGGGACCTACATGAACATGCATCATTTTGTTGTAATGAATATGTGTAAATGCAAATCTGCTCTGAACACACATCGGCCCACTTACGGTAGTTTGCTGTTCAGACCCTACATGTAGTTAATCACTAGCGGTATGAATGGTGGCCGAACAATTGAACTTGGCATGTAGCTGCTTCAAGCAATATCCAAAATGTTCTATCAAATCTCAGTACATTCTCACCTGAAATGTTTGTTTTCTTGCAAATTTGTTTATTTCATGTCCTGAAATACAAGCTTTATGGCAAATGAAAAGGTTGATTTAATCAATCAGAAGGAAAAGAAAAATATTTTCTTTTCCGAATTTGAAAAAATGTTTGGTGTTCATGGTGATCTCTTATATCTCATGTACACTACTTTACCACTAAAATTTCTGCAAATTTCAAAAAAGGATCCGTGACTTTTCTAGCTGAGTATAACAAAGAAATAACATTACTCAAAAGAAAGGTGAACTTTCTGCTTATTTCTGTAAATGGAGACAGAGAATGTTCGAGTAATACCTAGGTATGACTTGAACCATCACCATCACCAACCCTTTATGCATTGTAAATATGTCCATTGCTTAAAGGGGTATACATGTAGTGGTTTTTCTCTTGATACATTCATAATTTTGTGTTGATTGATTATGTTGCTATATTCTTAATCACAGTACATTCACCAAAATATGAATTAGGATCCGAGTCTTCACACCAATGGAAAATTGTCAGGATTTTTTAAACCAAGGCAACCACGGAGAGGAGAGAAAATAGATGAACTCAATGTCAAATTCAATATTTCCATAAAAAGGAGTAAAATTAGGAAGATGGAGGAAATTATTAGCCTAAAATAGGCCTAAATGATGTCAGGAACAACATTTTGACTGTATCCCTGGTAAAACGCTTCAAAAATTACTGGATGTCCTTTTTTATACACAATATACATGTAATACCGTGAGTGACACGACATTGTGAGTGACACGACACAACTTTGACAGTTAATTTTAGCTTTACCTTAACACATTGGACCAAGTTACTTTATATACAATAAGGTACAGATAAACTGTATTTGCTCCAGTACTGGGATAAATTAATTTTCAGAATACACAGCTCTAGAAAACTTTTTGCATTTAAAACGTGAGTGACACGACAACCAGTTTTGAAAACTTCGAAACCCAATTTTTTTCAGAAAAACACTTCACAGATTTTTTTTTTGCTTTTTAGGAGTTAGATACAATACACAGCTTGTATCTTGCCAACAAATGTGCTTCTAATACAAATTTTATATTGTGATAGGCAATATGTGAATTTTAATGCAAAAATCAACATTTTGTAACATTTAATTTCCCTTGCATAAAATTCACTGTATCTCAAGACATAACTAATAATTTTATGTATTAATGAAATGGAAAAATATACTTTAAGATATCCAGTTTCAAACAACATTGAAGCCTAATGAATTTTAGCAAGTTTTAATTTTCACCCCCATGTCCACTTTTGTTTGAAAATGACCATGTACAAATACTACGCAGGAGTGTATTTTTAACCCTTCCATAACACCCCCCTCCCCCCACCTCAATCACGATCATGTCCATTGGCTTTGATGTTCATCAACCTGTCTATTTTGCTCAAAAGTCTACTCCCTTTTTCAATTCTAACTACAATGATTGATAACCCCATAATAATTCCTGAAAGTACATGTACATGTATAAAAGCAGAAAAACAGAAAACCTATTATAGAATTCGGGGTAAAACACTAAAATAAAGATAAACGAAGAAATACTTATAAATATCTACTTCTGAGGTAGGGATTTTACGTAGTGCATGTACAGCCCAGAAATAATTCACAAGACTTGCTTGATTTTAGGGTCACGTACATGTACATGTAATTCTATAAGCAAGGATAAAGCTGCAGCCTCTAGTCTACCTACATCTACATGTATCCTGTACCAATGTACATGTACATGTAGCCTTTGTAGGCTACAACTGCTGGGATAGAGAAATCCCCTGCTTTTACATGTAGGCCTACATCTGGGAACGTGTGGGAAGAACTCACTATAAAAGAGGTATACATCAGTCCAATTGGTCAATTATCGATTCTTGTGCATTGATATACTATGCATACTATTAAAGCTCGTGGATAGTGTTGGTAAAGGATACAAAAATTGCGCTTGAATGGATCTTTTCCATTGAATAACAATTGCTGATAATAGTTCAATGAGAAATTGACAATATTTCTTCTTGGAAATATCAAAATTTCAAATAAATGCTGAGAAATGACTTCATTTTCCTCGTTGAATTTTGCTGAATTTACGAGCACTCACATAGCGCCCACTACCGTCCACGACTGATTATTTCGTCGATCGCTGGTCATTCCACTTTTACCAACCCGAAATATCCCTGCGAGTATCGTCTGCTAATTCCGTGTACGCTCGTCAATCAGCTGTTACAGCAATGCATCCGTCGAGTTTCTCCCCCAGCGAGTTCGTCGAGGAGCACAGTACAGGCAACGGTAACATCGAAAATAGATTGGTTAGCATAATGCATAGAGAATAAAAAATATATGGACCTTCTTACCCTTATGCTGTCCGTCCAACCTGTAGTTCACATGTTACCTTCATGTTACGTTCATGTAAACGTATGTTCATGAAAACGTACATATTGGAGATGTTTCTGTGAAAATTTTGGCTACAATTTTTCTCGTACGAAAAGGTGCAAGATTGGTTGAACCACGGGATACATCTACTCTATGCACTGCACTACACTGCGATCGACATTGGCACGCTCGCTGAGCAAAACAGTCACATACACATTTTTGCGTGTACAACGTATGGTGTACGATGATTGTGTTCATGATTTTCACGTCATATTTCAACGCATGCATTGGGAAAGGGAAAAGGGAAAAAGGGAGAAAAGAAAATGAAAATGAAAGGTAAACAAAAGGAAGAAGAGAAGAAAACAATGAAATTGATAAGAAAAGGAAAAGAAAGAACATGGAGAGAAGAAAGGCGAGAAGAAAGGGAAGGAAAGAGGAAAATGAAAAATGAAGAGATGTAGGCCTGCAAGTGAGACAATCGCGAAATACTAATAAATGATGGGGATTAAATATATATATATATATATATATATATATATATATATATATATATATATATATATATATATATATATATAAGAAATTGGAAAATGGAACGGGAATTTGTCTCGTGAAGGGGAAGGAAATGAGGAATAAGGAAACAGGAAATTAGAATGGAACGAGCTATTATGATAGCAGGGGCGTATCCAGCTTTCGCCAATATGGGGGGGGGGGGGTTCACCCATATTTTCCACGATCGATCGCTATAAGCGGGAGGGGAGGGGGGCTGGGGGATTTACCCCCCCCCCCCAATTTTTTCCAAAACCGTGTACAAAAACGTAAAAATTACCATATGATTGCGATTGTTTAATGGTCAGCCCCCCCCCCTTGAAAACCATTCCGCGGCCCCTGTAATAGTCAACTTTATTCTCAACAGCATAAATGTTTAATCCTATAATCCCCTATTCAATAGTGCGAGCGTAAAGCGAGAGCTATAAGTTTTTTTGGAAATGTCATATTTTTTCCTGAAAAAACGTTCTTAGTAGTGATTTTGATCCTGAGCAAGATTCGTATATCTAACTAATAACTACTGCGAACATGAATCTGAAGCGCTAGCCTGATAGAAGGGGACCTGTTCTGATTGCAGTATAGCCATGACGATACATTCATGTAGGCCTATTTTCAAAAATCGAGTAATGTGAGCGCGAAGTGAGAGCCGATCATTTTGACATTCAAACTAAGAAAATTGGCATTCTACAGTTCTATGCATTTTCTTTAATCCTGAACTGGATGGGTATATACAATACGAGCGCTAAGTGCGATGGGAAAAATTGAGATTTAGAGCTAAAAACGGTACACAAGATGGGTATAACTAGGTAATCTTCCTACATCTATGCGAGCGCGAAGTGCGAGCAGAATATTTTTGATATTAGATATGAAAACGTCAATATATAAGCACTAGATTCAAACACTGACAATGACAATTGTAAATTGGAGTTAGATCGCACTTAAGATTCGAGCGCGAAGCGCGAGCTGATATTCTATTTTTTGTCATATGAAAATGGTAATTATCGTCCTATTAGTCTCCCTAATCGCGAGACTGAAACTTGTCGACATTCTGAAAAAAGGACAATATAATTGTTGGAAATTCATGAAATTGTTAATTATCTCATAAGCTCGATGAGAGCGAGAAATTTGTTGATATCAAGTTCGGAAAATTGGATATTCTAAGCATTTTTGTATTTATGAATAGAAAGCACAAATCACGAACCGAAAATTTTGATAAATTGTCATAAAAGAATTTTTGAATAGTTTGTTTTAGAGTTAAATTTCTCACCAATCAAATTGCGAGCGTGCAGCGCTAGCTGATAGGTTTTGACAATTAGACCTGAATAGGAATGTTTCGAGAATTTATGGAATATATGAGTACTAGAGAATGGGTACTTGACAAAAATTGCTAGGTAGCGCGTAGCGTGAGCTGCATTGATAATGATACCATAAAACGGATTACGGCTGCAATTAAAAAATGTAAATCAAACAAAATAACAACAGCTCGATGTCCGAGCTAAAATAGGTTTTGTATATCATATATATATATATATATATAAATATATAGGTTTTGACAATTAGACCTGAATAGGATTATTTTGAGAATTTATGGAATACATGAGATTATGAGTACTAGAGAATGGGTACTTGACAAATAATGCTAGCTAGCATACCATATCGGCCTGTTGAGGAAGATTTGTATCTCGACATCAAACATGCAAGTGCGAGCGCGAGCGAAAAACTTGATCGTGATATTTTGCTCCGCCACTATATAGGGGGACCAGGGTACTTCGCCCCTGGATCGGCCTATGTGATAACGATGAAGATGAATTTAAAAATAAAGAAAAGGGATAAGGAAAAGTGGAAAGTGGAATTAGGCCCAGAAAAACACCTCCGGACTGACGATCGAGGAGTATAAAAAAAAGAACGGGAGGAAAAAAAATGTGATGACGTATGTGCCATAATGTCTGGAATAGCTTGCTAATTTGTTATTGCTGAATTTCGGCGAGGTTTCGGAGGTACCAACCCAGCATTTTATCCTAGTTATTAAATGCTAAATCCTAGCCAAAGAATTTGGGGGCATACCCCATGCACCCCCCATTTTCGTTTTTACCGCCATGTATGTATGGGTGTCCAGTGTCGGTTTTCATGGGATTGGATAACTGACACAATTAAGTTTGGTCCCTGATGGGAGTATTTAATTTTTTTTTACATTTAGGCCTATAATTTATTATTATCATTATGATTACTTTTTTAAAGGGGGGGGGGTGGTTAGTTCCATAACCAGTCTAAGGCCTATAATTTTTTTATTAACATTATGATTATTTTTTGAGGGGGGTGGTCGGTTCCATAACCAGTCCAAAATTTGTACGGGGGGCACGAGTGCATAAAAGGATAAACTTATTACTATTGAAAAGCTACGAGCGAGCAATCTTTTTTTACCATTTGAATTCAATACAAAAATATAACTTTGTGTTATATTTTGACGTGATACTCATGTTTCACCCTTCTCTTTTACTATTCTTTTCTCTTCAATGGGGGGGGGGTCAAATGCACCATGATGGGGGAAGACCAAGTCTAATAAGTGCTAAAAGGATATATCAGCAATGCTAGCGGGAGTTTCGATGGTACCAGAATTATGATCATAATAATGTACTCCCTCCTTATCATGAACATACTTGTCATTATAATTCATAAAAACTTATGACTGTCGAATTAAGGGAAGTTAATGTATTCCCTATCCCCCTGGATCGACACTCACCCCCCCCCCCTCCCCGAACTCCGAGCAATTCCTGGAGGGTATCGGACTCGTATTATTTTGGAGAGAAATGGGGAGAGGGGAGTATTAGATGTGCATGCGCGTAAATGGATCTCAATTTATTTGAAAGGGGGAAGAGGTCATGTCCTCGATATCAATCGATGGTAGTGGGTTATTTATGTTTCGTTCTCGGTGTTTTTTGTACAGTATAATGTAATTTTAGGGTATATCTTAATTTTTTTGGTGTATATGAAAATTCACGAATATGGTATTATGAAAAATGATAGAGAAATGTTACTTAAGCTACCTTCAAGCACTATGGGAGAATTGTGAAGCGGATATTGAACGCAATTTGTGAACGCAAAGCGCGAACTGATATTTTGGAATATGAATTTAGAACTTTTCTTGTATTTCATGAAGAGTATGTGTATTGCTTAATAAAAAAAGACAATTAATATTCGAATCGTGAGCAGAATAATTTGTACTTATTGACTAGACTTGAAAAATAGTTTAGGGCAGTTGATATCCTCTTGAACATGTTGAACAGATTGTTATGTCGCTCAAGTCAATGCGAGTACGAAGCGTGAGCAAATTTTCTGTTTATATTATGAACTATTTCTTTTTTTATTATCTATCCCTTCCCAATTAAGTTTTATAATACTTTCTTCCTTCTTTTATAATTTTCTTCCCTAACTCATCTTTTCATTCCCTCTTTTTCTTATAGCTTCCCTTTTCGCCGCCAATAGAGGGGGAGGGGGCTATAAGTGGCCGCTTCGCCCCCATGGATTTGTAAGCCTTGCCTATACATGATCCTGTCATCATTACAGAATATTTTCACTTTAAACTTTCACAGGGGTCGACGGATCGTCCCCCTTTTTGGCGGAGCAAAAACCAAAAAAAGGGGGGAGAAATAAGTGAAATAAATTAGAGAAGGAAGACGAATGAATGAAATAAAATGAGGGAAGACTTGGAAAATAAACAAATCTTTCATGTCACTTTATAAAATTTTTGCTCACTGTTCGTGCTCGCATAGCCTGCATGCTAGGTGATTTACATATCATGCACAATATGGAGTTTGAAGTATCAAATTTTTAAAGTCTGTATACAGAACATACTTCAGCTCAGTAATCGAACTTTAATTCAAAAAGTTACAAATTGATTTTTAGAAAGTGTTCTGTAAAAATGTCACTTTTATGGTCTGAATATTAGTATCTTCTACTCGCGCTGTGTAAAATTTGATTGGTTTATAGGTAATAGGCCTATATACCTATATTATTTTCTATACCTATACGCCTACCTATTACGCTTTGCTCTCGCATCATTGTTCAGTGATATACCTATCCTGTTCACGTTTACAAAAAAAAGCCTTCGAGTTCCCTTCTTTAGGTAAAAAAAATTGCGCTCGCGCTATTTGATTGGTGAAACATGTAACGCATTCATTGTTAAATGCAAAAAGTCCTTGACAAGGTCCCTTTCGATCAGATCAAAACGTATATTACAGATTTCTACTCACTCTTCGCAATAATTATTTAGTTGCATACACAATTTGTTTAGGACCACAAACATTAATTGCCTAGATTGATCAAATTTTAGGACAAAACACATAAAATTTAAAAAACAAAATTAGCTGGCTCTTCGCGCTCGAACTATTTAGATAAAGCTTATGAGATTATCATATATTCATGCCAATTTTTAAGAATAAAGGAGAATAAAGGTATAGTGGTGCTCCCCTTCAAATAGTACACAAATCAAGCTTCTAGCTGCCAATCGGGAAAAAAATGGCAGAAACAAATCCGCCTCCCCACCCCCATCAGCGAAGGCTGGTACCATGCAGAGGCGTCGATCCTGGGGGGCAGGGGGGGCGATCGCCCCACCAATGAAAATATTGGGGGGGGGCAAACATATCATTTTGCCCCCCCCCAATAATTCCGGATATGCATTAAAAAAACAAGATTGTAATGTTCAGCAAGCGAGATGGTGATACACAACTCGTTCTTTATTTAAAATCGTGCTCAAAATGTCCGCTTTTCAGATTGGAATATACAAATTTTCAGCTCGCGCTTCGCGCTCGCATCATTTCTGTAGCAAAAACCCATACTTTTCATGATTAAATAGGTGAATGTAAATGTCCCACTTTCAGTTCTAAGCCTCAAAAGAACTCCTGCTTCGATTTGCAATCATTCTTTCTTTGATATATATCTTGTTCTTCATCAAAAATGTCCACTAAACTGTTTTTCAGATCGAAATATCAAAATTTTCAGCTCGCATCTATTGTTCTTTTAGATACAAATCTTATCATTGGTACCAAAAATGCTTAGAATATCAAGTTTTCAGGTCAGAATATAAGGAAATTTCAGCTCACTCTCGGCACTCGTACTATCTGTGTAGTGAGATATGTATCCTCCTCATGAGTTACTACAAACAGTCCTAAACAGGCACGCTTTTCCTGTCAGTATACTAAAAAAGAATCAGCTCGCGCTTCGCGCTCGCATTAATTTGTGAGATACGTGTCTGGGTCTCATGAGTCATATATACATATGTATATATGCATATATATTTATGTGTGTGTGTGTGTGTGTGGTGTGTGGTTGAGTGTTTTGTACGATCGAGCGCCTTTGGAACATTAATGATTTTGCCCCCCCCCCAATCTGAAAAATGGATCGACGCCCCTGGTACCATGTCTGTCTCCGATATATTAGTTGTAAAGATGCCTCTAAAAGAGCTATGTTCTTCTTTACTAAATTGTATTTCTGCTCAGACTCATTAGGAAGGTGCAAATTGGAAACTTGAAACTGAGCATGTACCCATTGCCATTATTTTGACCAGGGTATAGGTGCATGAACAACGTTTGGGACAAGAACGATTTATCAGTATAATGTTTAGTCAATATCAAATTGGAATGAATGTGTCAGGCAAGCTCAAAAATTACAGTAAAAAGGTTCTTATAAAATTCTACGTTTTGAAGAAAGTTTGAAATGGTCACTCGTTTCGTGTTAGATGTCAAGTAAGATTTTTTTTTTATTTATTAGAACGGGTAAAATGAACATTGAGCATTGTCACAGCACCCCAGTAACAATATAGATCATCCTCCGTGGCCAGGTCCATTATTATTTCAATGCACTATGAATTATGTTGCAATTAATAATTTAGGCCGATAACGCACCATATTTTTTTTTAGCTTTTCTCTCATAAATACAGTCCGATTGACAATATCCTGATATTTATCCATTTTATAATGAGGGACGTACATGTGTATGTGCATGACTTGTTTGTAAAGTTAGAAACGGAAAGTTGCAATAAAGTTTTGAGGCCATCGTTGTCAGAACAAATTCCCAACGACGCGATTTTAGCCCCTCCCCCTTCTTCAGTTCTTTCTTTCTTTATCTACTAATTTCTCTCTTGCAATTTTTCCTTCTCGTTCTCAGTTTCTTCTTCTTGTGCTTATAATGACTGGAACAATGTGCTTATAATTAAATCATTGTCCCTGCTATTTTTGCATTGCGCACATGGTTCAATGTCCACCCCAGAAAGTATTGATTTGAATCAATTAATTAAAAAAATCAAACACTGCATAATTTTGAAAATTCCACGAAAACCGGATGTAAAATGAAAGAAATGAAATTGTTTGAATAGTCTTAGAGATTTGAAAATAAGGACCAACTTGAATGCAACCATCAAAATGTAATCCACAACGGTTATCCACATATTCAGGAACAAATAACACTTTTTGACACATTTCAATGAGGAGGAAATTAGATAGTCATATTTCATACACGTCGTCAGTCATATACAGACCAGGATGTGCATATAAATTACTGTTATGTGAAATTATGATCATAAAAAAAGTTTACATCCCATTTTGATGAAATGTTCAGTGCTTGGATTTTTCTTTTTATTCAAATAAACTTTTTTGTTGCGATGGACTCCGTTCAATTGATCGCTATGCTTCTCATGTGGATATAGGACAGTTAGTTGCAGATCAAGTGACCGTTGCCATTTTTTCCATATGAAAATGACCCCGCCCCCACAAAAAAAACACGTTATAAAAATAATATATTCATTCAGTCTAAAGTTATAAGAAGGTAAAATCTGCGCACATCGATCACTGAATATATGCATAGAGATCTGAAAAGTGAGATAGATATTCATAACAGTAATATGGCGTCATGCAGTGTCCCCCCCCCCCATGGCAGTTATAAAGAGAAAGGAGAAAATAGAAATATGGAGAAAAGTATGACGATCGACCAACATTTCATTTTTTTGGCAGGCCTATTTAGTTAGTGGTTTACCATGTGAAATTTTGGAAAAATATACTTTCAAACT
Source organism: Lytechinus variegatus (assembly GCF_018143015.1). Classification (NCBI taxonomy): domain Eukaryota; kingdom Metazoa; phylum Echinodermata; class Echinoidea; order Temnopleuroida; family Toxopneustidae; genus Lytechinus; species Lytechinus variegatus. The sequence continues at coordinate 26,723,095 of NC_054745.1, read as the reverse complement.
GAATGTCATTTTATGTTTTGTTTGACAAAAAATACTCTTGTTTTTGTTTATCTGTTTATATATATATATATTCTTGTTTTGAACAAAATGTTGGCAATTGCCGGTGACGTTCTGTAATAAATTCCATAACTTTATGTACAAGTTCATTACTATTTCCATAGGATTGCCAGCTTTCCAAAATTGGACAATGATTACATACTGAGTTTTAGTTAGAGCTCGATTATCTCTGGGTAGGAGATGAATTCATATGTTCTCCTGACAGAACATCAGTGACTGAGAAAAGTGAACATGCATGGACCAGGGATTTGCATATCCTGCATGGATTCTAACTACATGTACGTGTACAACCAGTGGACTGAACTGTCCATGACCTTTTATTACCACGAGTACAGTATAAATTCAGCGTGCAGGGCAAACCTCCTTACGTAACCTGCAGTGATTCTTCAACACAAAAACACACATCCCGGCCTCGCACACACACACACGTATCATGCAAGTGAATGAAATTCCCATAGGCCAGGCCGATACATGTAGCCAACGTGCATAGTGAAGCTAGTCTATAAATTCAAACACTGGTAACCCAAAGACGGTTTGTATATAATTTTATTGAGAAATCGGTGCATTTCCAAAAAATAAAACAGGATGCATAATCTTGGAAATTCGTTTGTAAGGGTTTCTTTCTGTTGGTTTTATTTCCCCTTTTTTCTCTTTATTAATCAGAATCATAGAATAAACTTTTTTTATTAAACGATCTGAAACAACATATGAGCCGAGACTAACACGCGGGAAGTCAGAGAAGAACCGAAAAGATGTGTTTTTTTTCCAGTTCTGTGCCAGTTGTGTATTCATTCTATATTCAGTTTTACAAATTGTTCCCGTGTTATATCGACAGTTAGAGAGCATATTTATGTGCAACAGCGTATCACACCGTGGTTCCACTTCTTTTTTTTTAAATGAGGACGATCGGGTTTGTTTATCGAATGCAAGCCCCAGCCGAGGCAAGAGCAAGGAAGGTAGGAAAACAGAGTGATGTTGCATGTAACGTAAAGTAATATCGATATGCGATCGAGGATTTCAGATCTAAAGTCTAATCTGATGCAAGAAAAAAAAGGAAAACGCAATGTATCAACATCAACGAGCCTTGTAATGGTAAACTGAGCTGAGTTACAACTAAATTGTGTAGCGGACTACATTGTCGTTCTCGCGTAGCACACGCACGGCAGCAGTGGTGATCCGACAGCAGGACCTAGGCCTATGGTATCTTTGAAACTTTATCGGGTATCCCCGCAGAGTTAAATTCACACAAAAAGAGCATAATTTATCATGAAAAACACCATTTCATTTCATATCATCTACATCATGACTGTTTTATGGCATACACATTCATATTACATACAAATTAATTAGAATGGTGACAGGCCGATTTCGAGGAATTTACCAAAACTATCCACCCTCTTTAAAGTTGTGTAAATTGGCAATCCCTAACCACCAAGGTCAGTTTGAGCACCTCCTATTGTTCTCCTTTACAGAGAGACTTGACCGATGACAATAGATAGCTAACCACAAGCCCTGACCAATGATAGGTCTATTGGTCCAGACCAATGATTTATCCCTCAGAGGTCAGTTACATTTATACTGTACATGAGACAGAGAGAATTTGGAAAAATACCCAACATTTGATGGAATTCCGTGCTTATTTTGCTAATTTCTCAGCATTCCATCATTTTCTTCAAGCGCTACTTGTATTTATCACATTAACACTTTGGTGGTAATTTCATTGGATTCTGTTCGAAATCATTTATCTTTGATTGGAATTATAAGTATGCTCTTACTTTTTTTTTGCCCTATAGTTTTTTTTAGAAACTTGTGTAATCTACATGTATATTGCATGGACTTCAGGGGGGGGGGGCTTGTAAGAGTTCCACTGCATAGTCTACTCGTTTGCCAATGTATTGGACATGCACTACATGTTTGGTTCAGGATATTAAATAGCAATGTACAATAATACATAAAACAAATTATAAACATTGTACAGGTCTGTAGAAGAATCGAAGAAATTTTCTGCCTTTTTGATGAACCATGTATACAAAGTCTCTTTGTCCACACACAATTTTGGTGCCAGGCTTGGGTGCCAAACCATCCATGTACTGTACATGTACATTGAATGTGAAAATTTAAAAAGACGATCAGAAAAGGTGGCCCATTCAAGTAGCACATGGCACATGCCCCCCCCCTGAAAAAAAAACAAGATCAATTCACAGCTTGTGACAAGTTTCAAAACCCATTCGGATTTTGATGTAACGCAAGTCATAATTTTTCCCACTTCCAGAAACTGACAGATCTGTCCTTTTGTCAAATTTAGATTTATTGGATTTGATTGTGCATCATGTGTGTGTAAACAATTGACACGTTTCAATAGATAGACATGAATGTAGCCGTTATTGACATGCAGGTGCACCATTGCATGTAATCAAAAGCAAGACATTTATTGTGCAAATTTTTCACATGCTCCATGAAATCGGAAAACATTCTGACATTTCATAACCTCAAACGAAATTATTATGTGTCAGTGATTTCCATAAAAAAAGTAGGGCAAAAAAAATTTGAGAGACTACAGGACGAACATTTCTAAAATAAATACCAGTTGTGGTAACAATCTCAAAATGAGTTTGAACAGAATCCAATGAAATTACCACAAAGTGTGACAAATAGCTCAGGAAGAAAATGCGTAAATGCTGAGAAATTAGCAAAATAACCATGGAATTCCATCCAATGTCAGGTATTTCGCGAACCGATTTGAATACACTGTCCCACATATGCTTTTCTCAGTTTTCTGTGTAGGTGATCATCAGAATTATTGCTTTCATGATTTTACAAAGATAAGTTTACATAAATGTACCAGATCTTGATGTGCAGGCAAAATGTGTTGAGTTTTGACATTGATTTAAAAGACTTTCTCATGATTGTTTGCTGCAACAATACAGTACTGTCTTTTTGCTTGTAACAAAGAGTATAAAGAAATTTATAAGAATCATAATATGGCCCAATGCACACTCGACAGTGTGTGTGCGCAGTGAATTGGTACGTGGTGGTCGTGCATGGTATAGCATGAAAATTATTCAAGTTCAAGATACCATAGAGATTAAGTATGAATAGTGCAATGACATTCCATGGATATTTCCCACAGTATGAGCAGTATTAGATGGAATGTGTGGCGGTGTACCAGGGCCTTATTAAAGCGACTTGAACTGGTTTGATGACAAAGAGTTCAATGTGCTCGAGAGAAAAGATATTCAACAATATTAAAAAGGGGCTTCAATACTGGTATTTATTATAGAGATGTGACAAATTGTGGTTCAAAAATTTTAATGAAGGGGATTTGAATTCCTTTCGTGGAGCTAATGTACTAAGTTTGCAAAATTGCTGTAAAATGTTTAAAGGCGACCGCACACCTTACGATTGATCTGAGACCTGATTTCAAAATAAATGTAGTAGAATTTGAAGCTAATATTGAGACTTGGAATATCTTACTGTGTAATGTTCTTAGTCATTGTACGAATACTTATGTTCAAATCTATGACTATGCTATCATCCTTCTTTTTAGAATAAAAGCGAATTTAATATCTAGTTGTAATGACATCATAGCAGTCGTACGATTGGCTACGATTTGAAACTAATATGGCCTTTACTCCAAAATAAAGACTTGCAATGTTTAAAAATGGTTAGTATTCTTTCAATTAATGTTAACCTCAAATAAAATGATATGTTCCATTCACATTTTCAGAAAATGAGAAAAATGTGAGTATTGCAAAATCGGATCGCGAGCAGTCGTAAGGTGTGCGGTGGTCTTAGAGAGTACATACTACATGAACTTGTAATACCTGTGACTGCATTGTACGAGCATACCAATCACAGAAATTACATGTACATGCAGTCTGCTAGCCCAGACTCATATTTGACACTTTAACCAATAAAAGCATGTCTTGAGTGTAGAATACAGTATACGGAAGGGGTGTTAAATTTCACAAAGAAAAAAAAAATCTTTGTGATGTTTTTCCCCTCAATTATACCCCCCCCCCCCCCCCCGTTTAATGCCTTGAAAATATCCATAGTTGAAGATGGAAACTCATATTTTAACAAAACTGGAGATCTTTTATGAAATTCTTTAACAGGGAAGGACAGGGGTTTATAATCACAAAGAATAAAAAACAAGCTTTGTAATGGTTCAATTCCATTCTACTGGTATTGCACTATCTCTACCCTCCATGTACAATACGAGCATGCATACCATGAATAGCTTGCGGAATATTCATGAAGCCATACAATTTTGCTGTTATGGTGTAGCCAGCTCAATGGCTGGCTAGCAGGAATTTCAATAACTCATCAGGGCAAAGAATTGAGATTTATGTTTGGTTTCTTTTCAGTCCCCAATCTCTGTGGTCTCTTTATGAACAAGTCCCTGATTGTCAAGTAAAATAGAAAAGTATGTACTCATTTCTTATGGTGGTTTACTGGTTTCTTTAAACCCATAATTTGTTCATGTTTATATTCCTAAACCAATTTCCTTTGTTTCCAGTTGCTGCACAGATATTACCTTGTAAAGACAGTGATTTTCTGTTTAAAAAAATGGTCTTTTCCGTTTCTGAAAATCTGTATTAAATTCCTTTTCAACTTGATCTAAAAAGGGAAATTGTACTTTGTCACTGAAAATGCACACAACAAAAACCTGAATTCCGTTTTGCAACTGGTGAATTCCATGAATTTTTACATGAAATGTGTAAGAACCAAACAACATTTCTGTTTTAGTTTTACCGGTAAAACAGAAAATCACTGTCCCTACAAACCTTGGTGCAAATATAAAGCTAATTCCTCAGTAAGTTTACTGTATTCAACACTCCTGCTTTTGTTTTTTTTTATTTTAAATTTAATCACAGAATGTAAATGTAGAGAGACACATGAGGTTACAGTTATGACCTCAACGATCACAAATTTTGGTTTGGGAGAATTGCACTGTTGGATGGTATTTTGTTTTATTTCAGGTTTTTGTTGTTGTTGTCTTTAATAGCCATTTAAAGGAGAATAAATCCAAGGGAACAAATCAATGAAATTTTCAGAAAAATTGAAAAAGAAAATCTCAAGCATTCAAATTTTGACGTCATTAATGATGGACATCCTCAATGCGACCAACATGTGTGATGTCACACAACTGAAACTCCCCCCCAGGCCCAATTACTTTCCCTTATTTAATATTTTCCTTAAATTTTTACTATTAATATATCAAGTCTGTCCATAAATGATGTATTTTTTTTTCATGAGGACATGGAATCGAGGTATAATAAAATATATCATGGACAAAGAGTTTGCAATAGTTGAGTTTCACAATAATGAGCAAAATTTGGGGGACAAATATGTTCTCAGTGTACGGAGGGGAGAGAACACTTCTGTGACATCACAATTCTTTGTGGCTTTGCAAATGAGGAAGTGCAGTTATTTTTATTCAATTTCTCCTAACATTCTTATTATTGTTTTCATCTTTGTCCAATTATTCTCAAACTTTCATTTATATTTGATACCGGTACTTTTTTTTCTGCTTTCATACGTGTAGATCTATTTACACATCATACATGTTATGTTAGACCAAGAGCTTCGGTCTGTGTTATGTTGGTTGTTCAGCTGAATTCCGTTGGCTTCATTCACCAAATACAGAAACCAAAGTTCTAGCGCGATCTGTACAGGGGACTCAATGGCCATGTTTATGAACTAAGTTCGGATAAAACAGGGAGGTGAAGTTGCACGACAGCCGAGGTACATGCAAGTCACTGTTTTTGTTCCTTTTAACTAGATTTTTCAGTTTTTTGGCAATTAATGCCAAGAGGGAATATCAATTTGGTCGCTTTAATTTTCAAAAGTTTGATTCATTAAAGACAAAAATTGAAGAGCCCCGACGGGGGATTTTGCATTGTAAGTCCTGAAATGGTGGCTGCACGATAGCGAGCCGTCTGTGTACGAGGAGAAATTTAAAAAATAAAAACAATAAAAAAAATCCTCGAAACAGAAGGCTGCCAGCTGTCTAATGTAATGTATGCTAATCTTTTTTTCAAGGGCTTCATTCATTGATTCTCCTTTAAATGCATGTCTCAATTTTTCTTTTCCAAAAGACTAGACTATGCTATGCCCATCCACCTCTGAGTTTTCATTCAGTTTATCCAGTCATTTTCTGCTTGTTCCCCTCTTCAGGAGTTAGATCTTAATATGGCCTGGGTTCAAACAATTTCCTCTTATCTCTCTGTTTTCATATCTCGGCTTAGTTCGGAGAACGTCGGGTCCACCCCGCATCCTATCATCATCGAATGGCAATAAATCATAAAATTACATTATTACTGTAAAAAATAGATCTAGAGTAGAATAAAATTTACTACAAATGTTGGAATTGTACTCGGATCCTTGAACATGTTGAATATTGAAATAAAGAGACAGGCCTACAAAAAATAAAATCTAAATCATCTGAAACTGAATTCTGATATTTTGAGAAAGTGAGAATATTTTAGGGCCTAATGAAATTTATTTTTGTCATTTTTGAAGTGGCCTGAGCTGCGCACAGTTATGACAGACAAAGTGCGTCTGCTGGTGCTGTAATATTTCCATGGATTTATAAGATATTGCAGTGCAAATCAAGTTAGTAACATCAACATTGATCAGTAAATACAAAGTCTTTAAAATTAAATCAACAACGCTCGACTAATTTTTTCAGCGCAGCCACCGCCACAGACATGCGCTGCACATGCACATCACAGCCCAGGCTCCGGCTCACTCAGTCAGAGACAGATAAGATTTGAGAAGACTCGAGCTACACGAGCAGGGCAGATTTTTGTATTTTTCGTAGGCCTACGGTATTTATCTTTACTAGTACTACGGTACTTACCATCTTACTCAATATCAGCAAGCTCGGTCCATCTTCTAATCTATTCGACTACTTAGCTTCCTTACAACTTTCCCTGTATCCCAAGAGTAGATCTGTATCTTTCGACTGGTTCCAATCTCAACCGGTCGTTGGGAGACGCAATTTCGTTTATGCCGACATTACTACCGTTTGAGGCGTTTATATCGGATACAATTACTGCCACTAGCACCACGAGCATTATAGTCGAAAGTAATATCCGATATAGTATTCGCCCCATCTGCATCATCACAGCATGACGTCATGTGGGAGGTGGTTTTACAATCGGAGCGAATCCGTTTCAAAGAAGTGGTCATTGAGTGGGTGTGGCCATCCGGCGATTAAAACATATATATTACAGAGTTAGTATTGTTCGAATAAGTCAATGTTATTAGTCATATTTCAGATATGTGACCAACTGACCAAATAATCTTTGAACTCATCATGATTAAAAAAGTAAATACCGTTAATTTTATTGATATTGCCCTATATTAGTGGCAATCTGCTTTATTTGTCATAATTATTTCATGACTGGATGAACAAATGGAATTTCTTTATTAAAACAATTTTTAAAAATATGAATGAGAAGGAGGTGATCGACATATCAAATCAGTGGCATGATCGATGAGCCAAAATCGTGCACAATATAGGCCTATTTTAGGCCTAGGCCTAACTTATATAGTGAAGAGAGCAACATAATTATTTTGGTATTTAGGGCTAAATATAAGATACAATATTTCGGGGGTTTTTTCCTTTATTTTTTATGTTTAATTTATTTCATTATTGTTTTATTTATTTGTTTATTTATTTATTCATTTATAATTATGTACCATTTTTATTATTATTTTATTTATTCTTTACTATTATTTTTTTCGGGGGGCGGGCATAAGTGGAACATGACGGGGAAGGGGTTCTACCCGCCCCCCCCCCTCCATGTGGGATGTGTTTATTTTCTTCTCTTTTTCTTCTGTATTATATTTCTTAATTTCTTTCAGTGAATTGCAAAATGAGTGAATTGATGTAAAAATTATATTCCTGGTACCTTGAGCACTGCGGCGGATCCAGGGGGCCGGGGGCACAGCAGGCACGTGCCCCCCTTTGAGAATCACAATTTGTGATGTAAAAATGCCATTAAAACAGAAGTGTGCCCCATCTTTTGAAATTGAAGACCTTTTTTTTGGGGGGGTGTCAATTTTTTTCAGATACGAAATATCCTTAATATTATTTGTGGTTTATTTTTTTTTGGGATCGAGTGTCGAAATTTTCCTCTGGAAAATTTGCCCCCCCCCCCTTGGAAAATCCTGGATCCGCCCCTGACCTTGAGGTATTATTTATGAATTTAATGCATCATTCAAGAGGTTATGAAATTTATGAAGTCAGTTTATGTTTGTATATTCACTGGAAGAAGCAATCAAAGAATACTTTAAAAAAACGAATAAAAAAGTACCTATTGAAAAAAAGCACGCTTGAGTATGAAGACAACAAACTTTCAACTCAGCCGGGAATACGAGCCAGGGAGAAAGCTTCAGCGTTTTAGATTAATTCCTGTCTAGTAGCTAACAAGATACTCAGGGGCTTAACAGGGGTTGGTTGCCCGGGGGGGGGGGGGAGCAAAACATTTTCCGGTGATATCATTTGGTATGAACAGGCAGTGATTTTTTTTATCTTTTCAAAAAAGTTTCGAGGGCCGCAGCGAGCGAGCAAGAAATTTGACATCTTTATCACAAAAAATGAATTTTGCGGATAGATTTTGACGTAATATTTAGAAAATAATATATTTCACCCTTATACCTCCCATATATTTTTTTTATTTTCCCTTTGGTGTGGATCCAAACCCCACCCCCCCCCTGTATGCCAGTGATTGAACGTAAAGCTTAATGTGCTGAGGGTCCATACAGGGGGCCGTTATAGAGCCCATTGAAGGTTACAGATGAAGCCCCTACTGAGTGGGGACTGGGGCAGGGCCCAGATCGCGACCGATATTGCATAAAATCTAACAAGCATATAACACAATTTTATAACCAGTCATCTTTCTTCCCATTCTTTCTAATCCTCGGCAGCCCGGTCGTGTTATTAAGTTATTCTTTCTTTCTTTTTTCTTGTCCCTTTTCTTCGATCGATTTCCAGTTTAGCTTTTTGGCATTCCATTCTGCCTTCATTTCCCGCTAATGCCATCTTAATTGTTATCTTTTAATTCTTTTCTCTTTCTGGACAAATGCAGGGGCCGTAGAACCACGAATGCCGGAGGGGCTTGAGGCCCTTGGTCCCCCACTTTCAGTAGAAGACATACAGAGATGTTAAAGGGAAGTTCACCCCGACAAAAAAGTTTGTTGTAAATTAAATAGCAGAAAAAATGATTAAAAAATATTTTAAATGATTATTAAAATTTCAAGTTTTGTTTTATTCTTGATCCGAGCAGCTGCACGCCCCATATGTAATGTCAAATAAAATGCATAAATTTAAATTCTTTAATTGTTCTTGATGACTAATTTTTGTTTACAATTTTGTTTATCTTTTGATATATTCAAGGTACAGTCGAAATCATTTTCAATTTTCTGAGAAAATGAAATCTCATTGCTTTTTTTTTACTTTTAGCGAGTCCACGCACATGACTTCAAAAATCAAATAATGAAAATTCTAATAACTTTATTCTTTGATGGATTTTTCTAAAAATTTCGGCAAAATGTTTTATTATTCTTTTAAGTTGACATTTCTAAACTTTGTCAGGGTGAACTTTCCCTTTAATTACTACCCTTTTTGCTTTTGTTTGTATAATGGTCACCTCAATCAAATATCAGGTCAATATTAGCACAGCTTTGGATCAATTTTTAACCAACAATGTCCCAATAAAATTTACCAAAAGATAAGAGGGTACATTTTTTCTCTTTCTAAGTTTATTGCTTTTATTACAAAAAAGTAGAAATATTGTAGGAAGTAAAAACAAAATGAAAATCTTTCCCCCACATTTGACTGGATTTGTTATATTTAGTATTTGTATGATTTTCTATATTCGTATGTATTTATGTAATTGTTTGTACCTGATGATGGCTTAATAAATAAACTGAAATTGGATTTGGATTTTTATTGGATATACGGTGAATTATTAGTAGGGCTATTTTTTCTTTGCAGGTAAATATGACTGATGGTGTGGAAAACTCGTACCCTTAAATTTTAGATTTTTTTAGGGGGGTATTGTGCCTGTGGACACCAACATATGTAATAAGTCTATTGCCCCTTTATCAGAATCATTAAAAAAGAGGATTATTTCAGTATTAAACTATGTTAACAGACCAAATGCATTTTTTTTTGGTGGGGGAGGGGTACGTCAACTTTTGGCGGAATTTCTCACTTATTTCTTCCTAGAAGAAAAGAAGATGTGAAAAATCCCGCCACTAGAGGGTGGTATACAATTTTGTTAGCAATAGTTTTGATTTCAGCATCATGTCCTGTGCTATGATGATGAAAATATCAAATGATTAAGAATTATGAATAATTGATTTGTATTACACATCGTATGTCTATTATTATCATGCATAACTTACATTTTTATAAATCATGGTTCTATCATAATCATTCCCGTTATCATTATTCTTCACTGGCGGATCGAGGGGAAGGGGGCAAATCCGGCGCGTGCCCCCCCCTTTCGAGAAGCATAATCAACATTTATGTAAATATGTCATTTTATTACAAGTGCGACCCCATCCCCGTTTTTAAGTGAGGACCCATTTTTTTTTGCTTTACAAATTTTCCATGGACGAAGTGACATTAGATTTTGGATGAATTTTTTTTTTGCTTGTCAAATTTCCCTTGGGAAAATGTGCTCCCCCTTTGGAAAATCCTGGATCTACCCGTCATTACTATTCTTATTATCATTATCATTTTTTCATCAGTTGAGTTTGAACAGATCAATTGAAACTCTTTGTCAGACAGGGTGCAGGGTCCCGTAACACAAAGGTTAGCGATTGATCGTACGTTTGATTTTTACGATTGATTGTACATTGTAGTCAATGGGATCAATCGTAGAAAATTGTTTCTACGAGCATTGCTAAGCTTTGTGTGCTGCAGACAGGGGGATCCAGGATTTTCAAAAGGGGGGGGGGCAATTTTTTCGGAGGAAAATTTTGACAAACCCCCCCCAAAAAAAGCTTTCAACCACAAATCTATTAAATTCGTACCTGAAAATATTTGACAAGCAAAACAAAAAAAGAGCTTCAATTTAAAGAGGGGCCACACCTCGCATTTATTGGCATTTTTACATTACAAATTTTTATTTGGCTTCTCAAAAGCCCCCCCCATCCGTGCCTGGCTACTGTACATCTAATTAAATCAGTGTCATCTCACATAGAATTAATTCAACAACAGCTCATTGTAAAAATGGCAGAAAAATAGTAAACAAATATAGGTAAAGGTTTGAGAAAAATCCATCAAATATTAAAAAAAACTAATTAGAATCTAAATCATTTGATATGTGACGTCATATGCAAGCAGATTTTCTACATATCATATGGTAAAAAATCAATAAAAAGTCACTTTCTCAGGAAATTTAAGTGTGTTCCGTACCTTTAGTATATCAACAAATAAATTTCACACTCATTCTCATAAAGAACACAAGGACAAGTCATCACAAATCATTAAAAAAATTGAAATTTATGCATTTTATATTACATTTGTGACGTCATAAATGAGCTGCTCATTAATGACGTCACAAATCAAGAACTTAAATTCCAATAATTTTCTGAATCTTCAATGGATTTTCCCCCCATATTTTTACTATTTTTTTTCTGTTATTTAAAAAAAAGTCTTCAGGGTGAATTTCCCCTTTAATTCACCGAACCAATCTATCCCTAGTACCCTAGACTTATGTCCTCTCAAAGAGATGATAACACTAAACATTCAACAATAAAACACATTAGTCTCATGTATGTATATGGTTTCATTCTATTCTGAATTTATTCATCACTTCACGATGCAAAAATATAGATATTTTATCTCCTATATAAATAATGAAAAAATTTATCTGGCAAGAAATATTCAGTCTCACTATAATAATTCCATTAATTACACGCAGAAATGAATTATCAACTCACACTTGTCTCTCAAATAGTTTCATTCAAATATGATTTGAATCTATCACATCAAGATGAATGCTGTTATATATACAGTAGGCTACATATGTATTTTATCTCATAATAATAATATTTAGCATTTAGAGTGAGCCTTCTATCTTGCTTCCTATTCAGAGACACAGAGGGAATTATCACACAGAAAGGGGTGGGGGTGTTATTTGAAATATGATGAGAACAGATATGTCTCAAGGCCACTGCACACCTTACGACTGTTCCCGATCCGATTTTGGAACAAATAGCTATTCGCTCATTTTCTGAAAATGTGAATGGAACATATCATTTTATTTGAGGTTAAAATTAATTGAAAGAACACTAATATAACCATTTTAAAAGATTGCAAGCCTTTATTTTGGAGTAAAGGCCGAGTTAGTTTCAAATCGTGGCCAATCGTAGGACTGCTATGACGTCATTACGACTGGATATTTCATTTGCTTTCATTCTAAGAAGGATGAGAGCATAGACACAGATTTCAACATAGGTATTCGTATGATTTACAACATTACAAAGTAAGATATTCAAAGTCTCAATATTAGCATCAAATTCAAATTCGTTTCATTTTGAAATTGGGTCGCAGACCAATCGTAAGGTGTGCAGTCACCTTTATTGGTTGGCTTTGAATGCCTCTGTAGACTTGCATTGCGTATTGTTGAAGAGAGTGTATTCCACAAAAGTTGGAGCACTATTTATAGCAAAAGCTTTTTCACCAAACGAGCATTTGACTATGAGTTGTCAACAACCCGGTTGCTGAAGATCTTCGATTTCTAGAGGGTACATATTCAGACACAATTTCGTTGAAATATTGAGGGGCACAACCATTAACAATTTTCCATTTTCATCAACAATGATCTCCTCTCTAAATAATACGGTTCAGTCTCATAATGATAAATAAATAAAAAAGTGTCCATAATAACGCACACACTTGTCTCTTGAATGATTTCATTCAAAGATATATTGATTCATCATTTCATGATGTAAAAATATATACTAAATGAATGTTAGCTCTCCTCTATAAAAAATAAAACAAGGCAAAAGCAATTTTGTGTCTCGCCCACTTATGAAAATAACCAGAAATATTGTGATTTGCGAGGGCATGCAAGAGAATTATATCGAAACTTCATTGTAAAATGACTGGGATGGAATAACACTTGTCATAAGAGCCTTGCACGTAAACTTTAATGTTGACCTGAAAATGACCTTTGACCTTACCATGTGACCTCCGACTGCAGCATAACATGCAGGTCGCCTAAGTACATCTACCATCCAAGTTTTGTTGAAAAGTAACTTACGGTTGCGGAGTTAGGTGTCATAAGAGAGTCTTGCATGTAAACTTTAACGTTGACCTCAAAATGACCTTTGACCTAACCATGTGACTTCCAACTGCAGCATAACATGCAGGTCCCCCAAGTCCATCTACCATCCAAGTTTGGTTGAAAAGTGACTTACGGTTGCGGAGTTGGGTGTCATAAGAGTCTTGCATGTAAACTTTAACGTTGACCTGAAAACGACCTTTGACCTTACCATGTGACCTCCGACTGCAGCATAACATGCAGGTCCCCCAAGTCCATCTACCATCAAAGTTTGGTTGAAAAGTGACTTACGGTTGCGGAGTTAGGTGTCATAAGAGAGTCTTGCATGTAGGCTAAACTTTAACGTTGACCTGAAAATGACCTTTGACCTTACTATGTGACCTCAGACTGCAGCATAACATGCAGGTCCCCAAAGTCCATCTACCATCCAAGTTTGGTTGAAAAGTGACTTACGTTTGTGGAGTTATGTCATAACAGGTTTGTGACGGACGGACAACGGACGGACGACATTTGGATCCCTAAGTCTCGCCTTCACCTCTGGTGGGCGAGACAAAACCTATGCCTGGCAAGGAATTTTTTGGTCTCTTTTAACGTTTTCATTCATTGAATATAATCAGCTGCTTTTGAAATTATTCATTATATTGCCCCTATGAATATATTTTTACATTCAGAAATAAAGTAAAATAATGCTGAATACAATTATAGCCATCATTTTCAAAATTATTTCTTCACAAATAAATAATCTTATCAAAGAGTCTATGCCAGTATCAACAAATATACTATATATGCATACCAACATTATTTGCAAGAATTTTTCAAGGTGTGTTTTTCCTTCAGAAATTATATCACTTAATATTTCTAATTAGCATAAATACATTAATTTTAAAGGATTGGGTAATTTCTCAAATCAAAACTTGAAAATTAGAAATAAAGATTACTAATAATTGAAGAGAAATGAAGATATGCTGTAATTCTATTGAACTCATTAATATAATCAATGACTTGTTTTATTTTCACTGTCATATAAATCATTATAAACTGCATTTATAATCATATCCTTTTCCTAGAATTAATTAATTACTGATGCATTTTTTCACCATGATTCCCACAAGTTAATTAATCACTGTTTTCTTTTCTAAACTGATTTTCTTCAAAGATTCCTTTACCTTGATTAAAAACAAACATTGATTGAAACTATGATAATTAATTCCCCTTAGCAAACAGTTTCTAAATATTGTAGCCTAATAAGAGCAATTCTAATAATAGCAGTTCCTTGGGATAATTTCCTCTACTTTTTGTCTGTTTATCCCGCAGTATCATCATATTCAGATTGCAATTTTAACAAGCCTTTGTTTATGCTTCCTCAATACTGTAGTAAAATCCTGATTTCTAATCACAGCAGTTCATTATAAGAGCAATTCATCAATTTCTTTTCCTTTATGATTTGTTTGTTTATCACTGCAGTATCATCACATTCAGATTGCGATCTCTTATTTTAGTCCTCTGATGCCGCCTGGTCATTCCCTGTCAGAAAAGGGGGAAAAATAAAAATAAGCATACAGATCGAGTCTGTTTCATATAATAATACTTGTTATTACATGTTATTACAATTTACAATTTTTGTAATACAGTAAGCTACTGAATTGATGCTATTTGATTGAATGAGACATACATACATGTATACACTATGATAGAATTCCAGCATTCATTATTGACTACGCATTTCATGATATGTTACCAGGAATCGCATCAAAACATAAAGTGAAAAGCATAAAAAGCAAATAGATTTTGCACTAGTCGAATCAAGAGGCATTCCAGATATGAATAATAATACAATAAATTAGACAAAAATTGTTAACTTTTGTGAATTCAATATCAATACAATTGTTAAAACGGTGTATTTTCAGTTGGTCCAATTACCAACCCGTCAACAATCGGTTCGTCCACTATCCACAAGGTCTAATTGCCATTTTGGTCACTCACCATTTCATCTAATAACTAGTTGGTCTAATGGCCATTTAGTCCATACACCATTTGGTCTAATTGGAAAAAGTGTTAAATGGGTGAAATTAATCAAAATAAAATGGACATTACACCAACTGGTTACGAGACGAAGTGGTCATAGAAAAATTGGAGATTAGACAAAAAGTGAGGATAAAATAACAGTTATTGGACCAAATGGTTGTTAGACGAAATGTTGATCGACGCAATGGCATTAGACAAAATGAAGGTAGACCATGTGATGAGTGGCCAAGTTTGAAATAGACGAGTGTACATGTACATTAACTTTGGAAGAACTCATAACCGCTGCAAATTTGAGGATCAAACGCAGCATGCAATCATTAAAATAGTTGTGTCCCTGTATGGGACTCAAACCCACCAAGCATATTTTGTCCGGCATCTGAGGTATTATCTTCGGCAGCTCTCTTGATTCCTGAGTTAGGTCGCGACCTCTGTTTCGAGGTCGCAGGTTGACTGGGAGGTCGAGGGGTCAGGGACTCCTTGATCTTAGGCATAGGGGCTGCAGGCTTTTGATCGTCAACCGGCTCTTCTGAGAAGAAAGAGGAGGAGAAACAATAAATATTTATTTGAGGAAGGGTCCATTTTCTATTGAAATGGATTTAAAGGTGACACGTTAAAAATTAGGACAAGCTCTGCTATGGACCTAGCAAAACATCCCCCCTTCCCCCAGGTTTGTATGTGAGGAATGGCCAACCTGGAACAGGACAGTGCAAATGTAGAAATAGGGCTTCTGCAGGGATGCAACATCTAGTGGTCTGCCCTCTCCTACTAGAGCCGTCCGCATAAAGGCAGAAACACGGCCATGTGTTGCTGCCCTCTGTGTTCGGTCATAAGCATGATCACGGTATATTCAACAAATCCAGAATGGCAGATAGGCCAAAGTTGTCGACTGCTCAAAACAATGTCCAAAAAGGCCCCAAATCAGCGAAAAAATCTCATTTAACCATAAAATAATGCTAATAATATGAAAGGTGAGGATGTATTCATATCGATCATGTTTCTTTGAATAGTTTTTGTACTTGAATATCTTCGATTAAAATCGATTTTAAAGCATTGTCAGTATAGAGGCAGATACGAGTATTTTGACATCTCTACTCCATGCGTATTGATTTTGTATGTTAACGTAATTGTCACTTTTTCATGTACACAAAGTCTATGGGGGAACGGAATTACCATTTTCAGACACGCTGAAACGGAATTTAAGATTTTCTGACACGGAAAAGGCCATTTTTAGAAACGGAAAATCACCGTCCCTATCTTCGAACCCCAAAGCCAACCCTTGTACCCTCCACTGAACAGGCCTAGGACTTGTGTTGTCACCCAAGAAGATGAAGAATAAGTTAGGAAAATAATTCCAAAGAGCATGATTCCATGCAATGACCTAACTTGATTTCCAAAAGGTATGTTTATATCAATATTAGTCAGAAGCACAGGAGTCTACATAACAGGATCCATACAGTGTAATTAATCAAGATGAAGAGCAATCACAATTTGAGATACCTGCTATTTCCAATGGCCCGTATTCTGAAGTTAGGTTTAACTTAGACCATGGTCTAACTCTGTGCTAAAATTACGGGAAGCCAAAAGTGTCCAAATTTTTATTAAGTTGTATGTTTCTCTTGTATTTACTGTGCTCTTTCCCGATTCTTTAATGGTGAAGACAATCATCTATTCATACTTCCTAGACAATTATGAATGATTCGAGAGCCAAATAAACCGAAATGTGATATCTCTACTGTTAGTGATTTATATAACTATTGGCTATCCATACTTAAACCACAATGTTAAACCTGAGTTTAGGTCAAAACCTACTTCAGAATATGGGCAAATATATTTTCCATTGTTTTATCAAATGGTATATGAATCAAGACTACTCCCAAGCATTCAATGAATTCCTTCCTACCGGGTACCCATTTACTACACCTGGGGCCCGTTGCAGAAATAGTAGCAATCGATAGCAACCCTAAAAATCATGCGCAACTTGATTTTCTACCAATCAGCAGCGCGCATTTGGGACTTGCGATTGATTTTTTGACTTGCGTTCAAACACGACTCTTTCTGCAACGAATCCCTGGGTGGAGGGTGGCAATTGTAGATAACGCCTTGCCAATTTTACTACTTTGTACCTGTTGCTTGTTGGGTCCCACTGGATTTCTTCTTCCCGACTTTCTCCTTGCTGGATCTTTTGCTAGTCACGCTCTCCGTAGACAGGCGCTCCATCCGGTTTTCTTTCTCAAGGGATGCCCGACGTGGCAGCAGCCTTTCGTTGGAGCTCCGATGATTGACAAGAACTGAAGAGCTACCTTTGGAGGTTGTAAGGGTTGGGTTTGACACGGCTGTAGAGGAACAGGAAGATAGAGGATTACCATCAAGGGCTAAATATTTAGGCAATCAAGATTAAAATTGTGATTACAATAAACTAAAAAAAAAAATCTATTTTTTCTGCGTATTTTGCTTTTCCTCCATCACCTTCTGCTTCATCATCTTATCTTTCTATTCCTCCTCACTTTCTTCCTTCCCCCTTTTCTCTTTAGTGTTTTCCATCTTTATCACCCTCATCGTCATCCTCACTGTCGTCATCATCATCTTCACCACCACCATCGTATTCACCAGTTCATATCATTCTCAATATCAACCTACCTTGAGTTCCCGATGGTTGCCTGACTCCACGATGACCAGACTGAGCGGAACCTGACGGCTTGATACCAGAGGGCGGTCTAGGCATGATCACGCTACCGCGACTCCCCTGCTTGGTCCTTGAAGTCCGCGATGTTCCAAGCTCCGTCGCACTGATCAGACTGGCCTGATTGCGAGACGCACGTCTGCTGGAGGAAGTCGATTTGGATGGCTTGGTAGGGAGGATTTGATATCCACTTACTGAAAGACCAGCAGAGCTTCCGTACGCACTCTTGACCTAAGGGGCAGAGTTATTCATGAAATAAATACATAGCATTTATGAGGCGGCAACGATTATCTAGTTACCTATCCGATGGCGCAATATGCATTACCCCAGCTATAGCTACAGCCGGTAAAGGCGCATGGTGCATTCAAAGAATTAATCCTACCGGGTACCCATTTACCTCACCTGGGTTGAGTGCAGCACAATGTGGATCAAGTTCTAGCTGAAGGAAATTACGTCATTTGAAAGGGGTACACAAAGTGACAGCCAATCCAAGTTACAGTTGGGCAATCTGGCCATAATCACCTTTTGTGTGTGTGGGTGTGTAAGCATGTCAATATAAGATACTTTATTATGCAGTATACATGTAAATGTATGCTTCCTGTTCAAAGATCAAGGATTCACTTTAAAAAATGCTATAGTATACACACTTTGCAGGAGAGGGATTCTCTAGACAGGGGTATACAATGAAATGTTCAATTGGGCAGTTTTGCTGTAATCACATGTTTGGGTGTGTAAGGGTATCTAGGTGAGGCATTTACTGTTATGTATCATGTCCTATAAAGATCTGTACGGATTCCCTTTTGAAAAATTGCTTGAGAAATGAAAATACAGGTACATACATGGACTGCCAGGAGAGGATAGTTGCTATCTAACACTTCCAGGGAACAGAAGCAAAACTAGGACCCCAAGCACATGGGGATTGCTTGTAGAGAGTAGCATTTGTGGAACTTAAGAACCCAAAGAAACAACGAGAAGTGAGTAAGTGGGGAGTGACTGTCAAAGCAAAGCATTGTTGCATACTAACCTTGCCAGCTGACTGGCTCGACACGGTAGACTTCTTACGCGGGGAAGAAATCCGCTTGTGGTTCGACAGCCCTGCCCGACTGTTCCGCATGGATGCTGGAGCCTTAGGACTCAGGGCACCATGCCTTCCTTTCTCCGAGGTCGATGTCACTGACTTGACCATCTTGGATCCTGCAGGTGTCAATGAATGACCAGTGATGGTCATAGAATGGGACCCTGAGGGACTCCGATCTGATGGTGGCCTCAATGTTGGGGGCATGGGCCGTGGACTAGCCTGAGAAGCGCGGCTTCCCGACTGACTAGGCACCCCGTATGCTCGGCTAGATGATGACGAGCTGGGTGTTCGTGGGGACTGCAGCTGGCTCGTACGGATGGAGGGAAGACGGTCGGGTGATTTGGCACCGCTATCGGTGTTTGAATTGTTGCTGTCATTCTCGACTTGCAGCGGGCGTTCTGTCGGAGTATTAGGGTTTGAGGGATCTTCAGCGTGCGGATCATCTTCAGATGCTGCATGACATGAAAATTAAATCAGGAATTACAAAGTCTTACAATTATTGCATTTCAAATTGGCCATGATAGAGTTTTTTTATTATTCATTTAGGATTTTAGTCCCAAATTTACAAAGTTTCTTTAGATTCTCTGATTTGAATCTATGGCTAATGCATATATCTTGCATTAAATTATGCTCAATTGGTAAATAGTAAATGGCGTTGAATATTTATGCGATTACTAAGCATGAATGCTTGTAAGCAAGCAACCAGAGGAACAACGGCATAAGGTCCTCTCCAAGGGACCTGGTAATGAGGATAAATGCCTTAAAAAGGGGAACTTGCGCACATTGGAAATCAAACCCCGGTCACGGGAATTTGAAACCCCCACTCTACCGGCTGAGCTATTGCACCTCCCAATTCAGCATATTGAGAACGCATTACATAATGAATGCATTCTTTTAGAACAGCATGGTAAATTGACGCTATTTAATAAGGGTCATCGCAACAATTAGTTCACTGTATTGAATGAAGGACCCCAGTCTACATATATGTGGGTTCCATCTCTAACGGCTCAAGAAAATAAAATTGATATTTGAAAGGACTTGCATTCAAGTGAGGCTCCACGTACCTGGTTTGTCCTCTTGAACTTCCTTTTCACCTGGAACATCATCAGTGTTTTCAGCTGGTTCTGTCCTTTCATCTGCACCTTTAGTCTCTGGCTCATGTGTTTCTTCCTCAGGGGTGTGTCCATCAGTTTCCATGGCAACAGAGCTCTCATCTTCAGGAGATAAAGTTTCGAGAGAAAACCACATAATAAACTAGAATACTGAAAGACTGAATTGCACCGGGTAAAACTTACATAAAAACCTCTAGATATGTTTGTAATGGACTCACATTGACCCTGTCGAATCGCCAAGCCCTCAAAACCAAAGTCAACTCGATACTGAACAGATATAAAGTTTGATTACCGGTATCTGAGTTTGAATATTTGAGTTATGTTCAAATGGAACATTTCTGCTATTTCTGCTTTTTTGACATTACCTGTTGCTTTCGGAAGCTCATTTTCAGCAGGAGTAGCCTCGGCCTCACCAGTGGTGGCTGTTTCCATGACAACAGACTCGGCCTCGGTATCTGATTCCATGGCAACAGCCTTCTCTTGCTGATCAGTAGGTGGTGTTTGCTTTTCTTCTGTAAATACAAATAGGAATATCCAATCTGATGATAATAATTTAGTATTCGAAACACATTTCTTACTGGCCCTGGGTGGTGTTTCATAAAGCTGTTCGTAAAGTTACACACAACTTTACGAACGACTGGAACATGTTCTTATACATAAGTCAGCTACATAGGGATATATCATATAGCACAAGAAAGAGTCCTCAGTTGTGCGTAAAGTCATTCGTAACTTACGAACAGCTTTATGAAACGGGCCCCTGGAACGATTGATTTTTTTGGTCCGACAATGAAGTTGAGTGCAATATTGGCCTAACAAGTGTCATATTTATGAAATACCATCCAATATAATCACCATCGCTATTATGCTATTTTTTCATTGTTCTTTAGACCATGCACTGCACCACAATAATGAACAGCATGTTTTGTACCTAAGTCTGTGGGGAACTAATCATATTTCTGTGAATCATTCAATATGCTCTGTTATGGCACAGTCAAATTTGACAGACCAAAACACTGTTTTAACTCATTGCAGACAGGCCCTGCATATATGCATAGTTTCCTTCAGCCAGATATGTATCCACACTGTGCCACACTCAACCCAGGTAAGGTGAATGGGTACCTGGCAGGAATTTATTCCTTGAGATGCCAATCACTGGAAAGGCTGCTTGAGCTACAGCCGGGGTAATAATATCCAAGTCCTTTGGAAACGCATAGAGATTTTTTCATGTGTTATGGGCTATACAAGAACTGACTATTATTATAATAATTATGCAGGCTGGAGAGTATGAAAAACATGTGTTATAGCAAAACCACTGGCCCAAATTCACAAAGGTGGTTTTGAAAACCATTGACGCCTGTTGCCAAGGTTAAGTACAATATTTTATTCATGAGTCCACTGTTTGAAGCGTGGACTCGTGAATAAAATAGCGTGGATAACTACGGCAACAAGCGTCAATTTGGCGCACTATGACAAAAGCACGCATCAGCATTGCACATTGTTCAAAATACGCAGTAAATAAATGTAATATATACAGGAAATCTACATAAACCATGGGTTCAACCCAATTCGGGCCATTGAGTCTCCAAAGGGATAATGCACCAAAGAAAGCCTCTATCCAGATAACACTCACCTTCATTGTCTGCTGCACGTGCATCTTCTCCCGTTGCCAAAGCCTCGGAACTGGCTTCCTTGACACCTTCCCGAACCGGACCATCTCCTTTCGGATTCTCCGCATCGATGACCACCTCATCGTCATCATCATCGTCGTCATCATCGAGGGTTGGATCATGATGCATAGCAGGGATGGGCGTCTGGGGTCGGTGGGAGGCGTAGATACTCTCTCTCCTGGCTGGAGGGTCGACGGTCTTCGAGGTGAAATGGACGCTGGCGCCGTGGTGAATGCTAGAGCCGCGGTGGATGCTGGAACGTTGGAGGTTGCTCGAGTCTTGGTGCAAGCCGACGGAGGAAGGTTGGCTTGTCTCACCTGATATCGTTAATGATGAAAAAAATCCATATTTTATGGTTCGAAACAAATCAGAAACAGAAGTTCTCAGAAATACGTTTTGCCCAATTAATCGTGGGCCCAGCAGCAACGCCAAATTGACGAAGCTCTATCCCTTGCATTGTCGAATGACAAAGAGGGGAGAAGCTACTCTTATTGTTTAACATCATTTTGGTGTGATGCAGCCATTGTTTTTGATGGTGATAGTGTGGGGGGGGCAAGGTGTCGAATTCAAATACATGCGCCATTTATTATCGCATGGTAGGTAAACATATCTGTAATAGAATTTTTTTTTGACACGTCATTAATAAGCATTTCTAAAAGTTTCTACAGGTGTTTGATTTCCCATTTTAAAAAAATCTTACAGTCATAATTTTATTTTGTTATGGTGATGTATTTGATATATATATTTTTTTATATCTAACATAGATTGAATCCTGTATAGTGATTGGTTCAAATAGCATCATGTGACCAAATATATTGCAACTATGACGTTGCGTGATGTCAGACCTCGATATATTTTTTGCTATACCAATATTCTGACGTGATTATTTCAGAAAACTGGATATTTAGCTAAGCTCTCGGGCGCACCCGCCAGCGAGCTCTCTCTCCCGGGCAAGTCCCGTGATGCGTCGGTGCAGGCACTAATCTGCGTTCCGCTGAGCGCGGTGGCTCGGAGAAAAGTAGGTAATTCAACACAAGTAACCGGACTTGCGAGCTCTGCCGATAGATTTTGCTTATAAATTATTAAAAGTAGGATATAAACAAATATATCAGGCGTTTCATTCGAAAGCATAGTGGAAATTATTAATCCTCGGTTGGACTGGCAAAACTACGATATTTCCCTCGGGATAGTAATTGCCAGACCAACCTCGGATAAATAATTCCACTATTCTCTCTCAAAGCCTGATATATCTGTTTAATATCCATGTAATACCTTAACTGTTCATAACATGAATGTACATTTGATTGTATTTATCAAATGGAAAAGAATAAACAAATTGAATTGATAGTTGTTATTGCCATAAAGGGAAGTTGTCTTTACTCATCTACTAATGATTTACTGGGCAGATTAGCAGAAAAGTTTGATAAAATTATCATGATGGTAACTTGCCTTCAATTTCAACTAACGTGGTAACAATGTTCAACTTGACACCTCATTAAAATAAAGTAAACACTGACTGACAATCTACCATTACAATACTTCATACTATCAGTCACTTTCCCCTATAAGATATCTAAAATATGGGCAAGGGGCAACGAAAGGAGATGGATAAGAGTAGTCTGTATGTCCCCTCCCCATCCATGACATCCAAAAGAAATGATTGATCAATATGGGAAAAAAGAAGAAAGGGAAATATTGTTGAAGGAACAAGCCGTCTCGACAGAGTTCGGTTGTGAAGGTAATATAATACCAGTGGTTTTTTTAAAGAGAAATGCCAGTAGTTGCAGTTAACACTGATTTCATGAGAAAGTCAGTAAAACCAGGCTTAATTGTCAGTATACCATCGAGGATCTAGATTCGGTACAGTTACATAAACCGAACTTTGTGAAATCTACGCCCGAAAAATGTTTACACTGAAGATCACCAACATATATAAGCGCACGTGGGACAGTGTATTATTATTGCTTTGAATGTCGGCCCGACGCTTGACCCGAATCCTGTGCTTATTTGCTAATTTCTCAGCAATTACACAATTTCTTCCAGAATTCTTTGGCACATATTGTTTATTCATACAAACAGACACTTTGGTGGTTTTTTCATTGGATTCTGTACAAACTCATTTTGATATCGTTACCACAACTGGCATTCACCTTTAAGAGGCATGAAAATTAAATCATTTACAAGCCAGCGCCAAGCCCTTGTTTAACCCAAGTATTCTGTGACTTACTGCTAGGTGCTTCCTCGGGTGCTTGTGTACCATCTGACAAAGCCCCGACGGTAAATCTCTCAATGCTCTTCTTTGATGACCGCCGACTAGCCGGTTCCGATGAGCTTTCATGTGACGGGATGCTGGCGCTTGACTTGCGTGTCCCGGAAAACACATGGCTGATGCGAGAGAACAGCCCGCTCAGCCCGCCCGAAGACTTCACCTTCTTCGATTTCCGACCCTTGGGGGATTCACTGTCCTCTCCTGAGCTGCTATCGGCGAGGTTCGGGGAGGCGTCGACAGAGTGCGTGGAGACTTCACGCCTAGTGCTTTCTCTCTCTGCGGAGAGCGCCCTCTCTTGTGCCTCTTCAGCCGACTTGGATGATGGAATGACCTGATGCTCAGTATGATATGAAGTGGTAGCTTTTGGATTCCCTTCCGTTGCTGATGCTGCAGCATCTGCACCACCTGTGCCATCAGCATCCACCAAAGCTTCCTTACGATCACCATCAGGCTTGGTAGATCTATCTTCTGAGCTCTTTGCTGTTAGGACACCTGTAAGACACAGTATACAAATAGCGAATAGGCATGAGTGCAATGGTGCGAGATTTCGCATTCGGTGAAAGAAAGAGACGCTCTAATCAACTCAACGCCTCTTGAATAGAGCATCTTTCTTCCAGCTCATGCAAAATCTTGCACCATTGCACAAATAAGAATGTTCGCTATTTGTGTTGTACAAGGCCTCCCAATTTAGCAAAAATATGAAAAACAACAACACGAGTTTTTCCCTGCAGTAATCTATGAAAAGGGAGCAAAAAATTGATTGAGTACGAGGTTGATCTGTTCAATACTTCTTTAGTTATTAATTAGGAGAACAAAAGCTAGACAGATGAACGACCAGACAACCTGAAAACATGTCTTTGTCAACCATCTACGGTGGAGGAAGGCATAAAAATGCTGCAAAGGATGACTCGATGATAAAGTAGTTTTCCAAAACCCAACATAATCTAAAGCGACCGCACACCTTATGATTGGTCTGCCACTCAATTTTGGAACATACATAGTAGAATTTGATGCTAATATTGAGACTTGGAATATCTTACTGTGTAATGTTCGAAATCATCTTACGAATACCTATGTTCAAATCTGTAACTATGCTATCATCCTTCTTAGAATAAAAAAAGCAAATTTAATAACTAGTCGTAATGACGTCATAGCAGTCGTACGATTGACTACGATTGGAAACTAATTTGGAATTTAATACAAAATAAAGGCTTGCAATCTTTCAAAATGGTTATATTAGTATTCTTTCAATTAATTTTAACCTCATATATACTGATATGTTCCATTCACATTTTCAGAACATGATCAAAATGCAATTTGTTCCAACATCGGATCACAAACAGTCGTAAGGTGTGCGGTGGCCTTTAGACATAAATGGCCTCCTTTTTTCAACGGGGTTTTGTTTCATTGGTTCTTTGACAGATTCAAAAAGCGTAAGAAACTTACCATCATTACCAGGAGTGTCACTCGATTTCTTCTTAACCTGTTCTGGCTCGGCGTCTAGATCTGTCCTGGCCTGGAGTGGCTCGGTGGCAGGTGTCCGCTCAGCCTGGACCGGCTCAGAAGCTGAAGGTGGCTCGGTGGCAGGAACTGTCTCAGTCGCAGGAGTCTCTCCCTGGACCGGCTCGGGGGCAGGTGTCTGGGGTGGGGCCGGTTTGGGTCTCCTCTTGGTTGGCAGGTAACAAAGTCCCTCTGTCTCCTCCACGCCGACCAGAGCCTCGTCCGAATGCTTCTCCATGATGTCCTACAAGGAAACAGAGGGTCGTGGGTTCAAATCCCAGCCATGGCATAATTTCCCTCAGCAAGAAATTGATCCACATTGCACTGTTCTTGACCCAGGCACAGTGAATGGGGACACGGTAAAATAAATTCCTTGAATGCACTGAAGGTTGTTGATTTAGGGGGTGTTGCAAGAAAATACTTGCAATCAATTGCAAATAGTCTGTTTCAATTTTACAACCGATAGATCAACGTTAGCTGTAGCAAATCAGATTAAACTTCTTGTTTCAAGGAGAAGATTGGCGATCAATCACTAATTTGCAATTAACTACAAGACATATGATTGATTTAGGGACCAAAAATAGACTTGCAATTGATTGCAAGTTACTAGCAACACCCCATAAGAGGTAGTCGAGTTAAAGACCCTGGCAAAAAGTGCCACATAAATCCAGCTTTTATTAACATTAAAACAGAATTGTTAGAGTAAAAAAGGAATGGATTCACTTTGATGAATATAGAAAATTTTTGTTGGAATTGTATGGAAAGAATACAAGATTGTTTTTTGTCAAATTGACCTCCCTTGCAGACAATCCTTCTTTGAAGTCAATAAACATTTAATGATCTGCATTATATTGGAATGCTGTTCTAACATACAAATCTTGCAAAGTGTAGCAACAATTACCAATTTTCATACAAGCTGATTCTTTTGAAAAATGTGAGATTATGATTTTGAAAAGCTATAATACTTACTTGCTCCTCCTTTTCCAAAACCTCACAGACCATGTCCATCCCCGTCGGCAGACTGGCCGTGTGGCGGCTCGAGATGTCTCTGACCAGGGTATCCCGAAGCATCCTGGCTGAACCCTGACAGTACGTCATGTCTGGACGGAAGATATTCCTGAAGGAGTTCCTGGCAGCGCACTTGCCCTTGCTGGGGAACTTCCCATCTGCCTCAGGTTTCATGGAGATCGCAGAGAGATGGGACTCCACCATGTGTCCTCCGACATTGATCAGGTTCTTTTGGTAGATCGGGATGATCGAGGAGTGGTCTTCGGGGATCTCTTCGCCTTCGTCTTCGGAGCTGCTTGATGAGGGCGCTGCTGGTTCCTCTCGGGTCAGTCCGCTGCGGGAGCTTGATGCCTGATTGGAAACAGTTCAGACATGACGTCAACACTTACATGCCAGAATCTTGGGTCTTTTTATGCTGACACGACACTTGCTCTCAGGGGGCAAAGGGTTAGAGTAAGGACTGAAGAAGAGTTTTTGGATTAGAATAATGTAAAGATAAGGATTAGGGTTTATTTAGTTTGGGAGATTAGGTTTTAGGTTCAGCTTAATGTGCAGATTTTCCATCAGAGCAATTATCGCCGGAACAAATGTCATGGAACCCTTTGTATGAAGGCTTCGTATCAACAAATTTCAATGAAAAATTTTCAATCAGCCGATCAGAAATGAAAACATAATGTAGTATACAATTTCCCCAAGACAGGCAGCCTGAAAGTCTCCCCAGGGTGAGTGATATTGGATAGAATTGCCTCTTGGATGTCTGCGTGTCATGATTGCTATCAACCAATGAAATTTAAGAATATCAATAGCTTCTAACAGTTGTTAGTGTAGCCTTACCCCTGACAAACTGCCTGAAACCCTCTCCAAGGTGATATTGGAAAGGATTCTCTCCGTGATCGTCTGCGTGTCGTGTTCAGCAGTCAGCACCGCACCCTCCATGACCAAGTGACCGTCATCGGCCTTGTGCATGACGACGTGCAGGCCCTCGTCGACGTCGGTATCGCCCGACGGGCCTCCGGTGTGCTGGATCTCGTCCATGAGGATCGGGTTTTCCACGATGCCGATGACAGT
This sequence comes from Lytechinus variegatus, assembly GCF_018143015.1. NCBI lineage: Eukaryota > Metazoa > Echinodermata > Echinoidea > Temnopleuroida > Toxopneustidae > Lytechinus > Lytechinus variegatus. The sequence goes on along the minus strand of NC_054745.1, from coordinate 26,695,318 downwards.
ATCGCCTTCTTCTTCGGCTTCGCTCTCGCTTTCACTAGAGGCTTGGGTGTGCGTGATGGATGGGATCGAGTCAACGGGCTCCTGGTCAAGGTGAGAAACGAACAGAAAGAGATAACTTGACGGGTGCTTGAGTGCAAGTGGCCAAAATAAATCTATGCCTGCGCCACAGCCAGATCTAGTGGACAAGGCGCAATGGACAAATGCCTACTTCAATTTACGGAAGCTGTAAAGTGACAGCGAGATAAGGAGATAATTTACCCCGCCAAAGTGACATATAAAAAAGGTAAATGGCAAGAATATTTTTTAATCCACAGCTCGATCTATAGCCCTCCATGTCACAACCTGGGCCCTGATGTACAAAGAGTTACGATTGATCCGATCAATTGTAATTCTATGGAAATCCATCAGTGTCATAAGTTTTTCTATGAAAAATTTGCACAATGTCCTTTTTATGCAAAGAGAAGCGCAGTGAATTTTCAAGAAAACAATGAATGCATGAATATACATCACAGCTAGAAAATATTTTGAACAAACATGCATAATACATGTAGATGTTGACGTTGCTGGCCGTCCATAGTTGCGATTGATCGGATCAATCGTAACTCTTTGTACAGCAGGGCCCAGGTTTTGTTTCAAACAGGAAGTGGTGCATACACAATGTGGGTGTCACATTAAATCCACCATTTACTTTTTATAATCACTTTTACAACTTCTCATTGGTCGTCTTGGCATCTTGTTGGCACTTTAACCCTAAAAAGACTGGGAGGGGGCTGATTCAGCCGCGCGAAATTCAGCCGATTCAGCCGCTCGATGACTTTTTACTTTCAAGTCACGCGCAACTTTTGAGACCAAAATTGTGACCCCCGGGTACGGGGTTCCAAAATTACGCAACATTTCGTAATTGCATGCAGACCCCAAATTACTCAAAAATCCAATACAAATCCAATGCAAATAGTGTTCTTAGCCAATATTCACAAATGCATCATTATTTTTCCTTTTATTGCTTAAAATCAATTAATTTTATCTTTTTTATGGTCAAAATAAAGTCCCCGACAATTTCCATTGAAAAAACAATAAAAAACAAATAGTCGAAAAACACAGAAATACATAAGAAATTAAGAAAACAATAGAATACATAAGAAAATAAATGTGATTTTGAATTTTTTAAAAAATCAATATGATCAGATGCCTATCTAGAGTATGTGAAACAAAAATTAGCATTTCAGGGGCATTATTTTATTAATAAGAGCAAACTTATGATTTTACGCATAAATTAGCATAATTAATGAGACATGAGATTTTTTGCAGAATTTGATGTTATAGTTTTGTAGATAATGCCATGGGTAACGCGTGTGCCAATTTTCTTCGCGATCATGCGATGAATCAGCCCCCCCCCCCCAGTCTTCTTAGGCGTTGAAATAGCCCAGTCTATTTAGGGTTAAAGCTTCCATACAAATTTTCAAAGAATCGTCTGTTTACCTTAAAGATTTCAATGATGGATGAGAGATCCACTGCCTCGTCAGTCTCTTCACCAAGCCGGTCATCTAAATCATATGACCTTTGACCTCCGTCACTCACATCCTCTGCAGTCTGGATACGGGTCAGTGCGCCCTCAATGGCAGATAAGACGATTGTTTTGGCTCGTTCGGACGATGAAGGTCGCTATTGTAAGAAACATATCGGGTAAACAACATTAATTTCATTTTTTGTTAACATGCACCTTTGTTCTTGGAATTCCTTTAGCTTCATGTTAGGGTAACTCCCGTAGGAACTTCGTAGGACAGATTTTGATTGGTATAGCGCCAAACTGGTATATAACCAATTAAATAGAAACATTTTATGTCAAAGATAATCAGGCACAGTGGCTGATCTTACAGATAACAGAAATTACTCACGGGTCTTTTTATCACAGTGGAGACAATGGTAGAGCGGGGATTCAAACTCTAAACCTTACGATCACAAGTCCAATGCTCTGACCACCAGACCACACGACAGTCTATTTGCACATGAGCATATGGGGGTCATTGGCAATAAAGTTGAAGAGCACATTTTAAATCCTTTGATTCTATGATTATTTTTATTTTATAAAATATTTCATTAAAATATGCTTGCGATCATATTTAAAGAATAACAACAAAGCGTTCAGTCATGTTTGGTATTTGGTCAATAAGTTTAAGCCGGATAATGCAATAAAGCTTTCCCTATTGCAAATGAACGTTACCTACAAGTCACGTCACGGGGGGGGGGGGGGGGGGGTGGCTTTCATGAAAGTTATCAGCACTGGCTATTTAGAGAGATTCTTGCATTTTATTGGCTGAGAAGCACTGCCTCTGATTGTTGCTATGGTAACTGTCGGAGAAAGACAACTTGTCCTTTCCGACAACTCTCATGAAACGGTCCCCTAGTTTATGCAGTGCTTCCTCTGTTACAATTGAACAACTCAGATTGGTATACAAGGCAAGCTAAGAAATTGGTTGAGTACCTATCCAATTGAAAAAAAAAAAAAAATTAGGTCGCGGAAGTGGTGTGTGGTACACCATGTGTAAAGTCCTGAAGGGACAGAAAAAGAAAAAGTGGATAAAAATGGAGGTGAAATCAGAGCTGCCAACCTGAAAAGAACATTTCAGTATTTTTAAAGTTGAAAATCAGTATTTCGGTGAGGAAATCAATATTTTCGAAAAATACCATAGGACAACACATGAAGCTGAAACTTTAGAAATCAGTATTTTACATTAAACTGTCAGTATTTTTCTCACTCTTCAGTACTACATGTAAATACTGAAAATCGGTTCTATTTGGCAGCTCTGTGAAATGGAAAGGCGAAAGTGGAAATTAAAAAAAAGTAGATTATTCTTTTCGAAATGAGTGTAGTCCAAGGACTGTAAACTAAGAGTGGTAGGCTGAGAAGTAGGCACAGGCTTTCTCCACCTTCTCGCCTTTCCTTTTCATTACCATTTCTATCCATGTTTTCTATCTCAGTCTGTCCAGGACCCCGTCTTACAAAGAGTTATGATTGATCCAATCACTCGTAACTCTATGGAAATCCATCAGTGTCATAATTTTGTCACGAAAAATTTGCACAATGTCCTTTTTACGCAAAGAGAAGCGCAGTGAATTTTCAAGAAAACAATGAATGCATGAATATACATCACAGCTAGAAAATATTTTGAACAAACATGCATAATAGATGTTGATGTTTCTGGCCGTCCATAGTTGCGATTGATAAGATCAATCACAACTCTTTGAAAGACGGGCCCAGGATTTCACACATGGTGTACGGTTAACAACTTCCGAGATTGTACATGTACATACCACCATGCAAACCTTCAAACATCAAAGAATACGTCGTTTGGAAAAAGTTGTTATAGAGCTACTCTTTGGGTGATTTCAAGTTCAGTGTTGACCTTTTGGTGTTGGTGTTAGGTCAATTTATACATGATTATAATACCAAACATTAAATAAAGATTGTCCCGAAAACTCACTCACTAGATGTTGAGATGTCAATGATGTGATCTGGATCAGTTTTCCAAACTCTGAATAAGTTTTGGAGCTAGGGGAAGCAATCCAAATTTCAACACCAACACCAAGGCCAACACTGGACTTGAAACCACCCTTTGTCCACAAAGCATCAGACAGCCAAACTTTAAACATATTACTGTAGTTTACCTCATTCTTCACCATTTTTACAAGACTCGATGGACAGATACTCTCAATGGCGCCTTCCAGAACTTTAGAGACGATAGACCGAGCCCTTTCTTCAATTGTGGAAATCTAACATAAAAGGAAAGAAGAAAATCGGCTCATACTCTGATAAATTTGGCTCATTTTTATATGCGGAAGGCATGACCAGATAGAATGATAATGATTACAGAATAATATGCTGCAACGTGCTTTGAGCCATTCTGGGAAAAGCGCTTTATAAAAACTGGCTATTATTATTATTATTATTAATGATGAAGTGCGCCCTCCTAAACTTTAGATACGATAGATGGAGCCCTTTCTTCAATCATGGAAACCTAACACAAAACGAAAAACAATACCTGGCTCATGGTCTAAAAAGTAGACCCATTTTGTATGTTTGATTTTGCCCGCACCATAATGAGGCTGCGATGAATGCAAGGGATGCTCCCAAGGGAGTTGAAATCGTGCACTTTTCGTGCGGGATTAAAATGAATCCAATGACCGGGGTAATAATATGCTGTAACGTGCTTTGAGCCTTTCTGGGGAAAGCGCTCTATAAAAATTGGCTATTCTCATTATTATTATTATTTTAAGGTCATGAAATAAAACTTAGGAAATGACATAAGACATTTTAAAATATAATGGAGTGGCCTCAACGTAAAGAGGCTGTGTTTTTTTTTATAAAATTATTCAAGGTTAAATGATATAGTGACAAAAGATTCTTCTTTATTCTGGACAAATTATGAATTTCCATTCTTCTTATTCTCATTTTAACTTTTTGCCATCACTATTCGGAAATCTATCTACCATGAAGTCTGCAGCACAAGGTCAAAGTCAACCTTCCATAAAATCAGAATAATTGCGTAATTTGCGGTTTTCACAGGAAACTAAGACAATCTACTCCTGAAAAATTTCTTCTACAGTTCATGCAAAATTCTCATGAAGTTTATCTGAATGCCGTGTGTACATGTATCTTTATCATGGATAAACTTACACAATAAACACGTAAACAAGTGAATAACATGACTGTTCCCATTAGAAGTCAATTCCACCTTCCCCCCCCCAAAAAAAAAGGTTGATTTGAATAAAAAAAAAAAAATCAGCAAAGCATAATGCTGTGAATTTCGTCAAAATAAGATAAACACAAAAAAGGTTATGGATTATTATTAAAGTTTTGCTAATTTTCACGAAACAGTTAATGCACACAACATGGGCAATATGCAAATGAGAGAATCAAGGATGACACACAGTTGTGCACAAAAGGTTTCAATAAAAGCAATTCCCAATTGTTCAAAGAGGGATCCAATTTTTGTTTCACATAATAACTAGTTATCAGACAAAATGGTGAGTGGACAAATTGGCAATAGAGACCATTTGGATAATGAATGAACTGATGGTATACCAAATATTAAATTCTAATAACTTTCTAGTAATATCATACTTCCTAGATTGAATTGCTATTCGCAGTGAATACACATTTATTTCTCATTAATAATTGCCACAAAAAGTACTACTTTCAATTGTGCATGTATATAACTACTTAATTTACTATTTATTTCTTGATTCAAATGTTTAATTGTATTATTTATTTTATCTTGTACATTGTAACCACTGTAATTCAGTCTTTGGACTGCGAGAATGGATATTTTTAATAAAATCCTTCAATCAATCAAATAATAGTAAATTAAGAGGCTTTTTATAGGAGGAGATTATAATTTGTTTAACAAATTTTCGGCATTACTCCTATTTGTTTAAGATCAGTATGCTCGATCTGTAATGAAAATCATAAGATCAGTATGCTCGATCTGTATGAAAATCATAAATCATAAGTCAGAAAAAATTGGAACCAGTGGGATTCGAACCTGCCATCTACTGCTTTCCGGGCAGCGACTCAACCACCAGGCTATTCTGGTTCACGGTTAAGCCACGATGAACTGGAATTCAAATACCCTCGATCCTCTTCTTTCTGACTCATTACTATTCAAATCAAATAATAGTAGACGAGCTGGCAATTGGACGACTTGGCATTGGACGAATTGGCATTAGACGAATTGGCATTAGACGAAATGAAAATAAACCTTGAATACCTGTATCAAGGAAGGTTGAGTGTCTTCTACCTGGTTCAAGACATTCTTCAAGGCATTGGCTACCATCAGGCTCGCGTAGGGGCTGACCTCACTTGCCTAGTAAGAGCAACGAAAAAAAAATTGACGGTTAATATTTGTTTGGGAAGTTGGTGTTTCACAAAAACTTGAGTGCAGACCTGTCAACCTCTGGGAATGACAAATTGTATTCTATGATTAAAAAAAAGCAACAACTGTATTTCATAATAAAATGCGTGGCGCGCACGCTCGTCGCGGCGCTCAAGCTGCATGCAAGCTGAAATGCGCACTGCTCTTGCAGATGAAAACAAACAAACATTGAAACATGAATATATCTCACCCTGGTTTTAACAAAATGATTGAAAAAAAAAAAGTTACCTGACATTACATTGATCCAATAACAATATTTGTGTATGTTTTGTGAAATATTAACAATATTTGACCTGAATGTGTACTGCGTTGCCATATTTATGTATCAGTATTTTAAAAATGTTTTGCCTGAATGTTTTAATGATTTATTTATTTTTCAAAAGGCAGTCAATAAATATGCAACAAGAAACTATAATGATCTATACTTGCCAAAGTACAAATATGATTTTTCTCGTTCCATTATTAATCATAGAGGACCTATTATTTGGAATAATTTGAAATCAGAACAGAAATCTTATCAGTCAATGTCTCTTTTTAAAAGACAATACAAATCATATCTTATTAATCAATCGTTCATTAAATAGACTTTCAGTTGCCTGTTTTTTTTGCCCTTTTGTATTTGGTGTATACTTTATTTATTTATTGTTATGTTATGTTCGGGGACTAGCCTTGATAGGCCTTTGGCCTTTGCTGGTCCCCTGCATCCGGTACTTGTATGTTGTGCTTTCATTTGTTGTAATTGTTATCTCTAAAATTGTATTTTGCTTTTTTATCCCTTTGCCTCTTTATAATACTTGTAAATATTGTTTTATCATGTTAAATGTATGATTTTATCTTGGATGCAATAAAAGGCCATATCGGCCAATCAATCAATTAAAAAAAATAGAGACATATAGAGATGATTTTTCTCAATAAATTATGATTTTGCAAAAAAATATATATATAGAAAAATATTTTTTACAAAATCGTACTGTTACAAGAAAAAACTTACTGTCGTATTTTGGTTGCAAAAACGTACTAAATACGCCCAAAACGTAGTGGTTAGCAGCTCTGTGAGAGTGCCTTACAGTCATGCTTAAATGCTGATGCGCACAAGATATGTAAAATGACATTATTATTCATGAACTTTTTCTTATTCGCTGTTTGTATAAATAGAAATGCAACAGATAATTTGGAAAGTCATGCAGATTCTTTTCTGCAAAATAAATCATGTGATTTTATATGGAAGAAAGTTGTTTCAGTATTGGGTACCCTTTTAACAAGATACTTACATCAATGTAGACATCAGGACTACCAGACCTATAAAAAGGCAAAAAACAAACAAAAATAGAAATTACAATTTCAATGAATCACAAAAGGTTATAAAAAATCAATAGCAAGTGGTAAGAAAGGAATCGAACAGTTTCACATCAAAACGAGGAAAGAAAAAAATATTTTAAGTGTTTTACTTAAGCAAAATACTGAGTAAAACACCAATATTCTGTCACTATCGAATTGAATGTTGGCCCGGGGATCGCTGGAAAAGCAAATTTGAACTGGGCAAAGTGGGAAAATAAAATGTCATTATCATCAATAATCAATTAACATTTCATCACCTCTCTGATGGAGCTCTATCCTTCTGTCCATCCGTCTTCCATGTGCCATCGTTTCCCTCTTCCCATTCCACGTCATCGAACTCTGGATCGGCCTTCAGCTCCTTAAAGACGCCAGAGACGAGTTGCCTGGCAACCACTGTGAAGGAGTCCAGGACTTCTGGCATAGATACAGGGGCATCCCCCATAGACTCCACTAGGATATTATGGAGAAATTTAAGCATTTCATGATAGTAATAGCTACATTTATATAGCGCTTAATACATTGGTTTCTAAGTGCTTTACATTGTAGTTATTATTACCCCGGTCATAGGATCCATCACTGTTCCACACATACACCGTCTCCACTCCCTGGTGAGTATCCTGGCCAGGCAACCATATCGATGCACACATCCTAATCTAATCACATTGACGTTCACATCCTACCAGGTACCCATTTAACACCTGGGTGGAGAGTGATAAACGTGGGTAAGTACCTTGCCAAAGGACAATAGCACCGAGTGGGGTTCAAACCCTCAACCCTTGGTTTAAGAGTCAAGTGACCTAACCACTACACCACAACATTTTCACAAATGCTGCATCAACGTTCATTATAAATTTCTCATTCTACAGATTAATGATTAATCCTTAATATTCCTCCCGTATTGTGATGTCACTCTTTCACATTCATTTAGTGAGACTGGGTGACATCATCATCAACACCAACACCATCGTATCCCAGCCATCATCTTAATCAATGTATCAGTGCGTTCTTCATTATTATAATCATCATTATCATCATCACCACCATCATCACAATCAATGTATCACAATCAATATCATCATCATCATCATCACCATCATTATCATCATCAATGCCATCATAATTATCTTCTTCATCATCATCGTCGTCATCACCATCATCAAGACTTTGCCTGTAGTCCCAAACTCGTAACTCTTCCATAATGGTCATCATCACCGTCATCAACATCATCATTATGAACATATCACCTACCTGAAGTCGGAGGCTCAAACTCCTCCAATATGGTCACAATTTCCTTGGAAAACTCTAAAAAGATGATAAAATAACCCCACAAAAATATGAAAAAGAAGATAGAAACTACCATATAATATTTGCTTGCATGATCATACAGACATACATGTATGTGTATATGTCATCCAAAAAATGGAATAAATTAAATAAATGAAGTGAATGAATGAACAAATGGAGAGGGAAAAATTCACCAATTGGGCAATTCTATATTGAAATCATTTATTTATGTTTTTCTAGTTGGTTGAAATACTCTCAAATTGCTCTGACTTGAGCAGCTCATTCAGTGAGGTAGCGACGTAAAAGAAAAACAAATATGGGTCTCACATTTAAAAAAGTGGATAATTGCAAGGTTATATTGTTCAATTACAAAATGAATATAAGGTGAAGAAAAATGATTAGGAATCATCAAAGATAACTAGACAAAGGAATAGCATCAAAGGAATCATAAAGATAAACATATAGACATGAATAAAATGATAGAAATAATAAAGAAATAGCAAGAGAAGCAAATATGAATACAAATAAAAATATAACATCCCCCCAGTCCACCTCAGAATTTTTTTTATTTAAATCAATCGAGAAAATTCAAACAAGCATAATGCTGAAAATTTCATCGAAATCGGATGTAAAATAAGAAAGTTAAGTTTCGCTTAGTTTTCACAAAATATTTATATGCACAATTTAGTCACATGCATGAGAGAATTGATGATGGCCCTCAGTCTATTTCTTTTTGTTTTTTATTGTTTGAATTAAACAATATTTCAATTTTTACAGATTTGACAGTAAGAACCAACTTGACTGAACCATAAAATGTTCAACAATGGTAATTCCACATGCTCAGGGAGTATTGAAAATTTGTTGCTCTCCTGCGTGCGAGATGATGTATATACAAGAAAATGTCGATGTGTGCGACCCGCGGGTGACCTGCAGGTAGCATAATCAGTCATCATCAAGTCACCCACAAGGCTTGCACGGAACAATGTGATAGGGTATTAAATGATCAATGTGTTACCTGAAGATTTAACAGAAGGTAAAGAGGATGTTTCATAGATGACCATAGAGGGTGGGGCACTGCGACGTTTGTCTATTCCTGATTCATCTGAAAACGATCACAAAATGAAAATGTTAAAGCTGCAATCACAATTATATAGATGGTGGTAGACAGTCTTCATACTGCCATAAGCCGTGCGTATTTAGGCTGCGTTTATGCGACCTCGACCCAGAATCATGATTTGAATCACAATTTGAATCATGATTCAAAACAGCAGCATGAATCACGATCCGACAGAATCAGCGTTTATACGACCATCTTTCTAACGCTGTTTCTCCCTGAATTCGGGCCGATCCAGTGCGCATCACAGTGCGCAGTTTGACCCAGGAAGTATAGGTCAACATTTTCGCACGTGTTTCTAACTTCACGTCGGCTGCTAGATTTTTGCTGCCGCCGGAGCTAACGAGCAAACGTTTGTGCAAGTGCAACGCTTACTCGGCTTCCGAAAAATAAATCTTTTACTTCCAGAATTCCGTGTATTGTACATGTACCTCATATTGTTTTTGATCGGGAACCAGAAAGGGTCATTATCCTCCCTCCCACCTCCCGATCGATTTTTCTTGTCTATGATGGTCCTGTACTGGGCACGAATTCTGTTAATTTTGTCTCGACAGGCGGTGCCACATCTCCGTTGAAATCCCTCCCTCGCAAGCGCCGCTGAAAGGGATCGTCTTATTTCTGTGAATCCCGGTAAGGGATGCTTGTGCTTCAGGCTGAGCCCAAAGCACAAGGAGAGCCCTGAGTTAATTCATCGTCGATCAGTCCAATTTGTGCCTTTGGAAGTTAAAGAAATGATTGATGAAAACAATGAAATATACAAATGACGCTACAGTACAACTCCGGGGGTACAATCAGTGGCGTAGACAGGTCCTTAGACCTGGGGGGATGATCCCTACTAGCTGGGTCATATATATATATATATATATATATATATATATATATATATATGTATAAATATATATATATAGAATATATATATATATATATATGTATATGTATAAATGTATAAATTATATATACAAATTATATATTTATATATATATATAAATATATATATATATATAATTGATATATAAATATAAAGAATGAAGGAGATAACGTACTCGATAAAAACAAAATATCATGGGCCAAAGCAGACGAGTTAAAGATAACAAAATAACACGATCTGCCTCATGGATTATCACTTTGCTTTCAGCAATAAACAGGGCATCCAGTAATAAACTTCCTTGCACATTTTTCATGGCAGTAATCTTTTGTTTGATTAATGACAATGAGTAAAGATGATCATAAGAGAAATGTCATTTGTCGGATGTCTAGTTATCATCTTGGTCATGACAGTCCTGCTAAACATGATCTAGAATAACTAGTATTCCTTATTTTACTAGTATAGTCAATGATAGTAGTATACTCTTTTAAAAGTAGCGATATTGTTAATGATCAAACGAATGAATCAACAACTAAACAACTAAAGGAATAAACAAATAAACAGCCAAATAACTAAAAAAATATCAATTACAATTATAGTAATAGGGGTAAAATAAAAAAAGCTCAACATTATATTTCTTATCCACGTGCAGATATGCGGACACTAAAATGATAAGCACACTCTGTTTAAAATTACCATGATTACAAAGGCTTGATTGAATTAAGTATGGAAATGAAATAAACCTCACCGGGTTGTCGGAAGTAAACTGTATAGATAATTTTTATCGCGTAAATGCGCGAGATGATTATGTTTTTTGTCAAAGGTCCGACAATGAACACGCTGAGGGTCGAGTTAGGCTTGTTCTGTGATCTTAGACCATAAATTAATCTTATCTTTGGATTGATTCAATCTGCCTTCGTGAATTAAGGCATGTCTATATATTGGATGATTCTACCTTCTTTGAAAAGTGCAAAGTACTCTGAAAAAATTAATGAAATAGTTCACTCTTTAAGGAGTGAATATATGAAAGAGTGAATATTGAGTGAAAAAAACCTCGGATATCACTGAGGCCATCCAAAATTTGCACTTTCATTCCAAAATCATTCATTTACTAATTCGCTCCTTAGAGACTGAAAATTTTCACCTTTCCTTTGCAAAG